>NC_089492.1:65344981-65685814 GCF_036850765.1 Saccopteryx bilineata
GTGTGTGTGTGTGTGTGTGTGTGTGTGTGTGTGTGTGTGTGGCTACTAATCTATAGAAGACCAATCAAAGGTAAAAAGTGCTTTTGGAATGTATGCTTTAATTTCATGGAATGTCCAGTAGGGAGAACAGAAAAGAAAGAATAGGTAAAATAGAAGAAGTAGGGAAGATGGAAGAAAGAAAAAGATGCAAATAAGTGGGTAAATAAAGAAAGGAAGGATGAGTTAGGCAGTGGAGGAAGAGAGGAGAAACCATAATAAATGGAAGAAACAGGCTGGCATTGATAATATTATATTTTTATCACTGTTTTAAAACTTTTAAAAAAAAATATAATATTTATTAACTTTAGCGAGAGAGGAGAGGGAGGGAGATAAACATTGATTTGTTGTTCCACTTATTTTTGCATTCACTGGTTGATTCTTACATGTGCCCTGATTGTGGGTCAAACCCCACAGTCCTAGAGTATTGAGATGATGCTTAACCAATTGAGCTCCCAACTCAACTGGACTATCAGTACTTTTAAAAGTGTTATTTTACACAGGTCCTTCAAAGTTACTTGTACTATTGTGAATGGGATTTCAACAGAAACCCACAATAGGGGAATCTTATTTCCTGGGATGTTTGTTGAGCTGGTTATTAAATCCTATATTCTTTTTTTTTAATTAAGCAAGGGGGAGGGGGAGACAGACAGACAGGCTTCTGCATGGGCCCAGACCGGGATCCACCTGGCAAACCCCCTACCAGGTGATGCTCTGCCCACCTGGGGCTGCTGCTCTGTTGCTTGGCAACCGAGCTATTTTAGCACCTGAGGCAAGGCCATGGAGCCATCCTCAGTGCCTGGGGTCAACTTGCTCAAACCATTTTAGCTATGGATGCAGAAGGGGAAAAAGAGAGAGAGAGAGAAAAAGAGAGAGAGAGAGAGAGAGAGAGAGAGAGAGAGAGAGAAGGAGGAGGGGTAGAGAAGCAGATGTTCACTTCTGTGTGCCCTGACCAGGAATTGAACCCAGGACTTCCACACCCTGGGCCGACACTCTACTGCTGAGCCAATTGTCCAGGACCTGAGCCCTATATTCTTGAGGAAGGTGGGTCCTTGGGTCAAATTTGGTAGTTTCCATTTGATCATAATCTTCTGAAATGTTAACATAAGCATATCATGAATCACCACTTTATACCAAAATACTGTCTAATCATTTCATAGCAATATTTACTTTTGTATTTGCTTGGGTGATTGTAAAATAGCATTGGATTACTCTAATTCTCATGGGCTGATGATAAAGTGTAGTGGTTAACTTAGTAAATGATGTGTTTGTTACAAGTAAAGACCAAATGAGTCATTCTGTGTTTGTAAGAAAAATGACATTTGAATAGGGAGAAGTAGTGGGAGATACGTGATCTCTGAGGAAAGACACATTTAGATAATAGGAACACAAGGGTCCTAAGAGAGCTCACCTTGTTATATGTGGGTACCACCTTCCTTCCTACTGCAAATGGTAATTTGGTTTTGGCATTAGGGCATATTCCATTATGTTAATGTTGTTAATTTGAATTTTATTGATTTTTCTAGTTTTGTTGGAATTTAATTTGCAAGTTTATTTTTATTTTAAATTGTATGAGGTCTATAAGTATAATATATTTATAATTTGTTTACATAAATAATAACAGTAAACACAAATTATGGCAAGTCTGTGAATCTGGAGGATTCTTATATTTTTATATTTTAAAAGGGGTCTGTTCATTACTAAAGGTTTAGAAACCCTGCTCTAAATTGCAGTGGAAGATCAGTATTACCCCAGTGGCTAAATAATATCAAACTATAAAGTTTTATGAAAATTGAATCATGTTTGACTACTGGCTTTTATTTTTACTTCATTGGTGTTTTGTATTCATATCCAGTTACTATTTTGGAAGCAATTGGTCTTAGTATCTTTGCTTTAATTTTTTTCTCCTTCTAGGAGATCTGAAAACAAATTATTGGTGATAAAATGAGTCGACCCTTTAAAATGTCCATCCATTACTTCAATAATATTTATTGAATGGAAAATATCATCAGGCAAAATTGTTACATAAATTTACATATATACTTATTACATATATATGTATTAAGTATATATTTATATAATATCTCTATATAAGTATAAATATAATATAAATAAATCTATACATATATTTATATGTAAACTAATTATTATAGATTGACTGGTCAATAGATAGATAGAGATGGATAAGTCATGGTTCTTAGCCTTGAGAAGCTAAAAAAAACATAGCAGTGGAGATAAATGTAAAGACATAACAAAGCAATGGAAATAATTGTTTAATAGATATCTGAACTGAAGCAAAGGGGAGGAAAAAAAGGAATTCACTTGCATGAGGACTTACTACTTTGCATTATAAATTGGGATTTTCATATTCCAGAGTAAGAGAAGAATGTCTGTGTAGGGTTTTTTCTCCCAGCTTTATTAAGATATTATTGACAAGTTTAAGGTGTACAATATGATAATTTGATACACATATGTATTGCAAAATGATTACCACGATAAGGTTAGTTAACACCTGTATCCCGTGTAGGGTTTTAAAATTTACCTTATTTAGCAAATAGGCCTGCAATAGTGTTGAGAATGTTGTAGAATAATTTGCTACATGCAATTAAATTACATAATGTACCAAGCAAATGTTGAAATGTCTCCTATTACATAAACTATGAATTAATTGTATAATAGTATATATAAATAAAATACAGCAAATAGCATGATGCTTTGGACATATGCATCATTTCATTCATTCATACACTTAAAAAATATACCTTTCGGCCTGACCTGTGGTGGCGCAGTGGATAAAGCGTCAACCTGGAAATGCTGAAGTCGCCGGTTTGAAACCCTGGGCTTGCCTGGTCAAGGCACATATGGGAGTTGATGCTTCCAGCTCCTCCCCACCTCCTCTTTCTCTCTCTCTCTCTCTCTCTCTCTCTCTCTCTCTCTCTCTCTCTCTCTCCCTCCTCTCTCCCTCTCTGTCTCTTTCTCTCCCTTTCTCTCTCCTCTCTAAAATGAATAAAAAAATTAAAAAATATATACCTTTCATGTGCAAGATATCACATAGGTACTAATGAGAAAACAAAATTTAATAAGGTATCTTTATTTCCTCAGGGAAATTATACCCTACCAAGGGAGGTAAAATATACTCAAGTGACTATAATTCAGAATAGTTTGTGCTAAGTGTTCTGAGACCTATATACTAAATATAAAAGAGTTCAGAGAAAATGTTTAGTGTGGGTATCAGGGTTGACTTTTGGGAGAACATGGACTTGAGTTTGGTGAAAAGGGATAAGTAGAGTTTTTTTTTATAAGTGGCTATCACAGAAAAAGGGTGAGTGTCCCAAATGTAAGAATTCTTTGAATCTTATGAGCTCATTTGCAAGGGTGGGAAAGGGTAAATTATATTATACTTCAGAAACATTAAGTATTCTAGCTTGGTATGAGTATAAAATGTGTGTAGCACAGTTGTGGGTGATAACTTTCGAAAGACTAATTAGCAATAGGTCATAGGCAAACTCAACCTCAGGAAAAACACAATTGTACAAATATTTATTGAGGGTTTGTAATATCTCAAGAGTTGGGAATTCAGAGATGAATGAGGTCAAGCCCATGCCCTTGGGAACGCAGACACACAATCCTTGATGCCTTGGAGACAGGCATAGCGCAGTGATTATGAAATGTGAGGGTACATGCTGTAATAAAATTAAGTGCAAAGAACAATGGGAACAATTACTGGGGGAGTCAGAGAAAACACCCGGGAGGAGACAGCATTGTAACTGGGTCCTGATAAATGAGTGCAGGAAAAAGATACATAACCTTTCTTCTGCATACAATGTCCCAGAGACACAAAAGAGCTCAAAGTGTGGTCTCATGTGACTTAAAGGGCAAGTATTGGAAGTTGAGCGTGGAAAGATATTAGGGTCAAAATGAGAAGAGCCTTGTAGGTAGGGGCAAGAAATTTGGACTTACATCTTAACAGTGCTTTTCAGTCTTTTAGGTTTGTGGCACACCTTCAAATACTAGAATTTTTAGCAGGACAATGGGAACAATGAAAGGTCTGGAAACACTAAACAAGCCAGCAGCAATCACAGCACAAGCAATATACAGTGTCTTTATGTTCTCACAGTGTCTACAAAATCACCTACAGTTCTTTCACTATTCGCTTGGTTGAACTTGAACGTTGTTTCTTCAGAACAGAGCTTTTTACTCCCAGACAGTGCACTCTAGAATACTTCTATGCAGTGTTCTCACATGTCCCAGTTAGTGCAAGATACTGCCCTTGGCACAGACTGGATGTCACTCTAAGCCTCTTCCCTCTGTAGCAAGTTGCATTTTAACACCCCACATGATGTTGCTGAGACCAGCATTCTGTTAGACAGAAATTGCTGTTAAAAGTTTGAAATACTGGCAAAACCAAAAT
Source organism: Saccopteryx bilineata (assembly GCF_036850765.1). Taxonomy (NCBI): domain Eukaryota; kingdom Metazoa; phylum Chordata; class Mammalia; order Chiroptera; family Emballonuridae; genus Saccopteryx; species Saccopteryx bilineata. The sequence continues at coordinate 65,349,429 of NC_089492.1, forward strand.
TTACCTATCAATCAAAAGGTGATAGGATGTTTGCAAAGCATGCAAAATATAGCAGCAGAATGCTTTGTTTTACTAAATGAAAACCATTGCTGTAGGCAACAGAAAGTTGTGGGAGACTTTTTACCAGATAGCTTCTACAACCAAAGTGATGATTTGGGCAGCTTCATTGAACTACCATGTGCAGAATTGGTTGGAGGGAGAGGCTAGGAGCAGGAAGACCACTGCCGGTCAGAACTATGATCAGAACTAGGGTTTCAATAGAAAGGGAGGTTAGGAGCCAGTTCATGAAGGAAATAGAGGATTTGGCAATTGATTGGGTGGAGAAGGAGTGTCATGATGAATCTGACATTTTGTGCCTGGGTGAACAGAAGAATATTAGTGCTACTAACAGAAATAGGATAGTCATGAATAATAGCTCTTTGGGATTACATGAGAAATCTGGCTCAGGGTAACTGAGTTTTAAATGGTAATTATAAATTAGCCAAGATTAGTGAAGTCTTTAGAATATTCTCATCATTCTAGTAAATTTCTGGGGAAGTAAATATTGCCCAATATAGCAATTCAATGTATTCTGGCCTTTTACTTTTAGTGTTTCATATATGACTCTCTTTAAATGCAGGGTTTTTTTTTTTGTTTTGTTTTGTTTTTTTGTATTTTTCTGAAGCTGGAAACAAGGAGAGATAGTCAGACAGACTCCCGCATGCGCCCCACCGGGATCCACCCGGCACGCCCACCAGGGGCTACGTTTTGCCCACCAGGGGGTGATGCTCTGCCCCTCCGGGGCGTCGCTCTGCCACAACCAGAGCTACTCTAGCGCCTGGGGCAGAGGCCAAGGAGCCATCCCCAGCGCCCGGGCCATCTTTGCTCCTATGGAGCCTTGGCTGCGGGAGGGGAAGAGAGAGATAGAGAGGAAGGAGGGGGGTGGAGAAGCAAATGGCGCTTCTCCTATGTGCCCTGGCCGGGAAATGAACCCGGGTCCCCCACACGCCAGGCCAATGCTCTACCGCTGAGCCAACCGGCCAGGGCCAATGCAGTTTTTTTTTAAAAGCTGATTTACTTAAAATTTTTTGTGTAACCCATGAATATAAAAATGTGGCCAATTTTTATAGGCCTTAAGATAAAGTATTCTGGGGGCTCTACCTCTAGGGAAGCGAGCATGGCTCTAAACTACTACTTGCCAATTCAGGGATCACAGCAAGTCGACCTCTCCTGAGGAAAATGTCTGTGAGGTCATTTTCATGGTTCCTACTTTCCACTCGGGGTGGGGCATTTGGAGACATGTGCAGCATAGAACATGGAAAAGTCCCAGCCTCCAGTAGGCAAACTTTAAGCAGAGCGGTAACTAGGTGACTCTAATTTTTGAGCCCTATTATTTCTCTTACTACAAATAAGGAAGTTAAAAACAACTTTCACTAGTTATTTCCCCATCCTGAAAAGGCTGAAGCAAAACCCACAGAAGAACCAAACCCATGATTTAGTGGACTCAAGCACAAACTTAAGTGGCTAGGTAAAAAGGGGCTTTTTTTCCCCTATGGTACATGAAAAAACTCCAGAGTCAGGAAGTCCAGATTTCCTTGGATGCTGTGACAATGTCTTTTTCAGTGGCACTCATCTTATTAGCCATGTACACAAGATGGCACAGGGGATGACTTAGTTAATATTCATGCCACAAGATCAGTTTGCAGCGCAAAACATCAAAACAGACATTCTTAGCAGCCAGGAACTATAACCACATTCCCTGCAGAAGCTGTCAATGGGAAAAGGACCCTGCCTTGCAGAGTAGGAAAGGTGGCTGGGGGAGGTGAAGTGTTGAGACTGGGGACTTCTTTCTCCTGAGTTGTTTTGTTTTCAACGTCATTCTCACCTCCCCCCTTCACACACTGCTGCATCCCAAGTTCTTTAAATAAACTATCCAGTTATTAAAGACTTATCCTTCAACACAATTTATTTTTTCCCTGGCCCTTGAACTATCATGAAGGAATTAGTAGAGTGAGAGTTATAATTGGCCCACGCAACTTTCAAATAGAAGGCACCATGCTGTTCCAGCTTTGCAGTGAAAAGGGCAGAAGGATGCCATTGGCAAGACCTGGCCTTGGCTGTTTCCACATTTCCCACTCCTCTGTGTCAGTAGCAGAAGCAACACTGACCTCCCAGTCAAGCTCCTGGGGATTATCTGCTCCCTCCCCATAGCCCAAGATACAGATCCAGCATTGTGGTTTGAGACACAATAAGGGCAGTACAACATAGTTGACAAAAAGTATGAAGATATACATCATCCTTTTCTCCAAATGTCAAGAGAATCATCTCTCCTCTCTACTCATGTTGCTTTGATTAATGGTATTTCCATGGGGCCAGTTTCCCATTTTCAAATGCAGGATGAAGTTAAAGAAAACAGATTAAGATTGAATAAAATGTGCAACATTCTTTTGAGTCATTCCAAATCTTGGAATGTTCTGGCAAAACATCTAGCTGCTTTTTAAATTTTCCACACAGACTGAGCCCTGGAGCCAGAATATGAGGTGAATAGCACAAACCTGTATTATTTTAACCTTGGTGTGACTTCACAGGTCACCATGCCATCAGAGACGGAGGGACTGGATCTGCCTTCTTCATTTAACAAGGATTCATTTCCAACAGGGACTCAACTCTGCCCACAGGCTATCTGAAAAATAAGATGTACATTTCATCAATATAAATCTGATTTCAAATATGAGAGCCTTAGCAGTCAGTTCTTAATTTAAACACAAATGTTTGATTAGTTTTGAATTGAATTAAATAAGTACTTCCTTCTTTTCCTACCATTTGGTCAGGAGGAAAAATGTACTTTTTGTATAGCTCATAAGTGGGGAGACTATGGCTTTCATCTTGTAAGCCAACTGATTGCCTTTGACTGAAGAGATGGCTACTGTTTTATAATATAATATGGCTACTTCTGGGGCTTATAACAGCTGCTTCTGTTCACTATACTGCATTTTCTCAATTTTTCTTCATGATCTCATAATCAAGTAAGATTCTACATATTCATTTCTTTCTTTCAGCTTATTAATGTACTGGCATGCCTCCTGGCTGCAAAAATATGATAAAATTACCAGAAAAATTCAATAATTAATGAAAGTTTTATTCTCCCAGCTTACAACATTCAGAAAAAAAAATCTTATTTAAAATATTCAAATGTGGACCTAACCTTCAGTTCTCAAGAATAGAAAACATCTACAAGGAATAGAGAAAGAATGCTTTTAAAATGGATTTTTTTAAAAAGTCTAGGCATTAACAGGTTCATGCCAGTCAAATTTAATTGACATGAGGAGAGATTGAAAGAGCCCAATACTGTCACTATGAGATTCTCCAAGGTCTTCAGAATATTAGTCATTTAAGGAACACTTTCATCTGACAATGAATGAACAGTCTCATTTTGTCTGTTTTATTTAAATGGGCCTGGTTTTAGTTAGGGGAAGATAAAGCAGTTATCAGAGCAGACGACACCTTTACTGAACTGAAAATATTTGCTTTTATTTAACATTTTTCTGAACATCTCCTATGGGCCATAACCCATGCCCTCATATAAAAACATCACATTTTATTTGAGCAAATATTATAAGATCACAGATATAAGAGGCTACAAACCTTATCTTGAGAGATGGGGAAATATCAAGGTCTATGAAAAATCTGGGATTTTACCGTACTTGTGAGCTAACACTCTAGCCTGGTACTGTTTCATGGATGCTGATAAAAGACATGAGACTCCTAGATCATAGATGAATGACTTTATTACTCACAGTACAGTGAGCAGAACTAGCATGACATCAGTAACAGGTCCCCATGTACTCCCCAGTCCTCATGATGTACTCAGGTCCCATGCCGATATGTGCTACAGATTGTGTTACAGAAGAGGAACACTGAGCTTAAAGAATTCTTCTTATAATGAATGAAAGGCAAGATCCTACTTTAGCCCTCAAGATTGCTCTCTGTAAGCATGACTCTCAGAAATGGCCAGGATAAAGAGTAGTCAGGGTTTAGGTTTTTGATATGCCTGGCAAGAATGTGCGGGGAGGGATACTCAAGGCCCATGGTGAATTACTTCTAGCAGAAACTTCACTGAGAAGATATTTATGTTGGGATGAGTCAATATGTGATGAGAACAAGACTCATTCTAGTCACAGGAAATCGTATTTGCCAAGGCCCTGTGGTATGAGAGATACTGAGATGTTTCAGGAACAGAGAGAGCCTGGCATGATTGACGTGGTGGTGATAAGGTTGAACAAGTAGGCTGGCGTTTAGTCATCAAGGGCTTTGCATGCCATGGGGATTATGGCATGTGGTTTTTTGTTTTATTTTTACCTTACAAAGCTCAACACATTTTAAGTAGAGATATGACATGATTGGATTTTATTTTCTATTAACTGGTGACAGTGTGAGGATAGGCTAGAATCAGAGATAAGGTACCTGAACCTTTTACTAGGTATCTCCAGAACATCTCACTTATTTTATGTCCTTTAACTCCCTACCTACTCTGCCCCCCCCCTCATTATTCTAAGACGTCACTGCCTTATCTTACCCTGTGTCCCATTTTCAGCTTCCAGATCCTCCCACACTCACCTTCATGCCTGGCAGCCCTCACCCTTTCATTCACATTGAAAGTGCTCAGATATTTGCTGCTCTACAGTAGGAATATTTCTATTTAATTTATCAAAATTTCCAGTATTTTTAGAGTTGTAAACATGTTATTTTCTGGAAATATATCCACTGATTTTTTAATGTCAATATTCTAGTAAGATTATTTACTTGGTATGATATAATTTATAAACCCAAAGTTTAAAAAGGTGAATTGTAACATTCATTTTGTTAAAGTGAAAAACATGCAAGTACTCTATTTAAAATGGTATTTAATTATTCTAAGAAGAAATCATATGAAGATAAGTACATACAATATTTTAAAATATTAAAAAATGGACTAACTAGATTGAACATAAAGTCAAGGTACAAGTTGTTGTATTTTCTTTTCTTTGTGATTTTAAGACCCTTCCAAATTTTGCAATGTGTTCTAGGGAAGAAGTGATAGTGATTATTTTTTAAATCCTTTCTGGGAAAGTGCTTTCGATCCTTGTATTAGTTTCCTTTTACCACTGTAACAAGTTACCACAAATTGTGGCATAAAACAAGACAGAGTTGTGGAGCTCAGAAGTTTGCAATCATTTTCTTTCATTTGTCAGTTACAGTTTATAGTCAATATTATTAGCTTCAGGTATAGAGCACTGTGGTCAGACACTTATATAATTTCTAAAGTGATTCCCAAAATAAGTCTAGTACCCACCTGGCACCATACATAGTTATTTCAATATTATTGACTATATTTCCTAAACTGTACTTTATATCCCTGTGACCATTTTTTTTTAACTGCCAATTTGTGCTTTGCAATAATATTTTTCTGGGTTAAAGTCAAGATGCATGCAGTATTGGTTCCCTCTGGAAGCCTGAGGGGGAGGATCTGTGTTTTTACCATTTTTACCTTCTAGTAGTATCTGTATTCCTACGTTCATGGCCCCTGTCTCTATGTTAAAAGTGTGTCATGCTGACCTCTGTTTTTGATCCTCCTTGATTACACTGGATCCACCTAGGTAATTCTGGATAATTTTGCATCTCAAAATCTATAACCTAATCACATGTGTAAAGCTCCTTTGCCTTTAAAAGAGAACATTCACAGGTTATGAGGATTAGAATGTGGAGTTTTTTGGGGGAGGGAGGGTCGTTATTCAGCCTCCCTCAGTCCCACTTTCCACTGAAAGCACTGTGCTTTTCTTTTTCCACAGCTTTACTTGATTTGGGTTACAGCTGAGATAATTGGGCTCCGTAAACATGTCATCCGTGTATTGATCTGTTTTAGAATAGGTTTAGAAAAGTATGTTCTTGGAGGTGGTTTCTCAGTAAATCGTCCTTCTCCACAGAATGGCTCATCTTTAAATATGCCAGGTGGGGTTTGACATGTGGTGGTGCAGTGGGTAAAGCATTCGACCTGGAATTCTGAGGTCACCAGTTTGAAACCCTGGATTTGCCCGGGAAAGGCACATATGGGAAGCAATTACTACAAGTTGCTGTTTCCCGCTCCTCTCCAACCCCCATTTCTTTCTCTCTCTCCTCTTTCTAAAAATCAATAAATAAAGTTAAAAAGAAAAAAGAATATGCCAGGTGGGTTAGCTACGCCTGTCTCTCACTAAGTGCCCTACCATCTGTGCCCTACCCATACTCTCTCATTCTTTCCATTTCAGGCATCGTGCTTTCAGACTGCAAAGGGCTGCCATCTGCATCTCTTAGCCCTGGTCTTGGAGAGTGGTCTGTCTGCCCTGGGACAGGCTTGCATGCTGGAGAAATAAATACCTCCAGGGCCCAGTAACCCTGACTAATAAATGGAGCTATATATAAAGATTACAGCTCATTATTTGTTTATTGTAATTTGTTTTATTGAGATATAATTTTCATAACATAAAATTCATATGTAAGTATAAAATTCAGTGACATTTAGTAAGTTTGTAGTGTTGTACAACCATCATCACTATCATCATTTTTATCCCTCCCCCACCCAAACCCCATATGGGGTTTGTAATGCCGGTGGCCAAGGCCAGGTAGGTCCACATTGGATTCTGGCAGATGGTAAAAAAACTGCAGAGCTGGAAAGCATTGGGCTATTCCATTTAATAACGTCTCCCAATGGCAGACAAGCACACAGGCAGAGGAAAACTGCTTCTCAGGCAAAGAAGAGCAAAATGGCCCCTCACAGTGGCGGGAAGGCAATCTGAGCATCCGCAATCCCCCTGAGTGCAAGCACCTATAGCCTTACATAGGCCTTACACATGTGGCTCTACCATGTGTTCATGCACCAATCAGGAAAAGTGCTTGCAACCAGTAAACCAGCAAGCAAACCTAACATAGCTGCTTCCCCACAGGGCTATGCCCAGTTCTCCCTCCCTCATCCCCTGGCAACTACTAATCTACTTGCTGTCTCCATGAATTGGTCAGTTATGGACATTTTATATAAATAGCATTATACTCAGTTTTGGCACATGCTCAGTGATGGTTTTCAGATTTCCCCAGCAGAATTAAGCTTGTTGTCCACAGTGGTAACGTGTAATTAATTAATTGGCTGCCTCTCCTTTCTTGTCTCACTTTTCTACTTCCCCACCAATATTTCCTTGAATCACCTCTCAAATAAAAGGCTTGCACTCAAAACCTTGTTTTAGGGTCTGCTTCTGGGGAAATCCAAACTAAAATACCAGATAGATCAAGTTAACTAGTACATTCATCACATATACACTGAATATTTACTCTTTGTTGGCATATTCCTCAACGCTGAAGAGACAGCACAAACAAGCCCAGTATCATCTCTACTATCACAGAGGGTATTTAAGCAAGGAATAAAGGCATTGCACAACTTAACAAGTGAGATGAGTGTTCTAAAGGAGTGGGTGAGATATGAAGAACGTGAAGGAGTCTGCCAGGTGAAAAGGGCGGGGAAAATGTGCCAGGTATGAGGACCCACTCCAAAATGAGGGTGAGCATGGTGCTCTAAGGAATGGAGAAAAATCCATATGGCTCTTGCACAAAGAGTTAGAGAACAGTTGTGTAAGGTACTTATATCTCTCTTTAAAGAAGGATTTGGTCTCCAGCTGTGGAGTGTACAATAATCGGCAGAACAGTTTACAACTGTCAGATGTTTCAGGTGTGCCTTATCTCCCAAAGCCACCTCACCCAAGGTCACTCCCTTCCTGGAGCTGTTGGAATCTGGTGACTGAGTGAAATAGGGACATGGAAGCACAGCCATCTGGCATGGGCAATACCACAGAACTCCTGGCTTATGTTTGTTGGGTCTGCATTGCAGTTTAATTGCTTCCTCAGTCCAACCTGTTTCTGTCCCCTTACTTTCATAGGTGTTGATCCCTAATACACATCGTGTTCCTCAAACTCCTGGAGGACCTGACCTTCAACAGCAAAGAAACAGGAAGTCTTTGTGTCATGTATGATAATACTATGAGGTTTCTTCCCAGACTCCAGGGCAGTGAGGATCTTTGAAACCTAATAGGGATGGATTCCATGATCAGTGAGGTGAGTGAGAACGACTTCAGAGTCTTCCCTGGAGGATTTGCAGGTAAGTTTGCCTTTGAGACATTCTGGAAGTTCAAGAACAGCGTGAAGGGAGTGAGGATTTATGATGAGCATTAATGTTTTGGGGGTGCATTTAAAATGCATTTTATTCTTTGTATGTATTTTTCTAAATTGGTCTCAGATGATAACATTTGTATATGTCTATGTAAATGAACCATGCTAGTAATATGTCTGTTTGGATTTATATGGTCTTTCATTCCTGGATCCCCCAGGAATGTGAGCAAAAGAGAACATCATGGAAATATTTTTTTTCCATGGAGGATAGTATTAGTTTACATACTGCTGGCATTTTAAATTTTATGTTCTTTCTGGGTAGTAGACTTTTAAAATGATAATTAGATGCTACTCCAGTGGGTACTTTGAAAAGCACTAAAGTATTAAATAACTTGAATGTTTAACTTACATTAGCTGGAACAGGGGTATCTCCATTTCCCTGACCTTACCTTACCTTAGAGCAGATGTCCCCAAACTACGGCCCGCTGGCAGCAATGCAGCCCCCTGAGGCCATTTATGCAGCCCCCACTGCACTTCTGGAAGGGGCACCTCTTTCATTGGTGGTCAGTGAGAGGAGCACTGTATGTGGCGGCCCTCCAACGGTCTGAGGGACAGTGAACTGGCCCCCTGTGTAAAAAGTTTGGGGACCCCTGGACTCGGTGCAGATATGAGAGCCGCTGCCCACCCTTATGCTCTGGGATGCTACAGAGGTCTGTCTATTAAAGACAGCTTCGAGCGCACAGGCAATGGTGTGACCCCGGTCACTAAATGACTAGAGGTATAGGGATGGGGCGTGGCCATAAAGGCAATGGTGCAGCACCTGCCTTATATAGCTTATGGCAGTGCTACTGGGTGTCCTTGTGGTGTCCCTCACAGCCATCCCTTCCTGGGTCCATTGGCCCAAGCGCTTCTTGATTTGGGGACCCATCGCAGGAGACCATCAGGGATCCCTGACCTAAGTCATCCTGTCTTGTCCCTCTAGTCATTTCCTTAGGTTCTGATGCCTCTCCTTAGACCAGATAAATGTCCAGCACTCCCTCTCTTTTATCCTTTAGGGAGGCAGTTGGGGCTTTTCAGACAATTTCAGATAAAAGTAATAAATAAAAATGCATTATAAATTCCCTGCCATATAGCAAAATATTTTGAATATGAGAAAGCAATTTCAATGAAGTTCTAGAAGAAACAAAACTAATCTATGGTGATAGAAATCAGAATGATGGTTGTGTCTGGGGTGGGGATTAGACTAGAAAGGGGCTTAAGGGTCTTTTCTAGAGTGAAAGGAATATTCTGTATCTTAACGCGTTTGAGGATGTATGTATGTCAAAACTCACTGAAGTGTGTATTTAAAATCTTTGTATATTATTTTAAGTAAATTTAAAAATAAAATAGGATGATGGTTCAAAAATGAAAAAAGAAATGACTACATCAAACTAATTCAGGAAAGTTTTAGATTTCACAATTGTTTGGTTTTCATTTTCTGATTGAAATCAAGACAGAGGAAAGGGCACACCATTAGTATGCAGCTCTGCTAAGGGCTATAAAAACATTTTAGTTCATGGTTAGAAATTTGTATTAGAAACCAAGAATCCTACATGAAACAGGAGAATATTGATTTTACATTTCATAATTAAAGTTAGCTAGATGAGATTTGGCACACATTTCTTTAGCTTATGTCTTCAGCTGATACAATACCGCAGGTCCTTGAATAAGGTTGTTTTAATCAACATGGTTTCCTTATAATGTTGATGAGAAAAACAAAATTGCTCAGCTGGGGCTACTGTCTGCGTAAAGTCTGCATGTTTTCACCACATCTCTGTGGGTTTTCTCTGGGACTTGGGTTCCTCCCACATCCTAAAGACGTGCATGTGTGGTGAATGGGCGGGTCTGCGTGTTCCCTTCTGAGGGAGCGTGCATGGCCCTGGGATGGAAGGGTGTCCTGTCCCTGGTGGGTTCCTGCCTTGCACTCTGAGCTGTTGAGACAGGCTCGGGCCACTGTGAGTATGAACTAGAATAAGCAGGTAGAAAAAGAGTTAGCTTATTTATTTTTTTAAATTTACTCATTTTAGAGAGGAGAGAGAGAGAGAGAGAGAGAGAGAGAGAGAGAGAAAGAAAGAGAAAGGGGGGAGGAGCAGGAAGCATCAACTTCCATATGTGCCTTGACCAGACAAGTGCAGGGTTTTGAACCGGCAATCTCAGTGTTCCCAGGCCAATGTTTTATCCACTGCACCCCCACAGGTCAGGCCAACCTTACTAATTTTATTCATCTTTCTTAAATGTACATCTAGTTCACATTGATTTCAATGTTAATATTAGAAGTATTTTGGGTCTTAACTTAGAGGTTTGATAATGTTTTTGTGACTAGAAATATGCTGTAGGAACTTAACTCTTGTTCAATCAATTAACCTACAGTAAAATCAGTTTTGTTTTACATTGTTTTAGTTAAAGTTGCAGTTCCCAAGAACTATTAAGGATGTTAAGTGAGGACTTACTGTATTTGTACCTACACGTGTCCAAAAAGTTTGGAAAAAGAGGTGATTCTGCCCTGCCTGACCATGTTATGTGACCTCTAATTGGTGTATGCTCTTGACAGGCAAGGGAAGGTCGCTCAGAGACTGACCCCTACATGACCCCAGCGGTGAGAGAGTGGTAGCATAATTTCTAAAACTGGGTTGGATGGTGCAGTTCTGTGGAATATGCTGGATGCTGGCCAGATCTGAACACCCTTGGGTGTGGATGCCAGAAAGACTCAGGACACAGGATGTAAAGTTCAGTTTGAATATCAGATAAGCAACAAATAATTTGTTAGTGTAAGTATGCATGAGGGTACCTACTTATATACCCCTTGCATAAGTGGGATATGTACATGTGACATACCTACAACGAATATAATTATACTAAACTCTTACTTGGTTTTTATCTGGTGTTTTCCTATATTTTTATTTGCTACCTCTGGCAACTCTATGCTTGGGGTACAATGAAAGGGCAGGGTTTTTGCTTATTTGTTTTTCTCCAGTGAAAATCAGAGACAACCTGAGACTGTGGTTCTCAAACTTGAGCTTACATAAGAATCACCTGCAGAGCTTGGTAAAACACAGAGTTTCTGATTCATTATGTCTGGTATGGGGCCCCCAAATTTACATTTTTACCATTCCTAGGGATTGCTGGTTCTGCTGATTCTAGGGATCTCCTCTGAGAACTACTGATAGGAGGCAATGCATTACAAAGGTTTGTGCACGGGTTGCTGGAATGCTGTGTTGCTGTATTCTGTTCAGAGCCACTCTGCCTAGCACACTACACTGTGCATCACTAACAAGGGACAACACATCAAACATCATGTATTGTCATGTAATATCAATAAGCCACTCATTATATATATAGTTGCCTTTGCTTTCAGACTTTATGAACACTCTATAGGTAAGTTATTTGCCTCTGTAGTGAGTGGACTGCTTTTTAATGGCTGTAAAATTAAAGTTCCATATTGAAATTAGAATAGAATTAAAATTTCCATAAGCCCATAAAAAATAGTAATAGCAGAAAACCTTTGTTAAATTATATACCAAATAAATATTTAACAAGGTGAGACATTTAGGAATTTCACTTATACTTTATTAAACACCACCACAATTTCCATAGCAAATTATATATACAGATAGCATTCATATAACCTCAGGATTTTGGGAATGCCCAGAATGGAATTTCCTTCCGCACTCTTTCCAAGGACCTGGTTTTCTTGGAGAAAAATAAAAGCAGGATTTGCTTGTGCTCTTGATAAAACTGGAACATATTGACATTTTTAAAGTGATTTTAAAGCTGATATTTTATATTTCTGTTACCAAGATTATTGTTTTTCACTCTTCTATTTATTGGCTTATTAAAATTGATTTGGATTTTCTTTTTTGAGGAGAGAAATACATAGATGAAAAAATGAAAGAAGACTACTAAGCTATTTGGCTCGGTGTCTCAGTCCTTTGGCTATTGTTTAATCCAGCGGTTCTCAACCTGTGGGTTGCGACCCCGGCGGGGTCGCCTAAAGCCATCGGAAAATACATAATGCATATCAGATATTTACATTCCGAATCATAACTGTAGCAAAATTACAGTTATGAAGTAGCCACCAAAATTATTTTTTGGTTTGGGGTCACCGCAACATGAGGAACTGTATTGCAGGGTCACGACATTAGAAAGGTTGGGAACCACTGGTTTAATCTAACACAGATATGTGTTAAAATCTAAGGACTACCTTATTAGAAATAAATAGTAATGTATTTATAAAAGAAATTATATGATCTCTAGAATTTGCTTAAAAATGCTGTAATTAGACAAATTGGAAGAAGAAATATGATATAAATTTGGTAAAATAAAATATTATTTTCTTTTTTTCCAAGTGAAAGGAGAGGAGATAGACAGACTCCTGCATGTGCCCCAACCAGGATCCATCCAGCAACCCCCATCTGGGGCTGATGCTCTGCCCATCTTGGGCCATGCTCTCAATTGAGCTATATTTAGCACCTGGGGCAGAGGTTCAAAGGAGCCACCCTCAATGCCTGGGGCTAATGCACTCTAATCACTTGAGCCATGGCTGCAAGAGGGGAAGAGAGAAAGAGAGAGGAGAAGGGGAGGCGGAAGGGGAGGAGAAGCAGATGGTCACTTCTGTATGCTCTGACTGGGAATTGAACCCAGGACATCCATATGTTGGGCCGACACTCTACCACTGAGCCAACCGGTCAGGGCTGGTAAAATAAAATATTGATAATTGTTGAAACTGGGGGATGGGAGTATAAGGTTTATTTTACTATATTATGTTTGTATATTTAAAATTTTTTATTAGTTAAAAAAACCCAACAACAACTAGGGACTTGGTTTATATTCTTAGTTTCCTGCTAATTGGACCAAAATAAAAGATACTGAAATCATTGAAATGTTCTGTGCCTCAATTTTTAAAAATAGTCATATTGCAATTAATTAATCATTAAGTAATTCTTGAGCAAAGCTTACTGTGTCAGAAGCATTCTAAGGGTTCTAGCCAAATACCCAGGGATGTTGTCAGATTATTAGAAAATATAATGTACTTTAAAAACACTAAACCTACATTTCAAGTATTATTACCACAAAATTCATTGTTGCAATTCATTGAGTACAAATGCTTAGAACATAGAACTTTCATAAATGAGGTTCCCAAAGACATTTTTTTTGTGTGTGTGTTAAGAATAGTTATTCAGCTTAGGTGTCTGCTGAGAGAGCAGCTGCTCAGATTTCTACGTGTGAATATGACAGAAAAAAAAAGTTACACATCTTGGCTTCTTCTGTTTCTTGAGAAAAAAGCAAAGCAACTTTTAAGATTTCTAAATACTATCTGTATCTCCTACACAGTAATATATTATTTAATTTGGACACTTTTGCGGTCAGTTCCCCAAAGGCAGGTATATGTACAAGGAAAAACTTAAAGGTTAAGACTATGTAAGCTTGTGTGTGTGTGTCTGTCACTGTGTATGCACAAGCCTAAATCATTTAGAAAATTTGGAATACAATCCAGGCATGGCTGTGTGGCAAACTGTCAGAGTAGGAGACAGATGTCCCACTTATTACTTGAAGCCATGGTATGGGTCAGCTCCAGAAATGGCCAGTGGCCTGAAGGTCTGGGGACTAGGATGAGGATGCACCTTGCACCCCATGGAGTAGGGTAGACGTGGGTGCCATATGACAAGTGTAGTGTGTACCTACCCTCCTAAATCATTAGAAATTCTTTCCTGTGATTGGCAAGTAATTATTCCCTGCCTAAAGGTGCATTCTGTGCAAAGGGTTAAAATCCTTTCATAATGTGCTATGTTTGAATTAACTGTATTCCCTCTGTTATGGACTGAACGTTGGTTGTCCACCCTCCAATTCATATGTTGAAGTCCTAACTCCAAGCATAGATGTATTTGAAGGTGGGTCCTCTGAGGAGCAATTAAAGTTAAATGAGGTCACAAGGATAGAGCTTGTTCTCCCTCTCCTTCCATCTTCTCCCTTTCTTCTCCTCCCTCCCCCTTCTCTTTTCCTTTTCTATCTCTGCCTACCCCCCTTCTTCACCCCTCCCCCCACATGCATGAAAGAAAGGCAAGCCAGTCAGAGAGGTCTTACCAGGAATTGAAGTGGTTGAAATCTTGATCTTGGACTTTCAGGCTCCAGAACTGTGAGAAGATGAATGTTGTTTCAGCCACCCAATCTGTGGTATTTTGTTTTGGCAGCTTGAGGAAACAAGTACATCCTCCAATAGACAGTTAGCTGAGAGCACTTCCTTCTAGGAAGAGGTGTGGAGAAGTCTGGGCTGTGAGACCCATCTGGAAAGGCAGGCCTTGGGAGGCAATAGAGGGTGCTGGTTATTCAGAGGACACAGAAGTTGCTAAGAAAGAAGGCGTTGATGCAAACTACTTTCTTTATAGTTTTGCTTGTGAATTACCTTGAGCAATTACATTTGGAATTTTGAAAACACCTTATTCAATGGTCTACCCATGTCATTTTCATTAATATTTTAGAAACAAAACCTCTTTTGAACTAAAACCACTGATTAAAATGTGCAAGTAACATTATCTAGCAAATAATGCCTGGGCTGAATATGAAAATAGCGTAAGCCTGAAAAAGTCAGCCATTATTCTCATATATAACCTAATAAAAGTTTTAACACAATGTGTTGTGTGGCACTGGAAAATGGCGCTAGTTGAACAAGCAGGAAAGGAGTTTATTATATAGATATTAATCGTAGAACCAGTTCAAAGCTGAGAATCTCAGAATGTAGTCCAACCACAGGTTGCAAAACTGGCCTGGTCAGCTTAACCACGGGCCCCACTACTGCCTGGCAGGCCATAGGGACACTGCTGCTGCCCCCACCCTGCCACTGCCATTTCTGCAGCACAGATGTAGCTGCTATTTTTGCTACTATATGGATTTTGTGTGGTGCCTCCTTTCTCAAATGGCTCTTTTGTTTTTTTCTTTTTTTCATTTCCTTTATTTATTTATTTTTTTAAAAAAATTGTGGTATGAACATTTGATATGACATCTATCCTCCTAACAAAATTTAAGTGTACAATCCAGTATTGTTAACTAGAGGCACAATGTGTTACAATAGATCTCTAGAACTTATTCATCTTGCATAAGTGAAATTACAGTTGTTCAGTAGCAACTCTCACTTCTGAACCCATTCTTAGAGGAGCCTAAGTCACATGCCTGTATTCTGCAAAAGATATTGGGGAACCACATTTTCTGGGTTCCATCTTGGGAAGATGGGGTTCTTAAAGCTTCATGTTACTTAGATATGGCAAGGGCATTCTAAGGTGCTAGTTACCCAGAAATTATATTAAATGTCCAGTACGGATTTTAATGTTTACAAAACTCATATCCAATGGTTCATTCTCAAGTAATGATGTTTTTTAAAGAATATGGCCCAGCAATTTCACACTCTTTGTTGAACATCACAAAAAATCTTCACCAGTGATTCTTAAAATTTCTGTCTTCTCCTCTCCGTGGCCTGTGCCTCCTGCTGTCAAAGTCCTGGGAAAATTCCTATTCCTTATCTAAGGACCCTCTTGCTCCCCTTCTGTTCCCCACCTGTCCTCCCAATTTCCATGCAAAAGCTCAAGAACCTGCCTTGGAAGGAGGCAGAGGAAAGAGATTAACCCTTGGAGTAGTGAGTTTTTTTCATGCTCACTGACCTCAGGGAGTGAGTTTTTTTCAAAAAAATGAAATTAATTTCAGTTACAGTTTTATTAACTTAAAATCATGTTTGTTTGATAACCAATTTATAGAAACAAAAAGAATATATATTTGCCTTTTTAAAATGTGCCTTACACATTTTTAAAATAAATTGATCGTACTCTGGATGGTCAGGAAGCATGAGGACGTACATGAACATTCATTCTAAAAGGGTTAAGACAGACAAAACCAAGATTCTCTCTAGCCCTGAAGGAGGAAAGGGGAAAGACAGTGGTGCACTCAAGATTTGTATCTAATCATAGGGACACTTTTAGAAATATTTAAGAGCTACTTGGAATAATTCACCAGTCTTAACCAAATATGCACATTGTTAGTAAGATCTGTGGTTGAAATGTTGATTATGATTGCAGTGTCTTTTATGTGAAAGAAGCTAGGCTAAAGATAGTAAATACATAAAAAGGAACAGATTCCCAAGTATTTAAGAAGAAAGATAAAGGCTAGTATTTATATTTATGAGCCTAAAAAGTCATTAATTTAGTTTTAATTTTTCATTAAAGAATTAATCCTTTGGAGGTAAATTCTACTCAGAGCTATATTATTATCACAAATAATTAGTTAATTATTGGACAAGTTAGCTCAGTACTACCTCTTTAGGATGTCCTTATGCTTCGCCCATGATAGATTGTGACAGGTGCAATGACATTTCAAATATTCACTCTTTTATGAAATTCTGTTGATCCTGCCTGGCACAAAGCCATCAAACTGTCTATTCCCATTTGCTGTTCTACCAAATGAAAATCTTATACAGTATTTCAGACCAGTATTGCTTGAGATAAACAACTGGATCTAAACACAGCTAGCAATACAATTTCTGCTTAGCAAGTATTAGATGAAGTCTTCCTTAGAATATTGAATACAGGTTTAAATTACTGAAGAATGCTACCTGGAATAGAAGGGTTCTGTGCTTCTGCCAGAGTATAGCTATAATAGAAATTCAATAACTGAACCTAACACCAGTCATTGGGTCATAAATTATTTTCTTCCAGAGCATGTACTCTGGGTTGCAGGCTCACTTTCTGGAGTAGCTAGTCATTTCTATTGTTTTTAATTCTTCCCGTTTGGGGAAGCATTTACTCTCGAGTCAATTTGAAACTTAAAACACACTGTTTTAGTGTTATTCAGAAGCATCATTTTTGTTGAACTCATAACTAAATTATACAGAGTACAGAACTCCAGAGTTTATATACTATGAAGTCTAGAGTTATCATTTGCTGTGCCTTGTCTGGGCTGGTGGAACAAGGATGGATGTCCTGAGCAGACTCCCATGGGACATCCACTGGAGCAAGAGGAAGTTGTCTTAGAAGTCATAACTACAGAAACACAGCAGGGGAGGGATTGGTAGTACATTGGCAATGATGACTTCGAGTCTGCTTTTAGAAGGTGTTCAAGTTGCCTTTATTTTCATGTGCATTATTCAGATATCTTAGCAGTTCTCAGTGACATTTATTTTGTGAAATATATTAGGTATTCAGTATAGCTGTTTTCAGGTTTATTATGCAATATTCTGATTCATGAAAATATTCTATTAAATGCAATCGTTCATGTAATTACTTCACTTAATCTACCACATACTTTAATTAACATTCCACAGAAATCTGATTTAATCAATTAGATTTGATCTAGTATAACTTAGTTGTAAATACTTTCATGAGGCAGCAGCTCAAAATCATTAATGAGAGCGAAGGTAATACATGACACTATCTAAAGCTAACAAATTTCCCATGTTAAGAAAAGTACATCATAATTAGGATATAATTTTATTTAAGAAAATAAACTATAAAGAGTGGATATTTCTGTTTCTACCAATGGTCTATTAAAAACAACCTATGGGGAGTGTTAGAACTTAAAATATATGTTTTATTTTTGTAGCTATTCCCCAACAGTTAGCCTTGGGAATAAACAATTAAACTCAAGCAAGAGTCATCATTTTTTAGCTTTGTTAATAGACTCATTAATATGAAAATCTCATATTTGTTTACTATTATGGGTTAACTTTTGTCCCCCACCAAAAAAAGTATGTTGAAGTCGTAACTCCTCAGTACTCCAGAATGTAACTTTCTTTGAAAATAGTGTCACTGCAGATGTAATTAGTTGAGATGAGGACATACTGAAGGTCACTGGGTCCCTAACCCAGTATGGCTGGTGTCCTTATAAGAACACCGCCATGTGACAACACAGAGTAACACAGGGAGAAGGCCATGTGAGGGGAAGGCTGAGTTTACAGTTGTATTTACAACCTGAGGAACAGTAAAGATAGCTGGCAATGACCAGAAACTAGGAAGAGTCAAGGAAGGATCCCTACAGCAGGTTTCAGAGGAAGCGTGGCCCTGCTGACACCATGATTTTGGAATTTTGGCCTCTAGAACTGAGACAAAATTTCTGTTGTTTAAGCCACCAATTTGTGTTACTTTGTTATGGCAGCCCTAGGAAACTAATACACTCACTTAAACTCAATAAAAACTGATAAAATTACTTTAATAATAGTGTCTGGGGTGAAGTATCTTACTAAATTGATTTTTAAAATGCATGCACTGTTTTTAGTTTGGTTAACTTTTACATTCGTAAGCAAGTGTCAAAATAAATATAACTTTCTTTTGTTCCTAGCACCCTTCCTCACATATAGCAGTGAGCGAGTGCCTTGAACATAAATCATTCAGCAGTATATTTTGTGGTTTAGTTTTAAAAAATTAGCCTATAAATATTAAAATATCCACTTACAGAACTTGAGCCCTAAATATACTGTGTTACTGAAATGTGAGAGTAATTATTGAAAAGAATTTACATGAGGTTCTTCACAGCGAATTTTCTCTTGAGTCTATATGTAGATAACAAAAGAAACTATATGCTCAGCTAATTTGTGGATTATTCAGATTTTCTGTTCTCATCTGACTGAAAAAATATTTTTAGAACTTATGCTATGTAAAGGGCAAGAAAAACTAAAATAATATAAATTTAAGTTGTTAGTGTTAACTTACTAACAGATCTTATTACATAGGGTATAGAATAGATAGAAATTAAAAATATAAACCAGGGGTCGGGAACCTTTTTGGCTAAGAGAACCATGAACGCCACATATTTTAAAATGTAATTCCATGAGAGCCATACAATGACCCGTGTATGTTACGCATTATTCAATAAAAATTTGGTGTTGTCCTGGAGGACAGCTATGATCAACTCAACTCCAGCCACCCTCAACCATGAACATGAGCGGTAGGAAATGAATGGATTGCAATATATGAGAATGTTTTATATTTTTAACATTATTATTATTTTTTATTAAAGATTTGTCTGTGAGCCAGATGCAGCCATCAAAATAGCCACATCTGGCTTGTGAGCCATAGGTTCCCGACCCCTGATATAAACAATGAATTTTGGGAGTTACCTGCAAATTCTTATTTCAAGAGTTGATTATTGTTTGGTTGTTATAGGGGTGACAATGTTTGACAGAAAGACATTAACAGATACACAGACAGCTGTCAGAGCAGAAGATAACAGCTTGCTTCCAATCAAAGGGAAAAGCTTCCTGGCATCCAGGGTCCATGAAAACCTCCAGATGATACCAGTCAATTGTGTGCATTTTTGTCAGGTCCTTTGATAAGCTGTGTTGGGGGTCTTCATGAGCTTCCAGCTGTGCTGGTTGTTCTGAGCACTTTGGCTTTTGCCTGTTCTATGGGTAGAAATAACTAATATACAACCTTCCTTTCCCAATCACTTCTGAACATTTACTGCCTGATGGGATGAATTGGAATTTAAATTCCCAGGTATACTGTTCCTAAGCAGGACAGAGCCTCAAACCTACCTGAGAGCCATTTCTGCAAACACATAACTGGAACTACAAGATAAAAAGATAAATTAGATTCGTAGAAAATAGAGGAAACTAACAGTACCTACTATAGTCTAGGTTCTGTGATAGGCATTCCACGTATCTCATTTACTATTTTTAAATTTTAATTTTTTTATTGGAACAATGTACATTTTATAACATCAAAAGACTGAGTGGTAAGTAGTTGGGAATTCATTTTTAAAAATTAACTTAGACAATTAAATTTAACAGGGTGACATTGGTCAATCAGAGTACAAGATTTAGAGAAAACATCTACACATCATTTAGACAGTCAATTATGCTGTATACCAGGGGTCGGGAACTTTTTTGGCTGAGAGAACCATGAACACCACATACTTTAAAATGTAATTCCATGAGAGCCATACAACGACCCGTGTACCTTAAGCATTATCCAATAAAAATTTGGTGTTGTCCTGGAAGACAGCTGTGATTGGCTCCAGCCACCCTCAACCATGAACATGAGTGGTAGGAAATGAATGGATTGTGATACATGAGAATGTTTTATATTTTTAACGTTATTATTATTTTTTATTAAAGATTTGTCTGTGAGCCAGATGCAGCCATCAAAAGAGCCACATCTGGCTTGCGAACCATAGGTTCCTGACCCCTGCTGTATACCCATCACCCAAAGTCAAATTATCTTCTGTCACCCTATATTTTGTTCTCTTTAAGCCTCTTCCCTTCCTCCTAACCCCCTTCCTCTCCACCCTTCTTTTCCCCTGGTAACCACTGCACTTTTTTTTTTTGTATTTTTCTTAAGTTGGAAACAGGGAGGCAGTCAGACAGACTCCCGCATGCGCCCGACCGGGATCCACCCGGCATGCCCACCAGGGGCGATGCTCTGTCCATCTGGGGCATCGCTCTGCCACAATCAGAGCCATTCTAGTGCCTGAGGCAGAGGCCACAGAGCCATCCTCAGCACCCGGGCAAACTTTGCTCCAATGGAGCCTTGGCTGCGGGAGGGGAAGAGAGAGACAGAGAGGAAGGAGAGGGGGAGGGGTGGAGAAGCAGATGGGCACTTCTGTGTGCCCTGGCCGGGAATCGAACCTGGGACTTCCGCACGCCAGGCCGACGGTCTACCACTGAGCCAACTGACCAGGGCCTGCACTTTTATCTATGTCCACAAGTCTCAATTTTGTGTCCCACCTATGTATGGAATCATACAGTTCTTGGCTTTTTCTGATTTACTTATTTCACTCAGTATAATGTTATCAAGGTTCATCCATGTTGTTGTAAATGATACTATGTCATCATTTCTTATGGCTGAGTAGTATTCCATAGTATATATGTACCACATCTTCTTTATCCAATCCTCTATTGAAGGACATTTTGGCTATTTTCATGTCTTGCCCACTATGAACAATGCTGTGATGAACATGGGGGTGCATATGTCTTTACATATCCATGTTTTCAAGTTTTGTGGGTATATACTCAGTAGAAGGATTGCTGGGTCATATGGTAGTTCTATTCTCAATTTTTTGGGGAACCACCATACTTTCCTCCATAATGGTTGCACTAATTTACATTTCCACCAACAGTAAATGAGAGTTTCTTTTCTCCACAGCCTCTCCAGCACTTGTTATTATCTGTCTTGTTGAGAATAGCTAATCAAACAGGTGTGAGGTGGTATCTTATTGTAGTTTTGATTTGCATTTCTCAAAAGCTAGTGAAGATGAGCATTTTTTCACATATCTGTTGACCATATGTATTTCTTCTTGGGAAAAGTGTCTGTTCATGTCCTCTTCCCCCCCCCTTTTTTTTTATTGGAATGTTTGCCTGTTTCTTGCTGAGTTTTGTGAGTTCTTTATATAAATTATATATTTTGGATATTAGTCCCTTATCTGAGCTGTTGTTTGAAAGTATCATCTCTTATTTACTTGGCTAATTGTTTTATTGACAGTTTCTTTTGCTGTGCAGAAGCTTTTTAGTTTGATGTAGTCCCATTCATTTATCTTTGCCTTCACTTCCCTTGCCTTTGGGGTCAAATTCATAAAATGTTCTCTCCTGCCGAGGTCCATGAGTTTAGTACCTATGTTTTCTTCTATGTAATTTATTGTTTCAGATCTTTTTTTTTTTTTTTTTTTACAGTGACAGGGATAGAGTCAGAGAGTGGGATAGATAGGGACAGACAGACAGGAATGGAGAGAGATGAGAAGCATCAATCATTAGTTTTTTGTTGTGACACCTTAGTTTTTCATTGATTGCTTTCTCATATGTGCCTTGACCGTGGGCCTTCAGCAGACTGAGTAACCCCTTGCTTGAGCCAGAAACCTTGGTTCCAAGCTGGTGAGCTTTTGCTCAATCCAGATGAGCCCGTGCTCAAGCTGGCGACCTCGGGGTCTCGAACCTGGGTCCTCTGCATCCCAGTCTGACGCTCTATTCACTGTGCTACTGCCTGGTCAGGCTGTTTCAGATCTTATATTTAGGTCTTTGATCCATTTTGAATTAATTTTTGTGCAAAGAGACAAACTGTAGTCAAGTTTCATTCTTTTGCATGTGGCTTTCCAATTTTCCCAGCACCATTTATTGAAGAGGCTTTCTTTTCTCTATTGTGTGTTTTTGGCTCCTTCATCAAAGATGATTTGACTATATATATGTGGTTTTATTTCTGGGCTCTCTATTCTGTTCCACTGATCTGTATGTCTGTTTTTCTGCCAGTACCATGCTGTTTTGATTGTCGTGGCTCTGTAGTATAGTTTGAAGTCAGGTATTGTAATGCCTCCAGCTTTGTTATTTTTCCTTAGGATTACATTGGTTATTCGAGGTTTTTTATGGTTCCATATAAACCTGATGATTTTTTGTTCCATTTCTTTAAAAAATGACATTGAAATTTTGATGGGAATTGCATTAAATTTATATATTGCTTTGGGTAATATGGCCATTTTAACTACATTTATTCTTTCTATCCACAAACAAGGAATATTTTTCCATTTCATTGTGTCTTTTTCAATTTCCTTTAATAATGCTTTCTAGTTTTCAGTATATAGGTCCTTTACATTCTTTGTTATGTTTATTTCTAGGTATTTTATTTCTTTTTGTTGCAACTGTAAAGGGGATTATTTTTTTGAGTTCTTTTTATGAGGTTTCATTGTTGGCATATAAGAAAGCAATAGACTTCTGTATAATAATTTTGTATCCTGAGACCTTACTGTATTGGTTTATTGTTTCTAATAGCCTTTCTGTGAAGTCTTTGGGATTTTCTATATACAGGATCATATTATCTGCTAAAAGTAAAACCTTTACTTCTTCTTTCCCAATATGAATGCCTTTTATTTCTTTCTCTTGTTTGATTGCTCTGGCTAGAACTTCCAGCACTATGTTGCATAGGATTAGAGAGAGTGGGCAACCTTGTCTTGTTCCTGATTTTAGAGGAAAAGTTTTCAGCTTTTTACCATTTAGTATAATGTTAGCTGATGGTTTGTAGTAAATGGCCTTTATTATATTGAGGTATTTTCCTTCTATACCCATTTTGTTGAGTGTTTTAAACATAAAAGGATGTTGAATTTTATCGAATGCCTATTCTGCATCTATTGATAGGATCATGTGGTTTCTATTCTTTGTTTTGTTGATATGGTGTATTATGTTAATCGTTTTATGTATGTTGAACCATCCTTGTGTTTCTGGGAGAATCCCACTTGATCATGATGAATTATTTTTTTGATTTGTTGTATTTGATTTGCTAGTATTTTGTTTAGGATTTTTGCATCTATATTCATTAGAAATATTGGTCTGTAGTTTTCTTTTTTTGTGTTGTCCTTACCAGGTTTTGGTATGAGGGTTATGTTGACCTCATAAAATGTGTTTGGAAGTATTGCTTGTTCTTCAATGTTTTGGAAGACTTTGAGAAGGATAGGAACCAAATCTTCTTTGAATGTTTGGTAGAATTCACCAGTATAGCCATCTGGCCCTGGACTTTTATTTTTGGGGAGGTTTTTAGTAGTTGTTTCTATTTCCTTCCTGCTTATCGGTCTATTTAGGCTTTCTACTTCTTTGTGATTCAGTCTAGGAAGATTGTATTGTTCTAGGAGTTTTTTTTTTTTTTTTTTTTTCTGAAGCTGGAAACAGGGAGAGACAGTCAGACAGACTCCCGCATGCGCCCGACCGGGATCCACCCGGTACACCCACCAGGGGCGACGCTCTGCCCACCAGGGGGCGATGCTCTGCCCATCCTGGGCGTCGCCATGTTGCGACCAGAGCCACTCTAGCGCCTGAGGCAGAGGCTACAGAGCCATCCCCAGTGCCCGGGCCATCTTTGCTCCAATGGAGCCTTGGCTGTGGGAGGGGAAGAGAGAGACAGAGAGGAAAGCGTGGCGGAGGGGTGGAGAAGCAAATGGGCGCTTCTCCTGTGTGCCCTGGCCGGGAATCGAACCCGGGTCCTCCGCACGCTAGGCCGACGCTCTACCGCTGAGCCAACCGGCCAGGGCTTGTTCTAGGAGTTTATTCATTTCTTCTAGTTTGTTGAATTTTGTGGCATATAATTTTTCATAGTATTCTGCAATAATCCTTTGTATATCTATGATATCTGTGGTAATTTCTCCTCTTTCATTTTGGATTTTGTTTATATGAGTCCTTTCTCTTTTTTCCTTAGTTAATCTTGGCAGGGGTTTGTCAATTTTATTGATCTTTTCAAAGAACCAGCTCTTTGTTGTATTAGTTTTTTCTATAATTTTTCTGTTCTCTCTTTCATTTATTTCTGCTCTAATTTTTATTATTTACTTTCTTCTGCTTGTTTTGGGTTGCCTTTGTTCTTCTTTTTCTAGTTCCTTAAGATGTGATGTTAGGTTGTTTACTTGGGCTCTCTCTTGTTTTTTTCATGTAAACCTGTAATGATATGAACTTCCCTCTTATTACTGCTTTCGCTGTATCTCAGAGATTCTGTTATGTCATGTTGTCATTTCATTTGTCTGTATATATCTTTTGATCTCTTCTTTTATTTCTTCCTTGACCCAGTCATTTTTTAGAAGTATGTTGTTTAATTTTCACATTTTTGTGGGTGGGTGTGTGTACTTTGTTTTTTTCACTTGAATTCTTGTTTCAAAGCTTTATGGTCAGAGAATATGCTTGGTACAGCTGCGATTTTTCTGAATTTGTTGATGTTAATTTTGTGGCCCAGCATATGGTCTAGTCTTGAGAATGTTTCATGTACACTGGAGAAAAATGTATACTCTGATATTTTGGAATGAAATGTCCTGTAGATGTCTATTATGTCAATTTGTCCTAGTGTTTCATTTAAGGCTAATATTTCTTTATTGATTTTCTTTTTGAAAGAACGATCTAAAGCCATAAATGGTGTATTGAGGTCTCCAAGTATGATTATATTTTTTTTCAGTTTGTACTTTTAGATAAGTTAGTTGGTGTCTTATATATTTTGGTGCTCTCTAATTTGCTGCAGATATATTAAGAAGTATAATGTCTTCTTCATATAATGTCCCTTTTATTATTATGAAATGTCCATCTTTGTCTCTGGTTACCTTTGTTGTCTTGTAGTCAGCACTGTCAGATATAAGTATGGCTACACCTCCTTTTCTTTGGATATTTTTTGGAGAATCAGTTTCTAACCTCTCACTTTGAACCTCTTTTTATCCTTGTAGCTTAGATGTGTTTCTTGAAGGCAGTATACTCTTGGGTTTTGCTTCTTGATCCAATCTGCTACTCTGTGTCTCTTTATTGGTGAGTTCAAACCATTTACATTTATTGTAATTATTGACACTTGAGGATTTCCTCTTGCCATTTTATATACTGCTTTCTGATAGCTTTGTGTCTTATTTGGTTCTTCTTTTTTGTTTTTCTTTGGTGGTATTCCATACTCCTAGCTTCTGTTTCTTCTTTTTTTAAGCTATGTATTTCCATCATGGCATTTTCAGGGGTGGTTACCATTAGGTTATTAAAAGAAAAATTATCCAATTTATTAGAGTCCATTATCTCAGTGCTTCTGCACTCCATCCTCCTTTGCTACTGCTGATCTTTATCTTCTCCCCTTTTATGTTATTGTTGTCACAGATTATCCTTGTTTTTATTGTGGTTTTCTTAAAATTTTTACTTGTAGTTTTGTTTTGTTTAGTTCTTTGTATCTGGTCAGATAACCCCCTTTAGTATTTCCTATAGTGGGGGTTTTCTGGTGATAAATTCCCTCAGCTTCTGTATGTCTGTAAATGTTTTCATTTCCCCTTCATATTTGAAGGATAGCTTTGATGGATATAGTATTCTTGGCTGGTAGTTTCTTTCAGTTCTTTAAATATTGGGGTCTACTCTCTTCTAGTTTATAGAGTTCCTGCTGAGAAATCTGATGACAGCCTAATGGGCCTTCCCTTATATGTTATATTCTTCTTTTCCCTAGCTGCCTTGAGGATTCTTTCTTTGTCATTGATTTGTGATAATTTCATTATGGTGTGCCTTGGAGTAGGTTTGTTTGGGTTGAGGTAACTCGGCATTCTGTTTGCTTCTTGGATTCAATGTTCTAACTTTCCACAGACTTGTGAAGTTCTCGTTGATTATTTGTTTCAATATGTTCTGCATTCCCTTTTCTCTTCTTCTTCTAACATACCCATTATTCTTATATGGCTCTTCCTGATGGAGTCAGACAGTTCTTGTAGGCTTTCTCTTTTTTTTAAAATTTGTGAGTCTCTCTTTTCTTCTTTCTGTACTATCTCTAGTTGCCTCTCTTCAATGCCACTGATTCTCTCCTCTATCTGGCCTGTTCTATTGGCTAACCTTGTTACCTCAGTTTTTAGTTCATGTATTGAGTTTTTCATCTCTGCTTGGTTCTTTTTTATAGTTTCAATTTCCTTGGTGAAGTACTCTTTTTGCTCATTAAGTTGTTTTTTGAGCTCACTAAATTGCCTTTCAGTGTTTTCTTGTATCTTATTGAGTATTTTTAGAGCTTCAGTTTTGAATTTTGTCATTAAGTTCCAAGGTTTCTGTTTAATTAAGATTTTTTTCCTGGAGATTTTTCATCATCTATCTGAGCTATGTCTCTGTCTTGTATATCCTTATTTAATTTCTTTTTCCTTGGTGGCATTTGCGAGTAGTATTGTTAATAACTCCCAACAAGAGGTAATTATTCCTTTATCTGGTAAGGGGTGCTGTACTACAAGAGTGGCCTCTGTGAGATTCTTGGATGGAATTCTGCTCAGATGTCATTGTCTAATGATGCAGGCAAGGCCGTGGCATTGGTAGAAGGGGCTTTTTGTTAGGGCTTTGCAAATTTAGGGATCTAGCAATGGCCAACCAGGGGTCCTCCAGGGTCCTCCCCTGTGTCCCAACAAAGCAGGGGATCAAGCGCCTGGGTACCCCTGACTCTCACAGAAGAGAGCAGCCTGGAGACCCAGCTGAGGGGGGTCTTCCACCACCATTGTTTGCACTCTAAGCACTCAAAGTGCAGCCCTGGGCAGGACAGGGGCTGTGCGCCACAAGCCGTGCCCAAGCTTCAGGAGTAGTTGCGGTAGATATTGTATATCAGGGGCTTCCTGCCCACACATGCAAATCTCCAACTGGCAAGCCAGTGCCCAAGCTTTAGAGCGGGTCGGGCGCAGATCCCAGATCAAGTGCGCTTGGCCTTACAAGGCTAAACTCTGAAGGCAGATCAAATGCACCCGTGTCCCATGGGCCGATCTCCACAAGCTATTCGCAGGTAGTTCTTGGGAGCACATTACAGGCTTTGTGCATGCCCAGTGCCTGTAAACCTGTAATCACCCAGCATCTGCAATCACAGGTGTGGCAGACACCAGGAAACAGTTCTGCTCCCCATTCTTGGTCATCGCCCCTATCTCAGCTCCTTCTCCCAGACTCTCCTTTTCTCTCAGCTCTGAGACAAAGCCTGTGCCAACAGAGCCTCCCTCCCTCAGGTCTGAGAGGAAAAAGAAAGACTCATTATCCTCTGGCATATTTTCTCTGTGAGCAGATTCTATGTTTGGCCTGCCTTTCTGCACAATCCTACCTTTGTTTATCTGGTATGTGAGTATTTCAGGTTCATCTGGGTTTTTTTCTATGCATATAGTAGAATTTGTTGAAATTTCAAGGGGAGAGATTGGGAGTGTCTCTTACTCTGCCATTTCTCTGATGTCACTGGGAATTCATTTTAAAAATGATTTTTTAAAGAGGGGTGTGTTCTTTGTATGAGTAAGAACCCCCCAAAACAGCCAAGTATGATGATAAGGCTTATATTAAAAAACAGTAGCCCTCTGCTCCATTCTTCCTTATATTCAATTCCCTCTCATTAGCTTTTTTTTTTTTTTTTTTTTTAAGTGCGAGGAGGGGAAGTAGTGAGACAGACTTCCGCATGTGCCCTGACCAGGATCCACCCAGATACTTGAATCAACTGAGCTATTTTTAGTGCCTGAGGCTGATGCTGGGACCAACCAAGCTATCCTCAGCACCTGGAGCCTACACTTGAGCCAACTGAGCCACTGGCTGTGAAAGGGGAAAAGGGAGAGAAGAGGGAGAGGGAGGAGGAGAGAAGCAGATGGTTGCTTCTCTTGTGTGCTTTGACTAAGAATTGAACCTGGGACATTCATATGCTGGGCTGACACTCTATCCACTGAGCTTCTGTCCAAGGTCTACCTTTTTACTTCTAAACTAAATGCAAATACTAATATTTATTGAATTCTTTTTCAGTGTTAGGGTTTCTGTTTACTTCCTGTTCTTACATACATTTACTTCTTCCTGTCCTTTCAATATATTTCTATCACATTTTTAAAAAAATATTCATTTATTTTACTTTTTCATTGAATTCATTGGGATGACACTGGATAATATAATAATACAGGCTTCAGGTGTCCAATTCTACAACATATCTCTAACACTGTATTGTGTGATGGGTGTACCCTGCCCAACTTCCAGAGCCACTAGTCTCTGTCCCAGTTTTGTCCTGACCTCAGCATGGTAGAAACTCTAGGAGTAGTGTGGTGGGGGCCTCTGGAGCCTAAACAGTGATTCTACCAGCAGCCGGGAGGTTGGTTCTAGTGATTCTCATGTGAGGGTTAAGTGGCAGTCAGATTCACAGGGAAGTGAGGGGAATGACCCCCACCTTAAAGCCAGACAAATGAATCATTGTCATCCCCTGAGTCTGTCCAGATCTCTACTTTCTAGCCAAGGCCACCAACTCCTTAACAGGGCCTAATCTCCACAGGATGGGGCAATTGTCTTCTCCCAGGCTGATGCTTTATGGAGGGGAGTGCTCCACCCCAAAAAGATAGCTACTGCCGTATTGGTGACTCAGCACAGGGCTCCTGGTGGTTGTCTCTCCTGTGTCTCTCCCCAGAGCCACAAGTCCCCGAGTCTCCTCATGTGGCTCTAGTCTGCTCAGCCCATTCTCTGCTGTAACCCAGGGTAAGTACCTTTTAACAAGATTTTGTGTGTTGACCCTATAAGAGGGTGCCCATGTCTCTGTGGACTCCCGTCTTTTTCTGGCAGACAGAAACCTTGCTGCTTTTTGTAGCCAAATGCTGTTTGGGGTTTTATCTGCTCTGGTGCTCTCAGCTGGGGAGCCTGGCTTAGGGTTTAGGCCCCACACTTTTCAGGATAAATCCCCAGCAGGGAGATATCCCTCCGGAACCTCAGCTGCTGCTTCTGGGAGTGGGCCAGCCCTTTTTGCATCTCTGCCCTTCCTACCAGTCTCCATGTGGCTTCTTCTCTGAATCTTGGTCATAAGACTTCTCTTCCTTTGTCTTGAGTTGGTTATTCAGGATGCTTGTTTTTAAATTTAGTTGCAAATCCAGTTTGATTCTGGGAGAAGGTGAGTGTAATCTCCACCTACTCTGCCACCATCTTGGATACCTCTATATTACAGTTTGTGGCTAATTTAATATTTAGGGCTAACATTATTTAACTGTCTAAATACTATTTATAGCTAAGTCACATGGTATACTATGATTATATTTCTTCTTTTGTATTACTCCTTGTTTTCACCAGAGTTAATTTGCATTCTTCTGTTTCCTTGTTCTGTGCTTTTATTACTAATTCATCCCAAACTTTCTGATGTAAGTAAAAATTGCCTCTGGACATGTTTATTTGTTCCATTTTATATTCATTTTGGAGGAGATAATCTAAAGCCTTCAGTTCTCCTCCTCCTATTACAAGTTAGTTTTTCTCTAAGCCTGACATATAGCTATTACTGGGATGTTTACCTTCACCATCATCTTTAGATTTTTCTCTTCATGCCTTTCTGCTATGCTGGATTTCCTAGTTTCTGGGATCCTAGAGCTCTCGGTTTGCTCCCTCATTTGGTAGAGTATATTATTCACAAGTTTCCTAAGAAAGGTCCATAGTTTAGGACTTCAATTTTATGAAAATATTCCACAATGACATTTCATTGATTATTTTGCTGGGTATATATTTTTAGGATAGACTTTTTCTCAAAACTCTGATGTATTTCTCCATTGTCTTTAAGCTTCAGTGGTGCCATTGAGAAGTTTCATGCTACTCTAGTCCTCATTCCTTTGTGATCGTATATATGATATATATTTTCTCTCTGGAAGTGTTTAGGCTCATCTCTTTATCCTTGTGTTCAGATAAATCCTCTGAGAGGATTTGTATTTGCTTCTACCAAATAGTTGGAGAGTATAACCAATCTGGGATTAATCTGAATTAAATTCTTGGTTAGAGGTTTATCTGACCATTAAGGTATTCCCCCATTATCCAAAAGTAGCTAGTTCCTATGAAACCTTTCAAAAGCCGAAACGGCATAAAGTGAAGGAGCAATTTCCTCAGGACATATCTTGCTAATGGAATCACAGAATAAATCAAGCTGAAGCACAGATAATCAGACACAATTCATAGGTCTGGTGGCTTGATGCTGAGTGTGTTTCCCTGAGAAGGGGCTTGGTGGGGCTGTGCTCGATGCTCATGGTATGAGCTGTCTCCTTAATGTCTGGCTGCAAAACAAACACTAAATACTATGTTCACTTTTTGTTTTTCTTCAAAAATCCTCTTCAGATTTTTTTTGGTTAGTGAAACCAAGTACTGACCAAGGTCTTTTATAAGAGCAAAGTGGTATAAAGAGAACTTTTCAAAGGCAGGGGATGCCTGTAGTCTGAATTTGGGTCTCAAACCCAGATTTGACATGTGGTTCCAAATTCTCAGTGGCAATTTCCCCCCTCTTTACTCTTGCCAAAATTTGAACTCATTCATTTTCCTTGTGGTCCATCAGAGGTAGTATGAGGGTAATTTATAATTTACACTTGGAATTCACAGAAACCTGGTAGGAGAACCTGCTATTAGACTTTCCACCTAGGAGGAGCTGGGACGTCTGTTCTCTGCTCTCATTCTATGAGAAACTGTGAGAATCAGTCTGCACTCCCCTGGTGTGATGGATGCTTTCAGGGTAACAGTGCACCACTTAGCTTTCTTGGCTCCTGTGTCTTTACTCACTGCCTAGCCTGAGATTCCTTTATATTTTTGTCTGGTGTTAAAGATGATTTAAAAAATTACACTTTGTCCAGAAGTTTTTATTTCCAACAGTAGAGATAGATAACTATTGTGTCATATTCCTGGAAATAAAAGCCTATGTCACTATTCTAAGCCTCAGTTTTCTCATTTGAAAAACTAGGATAATAGTATCTACCTCATATTTTAGGACTAATGTGAGATTATTACATAAAGCCCTTTCTTTTTTTGTGTGACAGAGACACAGAGGCAGAGAGACGGACAAATAGGGACAGACAGACAGGGAGAGAGATGAGAAGCATCAATTCTTTGTTGCAGCACCTTAGTTGTTCATTGATTGCTTTCTTATATGTGCCTTGACTGGGGGGCTACAGCAGACTGAGTGACCCCTTGGTCAGGCCAGTGACCTTGGGTTCAAGCTGGTGAGCCTTGCTCAAGCCAGATGAACCCGCGCTCAAGCCAGTGACCTCAGGGTTTCGAACCTGGGTCCTCTGCATCCCAATATGATGCTCTATCCACAGTGCCACTGCCTGGTCAGGCTACATAAAGCTCTTAATACCATACCTGGCACTGCAATTTGTGTTTTTTCCAATTTTAAAAGTGGTATTCTCAGAGTTTAAACCTAAGTACTCTACTTTACTATATTTTTATAGGTATATGGTGCACTAAAGCCAGGGGTAAAGCTGTGAATAATCTGAGGTCTTGAACATTTTATATCTCTTACATTAAGGGATATAATTCTTTCCATTTCAAACATTTCCATTTTAAGAGAACAGTAAATCTTAATTGAGAACAGGTGATTTATTGAAGTGTCATCCTCAATTTGTACATTTTGTAAGACAAAAGAATTAGAAAACATGCCCCACCTTAATCAAATGAGATTCTAATGGGCTATAAAATGGACACTTTTGCTTACAACAAACTAGCCTATGCTCTTTATTTATTTATTTTTACCACTTTCTATTGCCACAGGGAGTTGAATTGCATGAGAAGTTCTTTTGAAAGTCCACAGATATGTTCACTCCAAGCAGTTGCCCCTTTCTTTAATAACAATTTTCATCCATTGCCAAGTAGCTCTTGTGCAGAATCAGCTTTCTCTGGCAGTTGACACGGCCCTCGGGCCACCTCAGGGGCACTTCTTCAGTAGGTGCATTGTGATGTTCTTCACAGCCAGCATGGTCTCTGTACAGGTTGGTTTGATGAGCACCTCTGGCAATAAAAATCCAAAATGCCCAGTGTCACGTAGTTCAAAAGCAAATGTGTAGGGTATTCCATTTTTGTAGGCCCAATCCATTGAGCTACCAGAACTCACATCTAAAAGTTAAAAGAAAAATGTCAGCTTTACTAAAGATATATCAAGTTTCAAAAATGTATATATGATATTACTAAGCTATACTAAATTCTTCCAATGAATACTGTTTCAGCAAGAGTGATTTAACAGCATTTCCTTGGCATTGGGCTCATAGATCTTATAAATCACACCTACCATCATCCTTGAAGACCTACTCGAAGTATTAATGCTTTTCCAGTATGATGACCTCAGAATGTCTCCGTCTCAACTCCAATACATTTATCTCCATCCACACTTTATTCACCCATAACCAAAAGCACACCATGGACTTTCTTCTCTTTGTCACTCAGTTCTTCTTTACTTCTAAGGTCTATAATATTGAAATTCTGTTCCCAGAAAACCTCCTTATTTCTTACACTTCCTCTAATATTTTTTCATTCCTAATGAACTTGTTCTTTAGATTTGTAGTTTGTAGACTTAAGTTTGTAGTTTGCAGACTCTTCCCAGCCTTATCATTTCATTTGACTCTACCTGACCATGGTCATTACTTCACTGAATTTCTCACCAGACCCCTACAATGACTCATTCAGTCATTGTTTTTCTGCCTTGGTTTCACTAACGCTCAGTCCCTGACCCAGTTTCTCTGCTCTCATGCCTTGTGAGGGAGCTGCAGAAAGCCTTTGCTGTAAATTCACACTAATTACTGTACTCTTTCTCTGTTCTCAATGCTGTTCTAGGCTCCTTTTTCTGGACCTTTACTTACTGAATCTTTTTTATTCTCTTCTAGTCCTGCCCTTCACTTTCTCACTGTCTCCATACTCAATGGGGAATTTGCTCATCACCACCTGTACTGACATCACAGCCCTCTGACTTCTTACTAGCTCAGAGGAAGAAATGTGCTTGTCTTTTACATGTCATCTTTTGAAACCATATGTTACTGTCTTCTTTGCTAGTGAGTGGGTTTCTCCTCCAGGCCTTTGTTTCATTAGTTGAATCGCTCTCTATCTTGCCGCTGCACTGACCAAAATGTTTCCTGCAGCATCTCCTTCTCACAATCCTGCTAGATGCCATCCTCTATTTCTTCTTCCTGTTGCTTTACAACCAAAAGAGAATCTGTATATGTTCTTTCTACATCCTCAGTCACTTTCAATCTGCTTCTTGCCTCTACTGTCTATGAAATCTTGTTCTTCAAGGTCACCAGACCTAATCTGTCTTTCTTCCCTCTCTGTTCTCACTTTCAACCTCTCAATAGCATTTAACTCAGCGGACAGTCCTTCCTGGTAGCCTTCTTCTTCTAGCTCCTGTGACCTTACATGCTCCAATTTTTCAGCAGAGTTGAAAGTACAGGCAAGAGAGACAGACTGTGGGCTTGGGCTATATCTGATCCCACCACCTGTGGCTGCTCTGTGTCTCAGTCTGCTCTTTTGAAGAAGGGATGATAATACCTACTGCTGAGGGTTGCTGTGAAAATTAAATAATGTGCTTCGTCTATCTTAGCTGTTCTTACTTTGCATTTATATACCCTAAAGTATCTAGTAGATAGCTTTGAGCCTAGCATGCTCTTAATAATTGTTTAATAAATGAATGCACATTTCATAGACGAATCTTTATATAAATGCTTTTCTCTTGAAATTTATATAATCTAGCCTGACATACACTATTATTTAAAGATTTTCAGAGCATGTTCATCTACTCAAATAATACCAGATTTTATGCTATTTTTGCCAGGACAAGTTAGAGATAGAATTACTATGGGAAGAGGACAATTAGATGACACTGCTGCTTCTCAGGCTCTCTTTGCTTCAGCTAAGAACAGAAGGTAGGCTGTAGCTTCATTGTCCCTGCGGGTTAGAATACACTGGAACTACAAACAGTAGTCATAGTAGCCCAAGCCAGAGACAGTATGTGTCAACAGTTACCTCATGGTAATGTGACAGCCTCATTTCTTTCTTTTTTTTTTTTTTTAATAAATTTTTATTAATGGTAATGGGATGACATTAATAAAGCAGGGTACATATATTCAAAGAAAACATGTCCAGGTTATCTTGTCATCAAATTATGTTGCAAACCCCTCGCCCAAAGTCAGATTGTCCTCCGTCACCCTCTATCTAGTTCTCTGTGCCCCTCCCCCTCCCCCTAACTCTCTCCCTCCCTCCCTCCCATGTCCTCCCTCCCCCCCCACCCTTGATAACCACCACACTCTTGTCCATGTCTCTTAGTCTCATTTTTATGTTCCACCAATGTATGGAATCATGCAGTTCTTGTTTTTTTCCGATTTACTTATTTCACTCCTTATAATGTTATCAAGATCCCACCATTTTGCTGCAAATGATCTGATGTCATCATATCTTATGGCTGAGTAGCATTCCATAGTGTATATGTGCCACATCTTCTTTATCCAGTCTTCTATTGAAGGGCTTTTTGGTTGTTTCCATGTCTTGGCCACTGTGAACAGTGCTGCAATGAACATGGGGCTACATGTGTCTTCACGTATCAATGTTTCTGAGGTTTTGGGGTATATACCCAGTAGAGGGATTGCTGGGTCATAAGGTAGTTCTATTTGCAGTTTTTTGAGGAACCACCATACTTTCCTCCATAATGGTTGTACTACTTTACAGTCCCACCAACAGTGAATGAGGTTTCCTTTTTCTCCACAGCCTCTCCAACATTTGCTATTACCCGTCTTGTTGATAATAGCTAATCTAACAGGAGTGAGGTGGTATCTCATTGTAGTTTTGATTTGCATTTCTCTAATAACTAATGAAGCTGTGCATCTTTTCATATATCTGTTGGCCATTTGTATCTCTTCCTGGGAGAAGTCTGTTCATATCCTCTTCCCATTTTTTTTATGGGATTGTTTGTTTGTTGTTGAGTTTTATGAGTTCTTTGTAAATTTTGGATATTAGGCCCTTATCTGAGCTGTCGTTTGAAAATATCAGTTCCCATATAGTTGGCTGTCTGTTTATTTTGATATCAGTTTCTCTTGCTGAGCAAAAACTTTTAATTCTGATGTAGTCCCATTCATTTATCTTTGCCTTCACTTCTCTTGCCATTGGAGTCAAGTTCATAAAATGTTCTTTAAAACCCAGGTCCATGATTTTAGTACCTATGTCTTCTTCTATGTACTTTATTGTTTCAGGTCTTATATTTAGGTCTTTGATCCATTTTGAATTAATTTTAGTACACGGGGACAGGCTGTAGTCGAGTTTCATTCTTTTGCATGTGGCTTTCCAGTTTTCCCAACACCATTTGTTGAAGAGGCTTTCTTTTCTCCATTGTGTGTTGTTGGCCCCTTTATGAAAGATTATTTGACCATATAAATGTGCTTTTATTTCTGGGCTTTCTATTCTGTTCCATTGGTCTGAGTGTCTATTTTTTTTGCCAATACCATGCTGTTTTGATTATCGTGGCCCTATAATATAGTTTAAAGTCAGGTATTGTAATGCCCCCAGCTTCATTCTTTTTCCTTAGGATTGTTTTGGCTATTCGGGGTTTTTTATAGTTCCATATAAATCTGATGATTTTTTGTTCCATTTCTTTAAAAAATCTCATAGGGATTTTGATGGGAATTGCATTAAATTTGTATATTGCTTTGGGTAATATGGCCATTTTGATTATATTTATTCTTCCTATCCAAGAACAAGGAATATTTTTCCATCTCATTGTATCTTTTTCGATTTCCCTTAACAATGCTTTGTAATTTTCATTATATACGTCCTTTACATTCTTTGTTATGTTTATTCCTAGGTATTTTATTTTTTTTGTTGTAATCGTGAAGGGGATTATTTTTTTGAGTTCGTTTTCTAATATTTCACTGTTGGCATATAGAAAGGCTATGGACTTTTGTATGTTAATTTTGTATCCTGCGACCTTACTATATTGGTTTATTGTTTCTAATAATCTCTTTGTGGAGTCCTTCGGGTTTTCGATGTATAGGGTCATATCATCAGCAAAAAGTGATACCTTTACTTCTTCTTTTCCGATATGGATGCCTTTTATTTCTTTGTCTTGTCTGATTGCTCTGGCCAGAACTTCTAGCACCACGTTGAATAAGAGTGGAGAGAGTGGACAACCCTGTCTTGTTCTTGATTTAAGGTAGAAAGTCCTCAGTTTTATGCCGTTTAATAGGATGTTGGCTGATGGTTTATCATATATGGCCTTTATCATGTTGAGATATTTTCCTTCTATACCCATTTTGTTGAGAGTCTTAAACATAAAATTGTGTTGTATTTTATCAAAAGCCTTTTCTGCATCTATTGATAAGATCATGTGGTTTTTGTTCTTTGTTTTGTTGATATGGTGTATTACGTTAACCGTTTTGCGTATGTTGAACCATCCTTGAGATTCTGTGATGAATCCCACTTGATCATGATGTGTTATTTTTTTAATATGTTGTTGTATTCGGTTTGCCAGTATTTTGTTTAGTATTTTAGCATCTGTATTCATTAGAGATATTGGTCTGTAGTTTTCTTTCTTTGTGCCATCCTTGCCAGGTTTTGGTATGAGGGTTATGTTGGCCTCATAAAATGTGTTTGGAAGTATTGCTTCTTCTTCAATTTTTTGGAAGACTTTGAGTAGAAGAGGAACCAAGTCTTCTTTGAATGTTTGATAGAATTCACTAGTATAACCGTCTGGGCCTGGACTTTTATTTTTGGGGAGATTTTTAATAGTTTTTTCTATTTCCTCCCTGCTGATTGGTCTGTTTAGGCTTTCTGCTTCTTCATGACTCAGTCTAGGAAGGTTGTATTGTT
This sequence comes from Saccopteryx bilineata, assembly GCF_036850765.1. NCBI lineage: Eukaryota > Metazoa > Chordata > Mammalia > Chiroptera > Emballonuridae > Saccopteryx > Saccopteryx bilineata. The sequence continues at coordinate 65,386,594 of NC_089492.1, forward strand.
CTAGGAATTTATCCATTTCTTCTAGATTGTTGTATTTGGTGGCATATAGTTTTTCATAGTATTCTACAATAATTCTTTGTATATCTATGATGTCTGTGGTGATCTCTCCTCTTTCATTTTGGATTTTATTTATTTGAGTCCTGTGCCTTTTTTCCTTGGTGAGTCTTGCCAAGGGTTTGTCAATTTTGTTGATCTTTTCAAAGAAGCAGCTCCTTGTTTTATTAATTTTTTCTATTGTTTTTCTGTTCTCTATTTCATTTATTTCTGCTCTGATTTTTATTATCTCCTTTCTTCGGCTGGTTTTGGGTTGTCTTTGTTCTTCTTTTTCTAGTTCCTTAAGGTGTGAAGTTAAGTGGTTTACTTCGGCTCTCTCTTGTTTGTTCATATAGGCCTGAAGTGATATGAACTTTCCTCTTATTACTGCTTTTGCTGCATCCCAGAGATTCTGATATGTCGTATTTTCATTTTCATTTGTCTGTATATATCTTTTGATTTCTGCGCTTATTTCTTCTTTGACCCATTCATTTTTTAGAAGTATGTTGTTTAGTTTCCACATTTTTGTGGGGTTTTCCCCCTCTTTTTTGCAGTTGAATTCTAGTTTCAAGGCTTTATGATCAGAAAATATGCTTGGTACAATTTCAATTTTTCTAAATTTGCTGATATTGTCTTTGTGGCCCAACATATGGTCAATTCTTGAGAATGTTCCATGTACACTAGAGAAAAATGTATACTCTGTCGCTTTGGGATGAAGTGTCCTGTAGATGTCTATCATATCCAGGTGTTCTAGTATTTCGTTTAAGGCCACTATATCTTTATTGATTCTCTGTTTGGATGACCGATCTAGAGTCGTCAGTGGTGTATTGAGGTCTCCAAGTATGATTGTATTTTTGTTAGTTTTTGTTTTAAGGTCAATAAGTAGCTGTCTTATATATTTTGGTGCTCCTTGGTTTGGTGCATATATATTAAGGATTGTTATGTCTTCTTGATTCAATTTCCCCTTAATCATTATGAAATGACCATTTTTGTCTCTGAGTACTTTTTCTGTCTTGTAGTCAGCATTATTAGATATGAGTATTGCTACGCCTGCTTTTTTTTGGGTGTTGTTTGCTTGGAGTATTGTTTTCCAGCCTTTCACTTTGAATTTGTTTTTATCCTTGTTGCTTAGATGTGTTTCTTGTAGGCAGCATATAGTTGGATTTTCTTTTTTAATCCATTCTGCTACTCTGTGTCTTTTTATTGGTAAGTTTAATCCATTTACATTTAGTGTAATTATTGACACTTGTGGGTTCCCTACTGCCATTTTATAAATTGCTTTCTGTTAGTTTTGTATCTAGTTTGATTCTTCTCTTTTGTTTTTCTATCATTTGTTTTTGTTTGTTTGTGTTCCATACTTCTTTCCTCTGTTGCTACCTTTTTTAAGTCAAGTGTTTTTGTGGTGGTTTTTTTAAGGATGGTTACCATTAAGTAATGAAAAGGGTACCTACCATATTCATTGTAGTACCCTATCTTATAAGTATTTCTGCACTTCATCATCCTTTGCTACTGTTAATCTCCATCCTCTCCCCCCTTTTTTTCCTTTGTTGTCACAGTTTAAGTTTGGTTTTATTGTATTCTTGGTGGAGCTGTTACTTGTGGTGTTGTTTTCTTTTGTTCTTTGAATCTGGTTGGAAAACCCCCTTTAGTATTTCCTGGAGTGGGGGCTTTCTGTTGATAAATTCTCTCATCTTTTCTGTATTTGTGAATGTTTTTATATCTCCTTCATACTTGAAGGATAGCTTTGATGGGTATAGTATTCTTGGCTGAAAGTTCCTCTCTTTAAGGCTTTAAATATTGGGGTCCACTCTCTTCTAGCTTGTAGAGTTTCTGCTGAGAAATCTGATGATAATCTAATAGGCCTTCCTTTATATGTTGTACTCTTCTTTTCCCTGGCTGCCTTGAGAATTTTTTCTTTGTCATTGGTTTGTGTCATTTTTATTATGATGTGCCTTGGAGTGGGTTTGTTGGGGTTAAGAAAACTTGGTGTTCTGTTTGCTTCTTGAATTTGAGGCTTTAGTTCCTTCCACAGGCTTGGGAAGTTCTCGTCTATTATTTGTTTGAGTATATTCTCCATTCCATTTTCTTTCTCTTCTCCCTCTGATATACCTATTATTCTTATGTTATTCTTTCTGATGGAGTCAGACAATTCCTGTAGGGCTTTCTCGTTTTTTATTATTTTTGAGTCTCTTTCTTCTTCTCTCTGTTGTGCCTCAAGTTGTTTGTCTTCTATTTCACTAATCCTATCTTCAATCTGGGCTGTTCTGTTAGCTAAGCTTGTTACCTCGTTTTTCAGCTCGTAAATTGAGTTTTTCATTTCTGTTTGATTTGTTTTTATAGTTTCAATTTCCTTGGTAATATATTCTTTGTGTTCATTGAGTTGTTTTCTGATCTCCCTATATTGCCTTTCTGTGTTTTCTTGTATATCTCTGAGTATTTTTAAGATTTCTATTTTAAATTCTCTGTCATTTAGCTCCAAGGCTTCCAATATGTTAAGTCTTTTCTCCATAGATTTTTCCACATCTATTTGTGTTACCGCTCTTTCTTTTGTATCCATAATATTCGATTTCCTCTTTCTTATTGGCATCTGAGGGTGGTCTTATTGATAGCACTAATTAGAATTAATAAAGAGTAAAAAGTAAAAAAAAAAAAAAAAAAAAGGTAAAACACCCCACAAAAAAAAACAGTAATAATTTATTATTTCCCCATTTTTTTCTCTCTTCTCTTTCCCTCCTCTCCCCTCCTCAGGGAAATATTGTGCCTATAATGGAGGGCCTGATTTGGGGTGAAGAGTTCAAGGGGCAAAAAAAAGGGAGTAGGGACCTACTAAGTGCAAAAAAAAAAAAAAAAGGAAGAAAATCTTAGACAAGCATAAGATGATTTGCTTGTAAGTGATGGTCAACTAAGAGATATAATGAGAGGGATAAGAGGGAACCAGAAAAAAGGACCAAAAAAGAATAATAAAGAAGAAAAAATAAAAATAATAAGTAAAAATCTGTTGTATTAAGTGGAGCAAAGACTAAATACAATGGAGACCTTGGGTTGGGAGGACCCAAAATGCCACAAAAATAAACAAACAAGAAAAAAAAATAAAAACAAAAGCAAAAAAGAGAAATAAAGCCAAAAAAAAAGCCTTGAGTCCCAAATTAACTAATTTGTTCGTGATTGAGGATTATATGGGAGGAAAGTAAAATGAGAAAAGAAAAAACGAATAGAAAGGAAAAAAATAAGAAAAAGAGAAAAACGAAGGAAGAAATAAAAAAGGAAGAGAAAAAAACAAAATAAAGCAAGACAAAAAAAAAAACAAAAGAGGAGAGAGTGAGAGTTAAGTGTTTTGGAGTATAACCTTAAAGGAGGGTGAGGATGAAGAAGAAAAATAAAATGCAACACTCATGGGTAGTGTAGTTCAAGAAAGGGGAAGCATAAGATGGGTAGAGAATAGAAGGACCAAGGTGGAGGAAATAAAGGTAAAAAGATAGAAGAAACAAACAACAACAACAACAAAAAAAAATTAGTGGATCAAGTTGTAAAGTCTGTGGGTTTTTCTTGATTTTGAGAGGTTAACTTCTTCCTTTTTCTTTTCTCTCCCTCTTCCTGGTCGGTGACTCTGTACCCCAGGCTCTGCCCCTGTGTCACTCTTAGGTAGGGATTTGCAGTTGATGGGATTCTATGGCAATGTCATATAATTGGCTTTAGTCTTGCTGGAAGTAAAGGCTTGTTGGCGTTTGCAGGGTCCAACGATGAGAGAGTTTGCTTTCCTGGATTCTCTCTCCTAGTCCCCCCTTCCTGAATTAGCAGCCTGGTGATCCAGCTATAAGGCTGCAACTGGTTCTGCCTGGGGAGTAAGAGGCTCAAAGAGCTGGGAAATCCCCACTCTATCCCCACTCAGTGCAAGGCTTTGGGAAAGGCTCTGACAGTCAGGGCCTCCAGTGTAATCAGGCGGGGGTGGGAGTCAATTGTTGTCAAGGTGACTGTTCAGCGCCTAGCATTCAGTTGGACCTCTCAACCCAGGCTTTCCACACTTTGTAGCCTGTTTTTGCAGGGAAGAAGAGGCACTAGTGTCTGCTTACGACTAGTGTAGTATAGACCTTATTATCTGCCAAGTCCTTCTTGTTAGCGTTTATCCCTGAATATGGAGGCTCTATCAATCAGAAGTTGCCCCCGCCCCTTTAGCGAGAGGCACTAAAAAATATCACGCCTCTTGTCTTGGATCGCTGAACTGAGAGAGATCTTATCAATTAGAACCCAGGGTGCGCAGATTTTATGGGTTAAGCTAATTTCAGTGATTGGGTCGCAGACAGCCTCATTTCTATGGTAACAGGTTCTTCTTGGTAAATATCGTAATATGACTGTGCCTTGATATCAAGCTGCAATGGTGCAGTGTAAGATTTTTTAAATTAACGTTTTAAACTTGTTAATATGTATTAGTATTGGTAATGTGATTTTTCCCATTATTTAAATTTTAAAAATTTCAATTACAGTTGATATTCAATATTATATTTGTTTCAGGTTTATAGCCTAGTGGTTAGACATTTATGTACCTTATGAAGAGACCCCCTCCAATAAGTTTAGTACCCACCTGGAACCATTACACTATAATTGACTATTTTCCTTGCACTTGAGAGCTTCACATTTCTGAGACTATTTTGTAACTGCCAATTTGTACTTCTTAATCCTTTCATCTTTTCCACCTATTTCCAACTCCCCTCCCATTTGTTCTCTGTATCTATGAGTTTATTTTTATTTCTATTCTATTTTTATTTTCTATTTTGTTCACTTGTTTATTTTGTATTTTAGATTCCAAATATAAGTGAAATCATATGTATTTGTCTTTCTCTATCCAACTTATTTTACTTAGTGTAATACTCTCTAGGTCCATCCATATTGTTGCAAATGGGAAGACTGCATTCTTTTTTATGGCCAAAAAATATTCCATTGTGTGTGTGTGTGTGTGTGTGTGTGTGTCACCTCTTCTTTATCTATCAATGGATATTTAGGTTGCTTTCATATCTTTGCTATTTTAAATAATGTTGCAATGGATGTAGAGATGCATATATCTTTTCAAATAAGTAAACAAGTGTTTTAAATATTTTTGGGTAATCCTGAAGTAGACTAGCTGGATAATATGGCAGTTCCAATTTACAATTTTTGTAGAACCTCCATACTGTTTTCCATAGTGGCTGCACCAATTTGCAACCCCACTAAGGGTGCAGGAGGGTCCCCTTTTCTCCATATCCTTGCCAACACTTGTTTGTTGATTTATTGAGGATAGCCACTCTGTCAGGTGTGAGGTGATATTTCATTTTGGTTTTAATTTGCTCTCATGATTAGAGATGTTGAAAATTCTTTCATATGTCTATTGGTCATCTGTATGTCCTCTTTGGTAAAGTGCCTATTCAAATGATCTGTGATTTTTAGCTGCCTCTGCAAGGGCTTGGAGGTACTTGGGAGAGGCTATGCTGTGAGCTGTGGCAGGCTGCTACATCTTGGGGTTTTGGGGCCACTTAGCAAGAGGTACAGACGTGCTAAGGCCAGAGATGCTTGTTTTGGGTTGGTAGACCTTTGAGAGTTTTAGTAAAGTCTGTAGTATGGGCCAAGTCTGGTTGCTTGAGTGAAACGGTGGCTGGAAGTGGTTGGGCTGTTGTGTGAGCTGGTTGGGTAGGGTCTCAGGGAATCACTAAGGTGGGCAAGTAGTGTTACCCAGATTGATAGTCTGAAATTTATCACTTGCCTGTGTATACAGGTTGAGCTGAGGGAGGGCTCAACAACTGAACCGTGGTACCTGCCAGCACTTCTGTCCTTGGAGCTGTGCTCCAGTGCTTGCTCTGAAGCCAGTCAATTCATTTTCTCCCTATAAGTCCCTGGTGTTTTTCCAGCTGCTGTCCCTTTGCTCTAACTTAGGGTGTTTGTAAGTCTGTACTCTGGCCCTTTAAGAGGATGCCTGGGTCTATAGCAGCTCTCTGTTTCACCTGGACAGACCACTGCTGATTTTCAAAGCCATATGTTATGGGGACTCCTCTTCTTGGCACTGGTGCTATGGGCTGGGGAGCCCAGTGTGGGGCTTGGATCCCTCACTCCTCAGGGAGGACCTCGGCAGCCAAGATATCTTTTCTGATTTGGAACAGGTGTGGGATCAGTCTATTTCATGTCTCCACCTCTCCTACCAGTCCTCAAGTGGCTTCTTTATAGCCTTAGTTATAGAACTTACATAGCTAGTCTTCAAGTGGTTCTTAATGATGATGGTACTACAATTTAGTTTTAATTTGATGTGATCATGAGAATGCTACCATAGACAGTCAAGGAGCACCAGGGAGTCTTCCCCATTGAGCAAGATGGCTGCAGGGGGAGGGTCTTAAACCAAGCACGCTAAAGGCTAGAAAGATGACTGGATGGGCCCTGAGGGCACGAAAAGCTAGTGAGATCATTGAATAGTAAAAAAGCCCTTTCCTCCCGATCCCTGTAAGAACCCTCAGCTTGAGCAGAAAGTGGAAGTGGTCTTTGAGAGAGGAGTCCACCATTCTCCCAGCCTGTAGCATCTGAATAAACCTCTTTCCTTTTGCACCAGCACTTGGCTGACGATTTTGACTTTTGTTGCAGCATGCAGCTGAACCTGCTTTTAGGATGTTCGGGGAGCACATCGTGTACCTTCTCTGCCGTCTTGACTGAAGTCTATAATGTAATTTAAAAAAATATTGTATTTCCCCTTTTATTTTTATTTTATTTATGTATTTTTTACAGAGACAGAGAGTGAGTCAGAGAGAGGGATAGACAGGGACAGACAGACAGGAACAGAGAGAGATGAGAAGCATCAATCATTAGTTTTTCATTGCACGTTGCAACACCTTAGTTGTTCATTGATTGCTTTCTCATCTGTGCCTTGACCGCAGGCCTTCAGCAGACCAAGTAACCCCTTGTTGGACTCAGCGTCTTGAGTTCAAGCTGGTAGGCTTTTGCTCAAACCAGATGAGCCTGCGCTCAAGCTGGCGACCTCGGGGTCTCGAACCTGGGTCCTCTGCATCCCAGTCCAACGCTCTATCCACTGCAACACCGCCTGGTCAGGCTGTGTTTCCCCTTTTAGAGTGGTTTTATTGAAAAGTAGTTCTAAAGAGGTCAGCCTGAGACCAATGGTCCTGAAGTTTGAAGAAAGTTCTGAAATGTAGGACATCCTCATGATTGGGATAAACTTATTTGACATGCAGTGTTAATTGACAAACCAAGCTTTTTTCCTGAAGGCTGAAGAAAGTGAATGATTATGACTATAATGGTGGGTAGATTAGAGACATCAGAAGTTTTGCTACATCACTATAAATCATGCATATGCTCTCTCTGTGTGTATACCTTAACATGCATACATAGACATACCAGATAGTTAGGATATTTCATTAGATTTTTCCAAGTCACGTAGTCAATAAATTTTAGAAGTTGAAAGGCCATGAGACATGATCTAGTCTGATTCCTCATTTAACAGCTGTGGATACTTAAACCCAGGATTAATGTCTTGGCCAGGATTTTATCCTGACCTGTGCAGAATTAGGATAGAATTCATGTGTTCCAATTCTTTGTCCGAGTTCTTTCCATGTACCCATTTTTAAAAAAAATTTTCTATGAAATAAGAACTATTTCAATCACCTTTTATGGAGAAATTCAGCTGAAGATGTTATGTAAGAAATAGAATTTCATAAGAATAGTGGAGCAAAGGAATAAAAGGGAAGCTCTTTACAGGCTGAAACATTATTTCATGATTTCCTCCAGGCCCATTTCCAGGCTGATAGTAGTTACAATTGCTTAAGGAGTCCATTTTGGTGCTTTCTACTGTCATAAGATCTCAATTCAACTTTGTAGTCATTACCACATGACTAGAATATTCTCTGCTTCAAATTCATATAAATTGGTACAGTGATTTCTATCGAGTAGTGTAAAACTAATCAGACATAAACTCCCTTCATCTTCCTTGGCAATTTGGTAGCCAAAGATTTCACGTCAGTGGGGGACACACACTCTCTCTTTTTTAAAAGAAGGGAAGTCATTATACAGGATATTGGCTCAAGAAATGACTCTAACACAACACCCACGGGAAACTTACACAATGTGCTGGAGGCAGGTCCATATCTATATCGTACTCCATATAGCGATTGAAGTGCATTCACAGCCTTGTAAGCTGCTGATTCCTGTGAGGGAAAACGGAGAAACTGAATCACTTTCATCATTGCGTTGAAACCTTAAAAGCACTGGCATATTGTTTGAGCCTTACTAGTCATCAATTTGAAGAACAAGGATGGACACATTAGTTAATAGCTATGTTTAAGAATAATGTTGTATTATTCTTTGTCACATGCTGTATTTTGCAATGTTTTAGAACATGTTTCTTTAGATTGGTCCTCACTACAAGCTAGTGATCAGTGATATTTTCATTGTGCAGATTAGAAAAGGACATCTCAGCATGGTTAAATGGGCAGGCTGGGGCTTACACAGACAGCAGGGAGGAGATGAGTTGGGATAAGATAAGTGGATAAGTACTTGTATCTTCCAATGCTGATTTAGGGTTCTGTCTTATTCACGATAGTACAAAATGCTTGATAGGGCAGGACTAACTTCAGTATTTATACATGTGCCTGTACATACAGATGTTTAATCAATATGTCTTGCATGAATGTTGAAAAAGCATAGATCAGCAAGAGTATCAACACAGTCTTATTGATCTTTAAGTACATATTTCAGTGGTGATGTACAAGGTACTTAAAACACACATGGATCAATTAAGAAACTCTTCAATTCAGTAAGAATGACTTGTCTTACGTTATGTGTTTATCACAACTGGGAATGGGAACAATTTCAGAATGCTTCGTGACTTCTAAAGTTACAGAAGACTCTGCCAGAACTAGGCAGTACTTCCAAAATGTAGAAATTTTGAGGTGGAACTCTTTCTACCAAAGCCAAAAACCAGAAAAATATTCAACACAACCAAAAGACTAGAAAGTGAATATTCTAATATGAACTAGAAGGATACCGACTACTCTTGAAAACATTTCAAATAGTATAAAAGTACACATTTCAGTAAGGAGTTAGAGAGGTATTGTATGACCAGTGAGAGGTAAAGAAGAATGTTGAAACCAGTATACAACTCTCCCATTTCAATTTGCCCATGAATAATTTAAATTGTCAATGGAAGCACTCAGGACAGCGTGGGCTATGTTGCATCCAGCATCAGCTTACTGTCCCCATTCCCCTCGGGGAGGCATCAAGCAGCACTTGTAGCAAACACCACCCTTTATGGCTATTCAGCGACCAGGCTCCAGAACCTGGCAGATCAATTTATTATTGATCTCACCAATGCTGGCATTCTGGTCTCAGGAGCCAACAGAAAAGAATGTAAACACCATACTGAGGTATCTTTGTGGAGAATGTTCTAATATTTTAACATCTTATCCAATAGAGAAATATTCCATGGCAAGGGCAGATATTTCTACATTTAGGAGATTACTGCATTCTGCTGGTGCAGAGGCCTTTGTTCCTCATTATTTTAGATGACTAACCCCAAGGAAAACATCCATTAAGAAAATAAAAAAAGATACCCACTTTGCCTATTTACACAAAGCATGTACATAGTTGCAGGCTTTACAGCTCACTGCACTTCTGCCACTCGGTGCTGGTGCATGTAGATAAGAGGTTTAGATATGATCCTGCCACAAAAAATGGAGACTTCAGCAAATTTCTTAAAGAACTATTTTCCCGGTTGCCACAGCTAGACACTTATTGAGGGAGTTTAAGTGCTTCCTCTTTTCCCTGTTGCTTTCTCTTCTTAATTGTCCCAAAGGACCCAGGCTTCCCTTATCAGACTTCAGCTAAGAAAGAATATATTTTTATTTAAATATTTTCATATTTGAAAAACTGAATGAATGACCTGAAGAATGTTAGCAGAAACACAGACTCCTACATGTTGATGGACTGTTTTGAACAATTTTAATAGAATGTACCGTATTTTTCGCTCCATAAGATGCACCTGACCATAAGACAGACCTAGGGTTTTAAGGAGGAAAATAAGAAAAAAAAATATTCTGAACCAAATGGTGTGTTAAAATATTTACTAAAATACCTTTTTTTTTTTCTTCATAAGACACACTGGCATTTCCCCCTACACTTTCAGGGGGAAAAAGTGTGTCTTATGGAGCGAAAAATACGGTAATGGTTTCTGGTCAAGATTCAGAGACTATATAGCTTCTGAGAATTATAATCCTGGTTTTAGTGATTTAGCTTACATCCGTCTAAGACTCACTCTTGATGCTTGTCTCGGTCACATGATACATTTATCCATCCCACCCTAAAGGCCAGTCCATGAAAATATTTTCTGACATTAAACCAGTCCGTGGCCCAAAAAAAGGTTGGGGACCACTGCATTATAGGATGTTCAGCAGCATCCTTGACCTCTGTTCAATAGATGTCAATAGCATGCCCTGGCCCTGTTGTGACAATCAAAAATGTCTTCAACAGTGTCCAATGTCCTTTGGGAGGCAAATTCATCCTTGGTTGAAAAAGTAATCTACTCTTCATACCACATTTTTCAATCCAAGAGGAAAAGAAAATAGGTTCCACTCCTAGTAGGAAGATGAATTAAAAATATTCAGAACAATCTCATGTAATAGTTTTCATATGTTGCACACTTCATATAACCTATTGTGATCATGTAAATAGATCACTATGCCTAATTTAAAAAGGACTGAACATTGCCCAAACACTGTGATACAAGGTTGTTTGGGGGCCAGGTTAACACCAATAACAACAAAAATCCTATCTAACCCTTAGAGTAGCCAAAGACTAGCACCATCAAATATAACCTCCATGTTCACAATATTTTTCAAGAGAGAGAATTTCTCAAGAGACAGACTCCCACATGCACCCCAACCCAGGATCCACCTGGCAAGCCCTCTCTGGGGTGATGCTCTGCCCATCTGGAGCTATTGCTCCGTTGCTCAGCATCTGAGCTATTTTAGTTTCTGAGGCAAGGCCATGGTGCAATCCTCAGTGCCTGGAGTCAATTTGTTCAAATTGAGCCATGGCTGTGGGAGGAGGGAGGAGAAAGGTGAGAGAGAGAGAGAGAGAGAGAAGGGGAAGGGGTGGAGAAGCAGATGGTTGCTTCTCCTGTGTGCCCTGACTGGAAATTGAACCCAGGACTTCCACATGCTGGGCCAGCCAGCCAGGGCCCATGTGTCTTCTCAATCATGTTCCCTCCCTCTTCTTCACTTCTAACACTATATATTAGTTTGGCCTGGTTTTGAACTTGATAGGTCTTTAGATACTATCAGCTCTGAACCAGACCTACTTTACAAGGAATTAATACCTATAGTGGATAGCTTGTTGGGTTACTGAGAGGAGGAGAGACAGAAACACTGCTTTTTCACTTTTAAGTAATCTTATGCCAGAAAAGCTGTTCATTCCTAGCACTAACTTGTCGGATACATGCCCAGAGACTTAGTAACATTAAGCAAATAGAGCTTATAAATTAAAATTGCTTTTAATTAATGAGAGTCAGACCATAATCTAGGAGCAATTATTTACTCAATAAACTTAATCACAGCCCTTGTATATGTGACTGAAGCTGTAATACTAATCAAATCCATCCTGACATTTTCAGTATAACCTGTGGTGAGAATGTAATAGGTTTTAAATGGTTGCATTTGAGAATCAACAGAGAACATTGGTTAAAAACAGCAGCACTAGAGGTAGATTTGGGGCTGAATCTTGGTTTTGACACTTAGTAGCTGTGTACTTAGTCTAATTGATTTTCTAGGGTTCCATTTCCTCATTGGTAAAATGAGGATAATAGTTTTCCATCTTATACAATTCTATAATATTATGCAATATATAAATATGCTTATTAGAATTAACACAATAGGCCCTGGGCAGTTGGCTCAGTGGTAGAGTGTCAGCCTGGTGTGTGAATGCCCCAGGTTCAATTCCCAGTCAGGGCACACTAGAGAAGCACACATCTACTTCTCCACCACTCCCCCTCTCGTTTCTCTCTCTCTTTCTCTATTTTCCCATCCTGCAGCCTTGGCTGGATTGGAGCAAGTTGGCCCCAGGCACTGAGGATGGCTCTATGGCCTCCACCTTAGGTGCTAATAATAGCTTGGATGCTGAGCAATGGATCAATGCCCCAGATGGGCAGAACAGCACCCCCTAGTGGATTTGCTGGGTGGATCCCAGTCCAGGTGCATGAGGGAGTCTATCTCTGTATTCCTTTCTCTCACTGAATAATAATAAAAAAAGAATTAACACAATATATGTTTGCTATTATCATGAGTACTTATCATCATCTCAGCATTTTAAATGAAGAATGAAGCCTGACATACTTGTACAAGGCCAAATACTTACCACACAGCTAAAATTGGGGATTGTTGCATATTTGTAAGAATAAGGATACAGCAACATCTGAGCATATGCATGAAAGGAGAGGTAAGCTCTAATGTGCTTTTTGTGTTTTCTAAGGAAGTTAGCTACAGCTTTCACTTCTGGCTCCGATTCTGGGAAAGGTCCACAGTATGTATCATCACAAGGGTGCATAGAAGCTCCTTCATCTGCAAGATAGAAACAAAAATGGGGTAGGGGAGTAGGCAGGCAAGAAACAAGAAACACAAATCAGCAGTATTAAACAGTGATTTTTCTTTTTATTTCTATAAATATAGGGTATTATTAAGCAATTCATCTAACTTCCATTTACAGAAATCAATTACTGAAAAATCCATCATGGTTCATACCTTCATGCATAATAGGAGGGTGGCCTGAATAGGAAATAGGTACTTATTGTTTCAATGAGCCTGAAAAAACACTTTAAAGAGATAGTTCTATCAGTTGGACAACTAATTCTATGTGATCCCCTAGAGAAGGTAAGGCCTCCCATTTATAAACTCCACAATACCTGTACTTTCCCTTCAAAAATGCTCAACCCACTTGTAATTAGTGTAAAATACTTATTATTCAACCAATATTTACACTGGTCAGGTACCTAGGATACACTGGAAAACAACACAGAAAAAACCCCCCACAACAACAACCCTGCTGTAACAGAACCTGCCTTCAACCTGGAGTCCTTGTTAGACCAGAATGCTTTGTGAAGGCAGGGACTGTGTTCTTCCTGCGGGGCACCTGGTGATTAGAACAATAGTCAGGCAAATGTTCGGGAGATATTTGTTGAATAAGGGAATGTCAAATCAAAAGAAAAGGCTAGATATCTATACAGGTGTCTGGTGAGATACAAACATTGACATATCAAGGACATGGAAGCAAGACAAATAATTCCACAGAACACTACCAAGCCCATTTCATTCTATTCTTAGATCAGCAATATCTACATAGGTTTTATAGAACCCATCTTGGGGGTTTCATAGGGTAGTTTAGAAATCCTCCAAACTAAATTTTATTAATTTTGAAATAAAAGATTATGTTATACAGTCTATGAAGAGGAGGAAGAAAATAAGATTCACTGCAACAATCACAAAATATTAAGGTTCCAGGAAATTTTGGAAATAATTACATTTTCTATAGATATTTGCCATTCTGGGCCATTATTATCCTTCTCATACCCCTAAAAAACTGTAACTCTTTCCAGAAATAAATGGAAAATGTTTAGTGTTTCTGTGACATAGTCTAATTCTACTGAACATGGAAAGACAACCACATCAAATCAGATTAAGTCTTGAGGCTAGTGAATCTAATTTATGCTATAGGAGAGTCAAGGTGGGCAATTAAAGCAATTGTGGTTCTCCTCTATTGATTCTAATTCTGGAGATGCCTCAGAAGCAGGAGGGATATGGATGGAATGGAGAACTTCATATAAAAACTATAGCCAATACTCCAAAAGGAATAGGAGAAATAGACATCTGACAAACACTAAGCAGGGGTCTCAAACTCAACTCAGCATGTGGGCCGCAGAGCAAGATCACAGCCGTTCAGCGGGCCGCACTAGGTCTACAAAAGGCAACTGTTATGCAACACTTTTCTCACCGCAGTTGAAAACAAAAAAAAATCAGTACAACAAGCACAATCTGGGCCGCATGCGGCCCGCGGGCCGCGAGTTTGAGACCCCTGTAAAGCACTGGAAAGGAAGGATCATAATCTGAACTATTAATTCCAGAGGGACCAGAACTAATGAGCTAGAGAAACAAAAAGGCAAGGATCTGTCCTGTATATCTTGTTTATATAAGGTCTACCGGAAAGTTCTGTTCGTTTCTATCACAACAAGTTTTGACACGTAAGTACATGTTTATTTGGCACATGTGTGCCTATTTTTATCACTTAATGTATACATACTGACGTAACAAATTAACTAAAACAAAGTTGATTCATGTTAGTCTTATGTGTGAAGCGATAGTGTACCCATGACTACTGATAAAGTTCATTTACGCCACTGTAATTTTTAGGAATTTCAACAAGGAGAAATGCTACAGAAGCATGTCTGTCGCATCCACCATATTCCCTGGACTTAGCACCCTCCGACTATCACTTGTTTTTGTCCTTACAAAATTTTTTGAAGGGCAAAAAATTCAAAAATGAAGAAGATATCAAATAAGCACTGGTTCAATTTTTCACATCAAAAGATAAAACATATTTCAAAAATGGGATATACAAATTGCCCTCATGCTGGCAAGAAATTATTAATAATAATGGCAATTATATTATTTAATAAAGTTTATTGACGGTAAGAAAAATTTGTATTTTGTTTTATTCCAAAAACGGACAGAACTAGCTCATCTATAAAGGTACAAGAATTAGATTCACATTAACCATTTTAATAGTTAACACTAGAGTAATATTTCCAAAGTATTTAAAAATATTAAATCTAGACTTTTGTATCTAACTGAACTCTCATTGAAATGTAAGAGCAAAATAGGAGAGACAAGATGGCCATGGAGTAGGCGGACGTTCCAACTCCCACATCCCAGAACCAAAGTGGATTACAACTTAATTTTAAGAACAGTCATCCTAAAAGACCAACTTTGGACTAAACTAAAGATTCTACAGCCAAGGACCACCAAAGAACCCACAGTGAGGCTGGTAGGAAAGGCAGAGATGTGGAAAGGGCTGTCCCGCTCCTGGGAGTGAGTGGTGGCCCAGAGGGACTCTTGCAGTGGGGAGGAGTGCCTGGCGAGTTGTGTGTTGTGGGTCCTCAGCCCCAGAAATGGAGTCCCAGCCTAGATCCCTGGAGCCTGGAAGGGGCGAACAGACTGTATTTGGCAGAGAAAGGAGCCAAGATACTGTTTGAAAGGAGACAGAACTCATGGACCCAAGCTCCGTATTAAAGGGACCACACAGAGAGCCTCACTCATAGCCACCTGCCCAGGGCTCCGGGAATGGGGAGCGCTAGGAAGACTGGAGTTGCCAAGGGAGAGTGTGGTCTCAGAGGCACGGGGGGAGACATTTTGAGAGATAGACATCTTAACCCCTGGGCTGAATTACACCCCAAATCTAAAGTGAACATTTTTTCCTAGAAACAGCAACACCAGCAAAGGGAAGAAATTACACTGCCCACCCGAGGCTCTC
Source organism: Saccopteryx bilineata (assembly GCF_036850765.1). Lineage (NCBI taxonomy): Eukaryota > Metazoa > Chordata > Mammalia > Chiroptera > Emballonuridae > Saccopteryx > Saccopteryx bilineata. The sequence continues at coordinate 65,402,161 of NC_089492.1, forward strand.
CTGCTCCAGTCAGAACAAAGAGGTGCTTAGAGGCAGGCAGCACATTAGAGACACAGGTAGTGCTGGGGTCTGAGCTACAGTGCCCCCCCACATCCGCTGAGTGCTCCCTGGGGGCGGGTGGGACAGCAGTGGCCGGTTGCAGCTACAGGAGCCAGGGCAGTCCCGGTGAGCTCATGCATGACCATCAGCAAAGGCAGAAGCCCGGGCAGCCACTGCGGCTGCTGTGGAGGTCAGAGCGAGTGTGCAGGCCTGCCCCAGGCGCGAGCCTGGATGACTGCGAAGGTAGTCCAAGTAGGTGCATGTGGGCCCATCCACAGAGGTAAGAGTGGAGCCGGAGCCACAGTGGCCACTACAGAGGTCCAAGCTAGCGGGAAATCCCACCCAGGTGACAGTGGAAGCGGTCTGAGCAGCTGCACATGGGTCCATGTGCAAAGGCAGAGGCTGCAGCAGCTTCTGTGGAGGTCCAAGCTTGTATGCAATCATGCCTGCAGCGTGAGCCCATGCCTGGTGGTGGCTGAGGTCCAAGTGACAGTGGAAAAAGTCTGAACAGGCATGCTCCAGCTGCCCACAGTGGCAGAAGCTGTGGTGGGCCACTGCAGAGGTCTGAGCTTGCATGCAATCCAACCTGCTGCATGAACCCACCCTTGGTGGTGACTGGGGCCCAGGTGACCTCAGGGGAGGTCTGTGTGGACCCGTGTGTGGGCCCACCAGGTGTGGTGAAAGCCACGGCAGCCGCGGAGGTGGGCTGACACTGGCAGTGCTTGAGCCCAAATGTCTGAGGTGGCAACAGCATGGGGGGGGCTGAAAACAGACCACACATCAGGAGCACAGAGGCCATACCCACTGGTTACCTGAGATCACACCCTTCTGAGTGCTGAAAAAGAAGAAAAACACAAAATAAAATAAAACAAATAAAAAGTCTGGATAGAAAGACATCTCAGGCTAAGAGGCAAGCCACATTCAATACCATACCTAATCACTGAATTACAATACTGAACCCAACAAGTAGCCAGCAATAAGAGGCAGCAGAAAGCAGATCTCAGGGGAACTTGAACTTTTAAAGGAACTTCCCCAGGCCAATAGTAGATAAAAGCTAGCCTAGGAATGCAGCTGATATTTAAAATGGCACCTGGGTCCAGAAGAGACAGCCACAAGATCTGGATCACCTGTAGCTCCAAAAAGGTTGATAAGAGCCAGTAATAGGCTGTGACTCCCCAATGATCTGCACCAGGCTCCAGCCAGGGAGGTCCAGGGTAGGCACATCCAACAGCCAGATACAGAGAGCATCAGTTCAGGACCTAACAAGCCTTGTTAGAGTGGTATCTTACGAAAAGTCTCCTTACACCTGACCCAGCTAAGACATAGAAAATGCCAACACAAATAGCAAAAAGAATATTGATAGCAGATAAGTAGTCCCCAGCAGATTACAAACAACAGCTGATACCAACCCAAGAAGACCTAGAAACAACACAACTAAAAATTACAGGCAGACAGTACCAATCCTAGACTCAGCTAGCTACACAAACAACACACCCAAAGAAAGAGTGTATACACAGACAAAATGGGATGACAAAGAAATGCAATCCAAATGAATCAACAAGAGAAATCTCCAGAAAAAGAACTGAGTGAGATGAAAATAACCAAGTTACCAGATTCAGAGTTTAAAATAATTATTGTTAGGATGCTCAAAGATCCTAGAGCAACAATGGATGGACATAATGAACACCTAAATAAAGAGAAAACAAGCATTAAAAAGGACATTGAAATCATAAAAAAGAACCAGACAGAAATGACAAACACAATATCAAAAATGAAGATTACTTTAGAAGGAATTAAAAGCAGGCTGGATGAAGCAGAGGATTGATGAGCAACTTAGAGGACAAGATAAGTAAAAGCACAGAAGCAGAACAGCAAAATACAAATAAATAAATAAAAAATAAAAAAGTCTAAGGAAACTGTAAGAGAGCTCTGTGTCAACATGAAGAGAAACAATATCCACATAACAGGGGTTCTGGAAGGAGAAGAGAAAGAACAAGGGATAGAGTATCTGATTGAAGAAATAATAGCTGAAAATTTCCCTAAATTGATGCAGGAAAGAGTCACACAGGTTCAAGAAGCAGAGAGAACCCTGTTACAAAAGAACCCAAAGAGAACCACACCAAGACACATCATAATCAAAATACCAAAGCTAAGAGATAAAAAAGAATACTAAAAGCTGCAAGAGAAAAACAATCAATCACCTACAAAGGAACCCCCATAAGGATGACATCTGACTTTTCAACAGAAACATTTGAGGCCAGAAGGGAATGGCAAGAAATACTCAAAATAATGCAGAATAAGAACCTACAACCAAGACTTCTTTATCCAGCAAGGCTATTGCTTAAGATTGAAGGTGAAATAAAAAAGCTTCCCAGACCAAAAAAAAAAAAAAAAAATTCAAGAAATTCATCACAACCCAACCAATGCTGCAACAAATGTTAAGGGGACTGCTGTAGACAGAACAAAAAGGGGGAAATCTAGTAAAAGAGGAATGTAGATTTAAAAAAATGGCAATAAACAAATACATATTACTAATAACATTAAATATAAATGGATTAAATGCTTCAATCAAAAGACAGGGTAGCTGAATGGATAAGAAAACAAGACCATACATATGCTGTCTACAAAAGACCCACCTCAAAAAAAAAAAGAAAAAAAAAGATACATATAGACTGAAAGTGAAAGAATGGAAAAATATTTCATGCAAATGGAAATGAAAAAAAAGAGCTGGGGTAGCGATACTTATATCAGACAAAATAAACTTTAAAACAAAGGCTATAGTAAGGGATAAAGAAGGACACTACATAATGATAAAGGGAACAATCCAACAGGAAGAGATAACCATTATTAATATCTATGCACCTAATATAAGAGCACCTAAATATACAAAGCAGACTTTGATGGACATAAAGGGCGAGATCAACAGCAATACTATAATCATAAGAGATTTCAATACCCCACTAACATCATTAGATAGATCCTCAAGAAAGAAAATTAACAAAGAAACAGCAGAATTAAGGGACACATTAGAACAACTGGATTTAATAGATATCTTCAGAACCTTTCACCATAAAGCAACAGAATATACATTCTTTTCAGTGCTCATGCTACATTCTCTAGGATAGACCACATATTAGGGCATAAAATGAGTCTCAACAAATTTAAGAAGATTGAAATCATATCAAACAAATTCTCTGACCACAGTGGCATGAAACTAGAAATCAACTACAATAGAAAAACTGAAAAACACTCAAACACTTGGAAACTAAACAGCATGTTATTAAATAATAAATGGGTGAACAATGAGATCAAAGAAGAAATTAAAAAATTCCTAGATGAACGATAATGAGCATACATCAACTCAAAATTTATGGGATACAGCAAAAGCAGTCTTGAGAGGAAAGTTCATAGCATTACAGCCATAACTCAAGAAGCTAGAAAAAGCTCAAATAAACAACTTAACCCTGCAACTAAAAGAACTAGAAAAAGAACAAGTTAAACCCAGAGGAAATAGAAGGAAGAAAATAATAAAGATCAGAGCAGAAATAAATGATATAGAGGCTAAGAAAACAATACAAAGGATCAATGAAACCAAAGCTGGTTCTTTGAGAAGGTAAACAAGATCAATGAACCCTTAGCCAGACTCACCAAGAAAAAAAGAGAGAGGACTCAAATAAATAAAATTAGAAATGAGAGTGGAGAATTAACAATTGACACAGCAGAAATACAAAAGATTGTAAGAAAATACTATGAAGAACTGTATGCCAAAAAATTAGACAACCGAGGTGAAATGTACAAATTCCTTGAAAAATAATAATCTTTCAAAAATAAATCTGGAAGAATCAGAAAACTTAAATAGACTGATTACAACAAATGAGATAGAAACAGTTATCAAAAAACTTCCAACAAACAAAAGCCCTGGCCCAGATGGCTTCACAGGCAAATTCTACCAAACGTTCAGAGAAGAACTAACTCCTACCCTTCTCAAGCTTTTTCCAAAATTTCAAGAGGAGGGAAAACTTCCAAGCACCTTTTAAGAGGCAAGCATAATTCTGATTCCAAAACCAGGCAAAGACAACACAAAGAAAGAAAACTATAGGCTAATATCCCTGATGAATTTAGAAGCTAAAATCCTCAACAAAATATTAGCAAATCGGATACGGCAGTACAGGAAAAAAATCATACATCATGATCAAGTGGGATTTACTCTGGGGAGGCAAGTCTGGTACAACATTTGCAAATCAATCAATGTGATTCATCACATAAACAAAAGGAAGGAGAAAAAACACATGATAATATCAATAGATGCATAAAAAGCATTTGCTAAAATCCAGCACTGATTTATGATCAAAACTCTTAGCAAACTGGGAATTCAGGGGACATACCTCAACATGATAAAGGCCATCTACGACAGACTCACAGCCAACATCATAGTTAATGGGCAAAAATGAAAAGCAATCCTTTTAAGATCAGGAACAAAGCAGGGTTGCCCCCTTTCACCACTCTTATTCAACATAGCTCTGGAAGTCCTATGTTGGCAAGAAGGCAAGAAGAAGAAATAAAAGGCATCCAAATTGGAAAAGAAAAAGTAATCTATCATTTGCTGATGATATGATACTGTACATAGAAAACTCTAAAGTCTCAGTCAAAAAACTACTGGACCTGATAAATGAATTTAGCAAGGTGGCAGGGAAATCAGAGGCATTTTTATACACCAACAATAAACTGTCTGAAAGAGAAATTAATAAAACAATCCCCTTCACTATTACAACAACAAAAAAAATAAAGTACCTAGGAGTGAATTTAACCAAGGAGGTTAAAGACTTGTCCTTGGAAAATGATAAAACATTGATAAAAGAAATCAAGGAAGATACAAACAAGTGGAAGCATATACCATGTTCATGGTTAGTAAGAATAAACATCATTAAAATGTCTATATTACCCAAAGCAATTTATAAATTCAATGGAATTCCTATTAAAATACCAATGACATACTTCAAAGAGATAAAAAAAAAATTCCAAAAATTCATATGGTACCTAAACAGAACATGAATAGCCTCAGGAATCTTGAAAAATAAGAATAAAGTGAAGTGGGTGGTATCATACTTCCTGATATCAAGTTATACTACAAGGCCATTGTACTCAAAACAGGTTGGTACTGGTGTAATAACAGGCATACAGATCAATGGAACAGAACAGAGAACCCAGAAATAAACCCCCAACTTTATGGCCAATTGATATTTGACAAAGGAGGTAAGAACATACAATGGAATAAAGACAATTTCTTTAACAAATGGTATTGGGAAAATTGGACAGATACCTGCAAAAAATGAAACTAGATCACCAACTTACAGCATTCACAAAAGTAAACTCAAAATGAATAAAAGACTTAAATGTAAGTCATGAAACCATGAGCTTCCTAGAGGAAAACTTAGGCAATAAGCTCTCCGACATCACTCGTAGCAATATATTTGCTGATTTATCTCCACGGGCAAGAGAAATAAAGGACAGGATAAACAAATGGGACTATATCAAACTAAAAAGCTTTTGCACAATATGAACAAAAAAGCTAATTTTTATGAAATAAAAAGCTAATGACAATATGAACAAAATAACAAGGCAAACAACACAATGGGAGAACATATTCGACAATATGGCTGATATGGGTTTAATAACCAAAATTTATAAAGAACTTGTTAAAACTCAATACCAGGAAGACAAACAATCCAATCAAAAAATGGGTAAAAGAAATGAATAGACACTTCTCCAAAGAGGACATACAGATGGCCAATAGGCAGATGAAAAAATGTTCATCACTAATCATTAGAGAAATGAAAATTAAAGCCACAATGAGATATCACCTCACACCAATCAGAATGGCCCTCATTAACAAAACAACACATAATAAGTACTGACAAAGATGTGGAGAAAAGGGATCCCTCCTGCACTGCTGGTGGGAATGCAGACTGGTTCAGCCACTGTGGAAAAAGTATGAAGATTCCTCAAAAAATTAAAAATGGAACTGCCTTTTGACCCAGTCATCCCACTTTTAGGAATATATCCTAAGTACACCAAATCACTGATTCTAAAGAAGAAATGCACCTCCATGTTTATGGCAGCTTTGTTTACAATTGCTGAGATCTGGAAATAGCCCAAGTGTCCATCAGTGGATGAGTGGATTAAAAAGTGGGGATATATATACAGAATGGAATGCTATGGGGCCATGAAAAAGAAGGAAATATTATTTTTTGTGACAACATGGATGTACCTGGAAAGTGTTATGTTAAGTGAAATAAGTCAGGCAGAGAAAGAAAAATACCATATGACTTTATTCATTTGAAGAATCCAATGAACAATATGAACTGAGTAACAGAATAGAGACAGAGATGTGATCAAAGGGTCCAGAGGGAAAGTGGACAGAGGAAAAGGGGATGATAGGATGGGATGAGAGCAGAAAAGCAAAACTGGGCAGAGGGTGTTGTGGGGAGAAGGGCAAGGGGGATGTGGTGGGGAACATGGGGGAGGGGGGAAGGTATTCAGAGGGACAACAGAACTATGTACACCCAACAAATTAAAAAAAAAAAAGAAACAAGAAATGTGAGAGCAAAATAAAGATGTTTTCTGGCGTAAAAGGTCTCAGAAGTTGTACTATACATAGGCATAACTTATAAACACCCTTGGAGAAAGTATTGCAACAAAATGATGAATAACTCCAGAGAAGGTACTTGATCTGAGAACTACTGAGTAAGCACCTCAGTAAGGTCTGTTGTCTAAATAAACAGTATCCCAAGGATAAAAAAGGTATAATGATCTAGCATCAAATGCTAGAAGATAAACAAAATGGAATGATGGAGGATAGAAGACCAGATGAAGAAAAAGCATGCTAAATAATTGGTGTCTTGGCCTGACCTGTGGTGGCGCAGTGGGATAAAGCGTCGACCTGGAACACTGAGGTTGCCGGTTCGAAACCTTGGGCTTGCCTGGTCAAGGCACATATGGGAGTTGATGCTTCCTGCTCCTCCCCCTTCTCTCTCTCTCTCTCTCTCTCTCTCTCTCTCTCTCTCACACACACACACACTCTATCCCCTCTCTCTAAAAATCAATAAATAAAATATTAAAAAAAAAATAATTGGTGTCTTTTGCAAAGGAAATTGAGTGACAGACTAAATTTAGAAATGGATTAAATTTAGAAATTGATAAAGAAAAACAAACCTAAGCATGCATATAAGTTAGAAATAACCACAAGAAGAAAAATAGAACACAAACTTCACAGTGGGCAGAAATAACTTTGAACCATTCAATAGAAAATAGAGAAAAAAGAAGAAACATTTGAAAATAGAGAATGAGAATTAAGATGGCAGAAATAAGTAAGTTTAATGATTAACACATAGTAAGTAATTATGAAAATGCTAACAGATGAAACTCACCAATGAAATTACTGATATTTTCATATAGAAAAATAAAGAATATCCAGTAATACTATGTCTACACATACATACAAAATAGTACAAGTGGATATATCAGATATCTGCATTTATATTTTATTAAAGTATAGTTGACATATTAGTTAAAGGTATACAACATAATGATTCCACATTTATATATCTTATAGAGTGACTATCAAAAATAAGTCCTAGTAACCATCTCTTACTGTACAAAGTTGCTATGTTATGGACTATATTCCATATGCTGTGCATTACATTCCCATGATTTATTTTATAACTGGATGTTTGTACCTTTTAATCCCCTTCACCCTTTTTGTCCATTTCCCTTCTCCCCTGGCAACCATCAGTTTGTTTTCTGAGTTTGTTTTGTTTTTAAGATTCTACATAAAAGTGAAATCATAGTATTCATCTTTCTCTAACTTATTTCACTTAGCATAATACTTTCTAGTCATATCAATGTTGTTACATATGGCAAGATTTTATTTTTTATGACTAATAGTCCATTGTGTGTGTGTGTATATGTGTGTGTGTGTGTGTGTGTGTATATATATATCCCAAATGTTATCTAATTATTTATCTGTGGACATCTAGGTTGCTTCCATATTTAACTATTGTATGTAAGTAATGCTCTAATGAACACTGGGATGCATATATTGATATCTTTTTGAATTAGTGTCTTCATTTTCTTTAGATTGATACCCAGGAGTGAAATTTTTGGGTCTATACCCAGAAGTGAAATTTCTGGGTCTTATGGCAGCTCTATTTTTATTTCTTTGAAGAATATCCATACTATTTTCCATAGTGACTGCATCAATTTACAATTGTACCAACAATGCACAAGGGTTCCCTTTTCTCCAGATCCTCACCAGCACTTGTTTGTTGGTTTATGGATGATAGCCATTCTGACAGTTGTAACATGATACCTCATTGTGGTTTTAATTTGTATTTACCTGATCATTTTTAAAAGAGAAAAATTTAAAAACTTTTTTAAGAAAAAATAAGTTTTATTTTATTTTATATTTTGCCGGAATTGGCCTCAATGAAATTTGATTTCACAGAAACGGATGGATCCTCCAATTGACATAACTTGAAGAGGTCATCGTTATTATCACATAAATTCAATTGGTATTTTTTCATTTTCTATGTTTTCTTTTCTTTTCATTTATATCTTTTAAATTTCACTAAATGGAATCATACTCCATTTATTTATTCTTTTTATTTGTTCTAGTCATTTTAAACATTTATTTTTCATTTCCATCTCACACTGTCAACAAACCTTCAGGTAACCTATCTTAACAAGTGAGTGCCGTTGTTAATATAGTTTACAAACGTGTGTGTGCTTACGTGTTCATGTGCCCACACATATATGTATTTTTGTATAGGAATATATTCATTTTTTATAATAAAACAGGATCATAATCATATAGTTTTCTGCCATTTGCTATTTCCTTCAGTGATAGTTTGTGAAACTCCTTCCTCATTAATTTGAATGAATTATTTAAAATTTTATTCTGTTGTTATAACATAATTTAATCTTCCACCTGCCTATTTCTAGGAATTGTGTTTATTTCTCTCTTTGTAATGATAAACAATATTACAACATAAAAAGTAGGGGACAATATTGATGACAGAAGCAATACTGTAATAAATATTCTAGTACACATGAGTACTTTTATGTCTATGAGCTAGATCTATAGGAGTAGGACACTGGGTGGAAGGATGTATTTAAATTTTATTATATATATATTTTTAAGTAGGTGTAAAAGTCACATGATTTAAAATTTAAAGTTTTAAAATGATTTTAAATTTGATCTGCACTTAAATGCTCTATCCTTGAGCTCTCCCCCTTAACCTTAGGATTGTATTTTTAATTTTCGTAGATTTTTGTCAGATTGCTTAGTAAGATTTTCACTGTTTACATTTCCAAAAGCAGTATATAAGACTACATCTGTCCTTAATTCCAACCAACAATACCCTTCAAGTTTATCACCTTTAAAATTTTTTTCAATATAGTTGGCAGATATTATGTTAGTTTCAAATGTACAACAGTGATTAGACATTTATATATCTTATGAGGTGATCTTCCTGATAAGTCTAGTTGCCATCAGACACCCTACATAGTTATTACAATGTTATTGAATATATTCCCATCATTTTTTATTACCTTTTGATTTTTGCCAGTTTGGTAGCCAGAATTTAAACTTGCTTTCTTACTACAGGTATGTTTGAACACCAATTTCTAATTCTGTTTTGGTTGGACTCTTCTCTGAATTGCTTACCCATGTCCTCAGTTCATGTAATTTTCTTGGGTTGTTTATCTTCTTCTTACCCATCTCTAAAAGAGCTTTGTATACATACTTGTTTGTCATCTGCATTGCACTTTATCCTCAAATTTATATATATTTTTTAGTCAATTGTTTATGGTTACTTTAAGCATTTTAGCCATTGAATTTTACATAATCACTCTTTTCTTTTTAAATCACATTTGGGTTTCTTGTGTTGGTTAAGAAAGTTTTTCCTATTCTTAGAGAGTATAGGTGATGTATAAATTTTCTTCTAAGAATTTCATAATTTTAAGTTTTTCCATCCAAGGCTTTAATTTTGTGGTTTTCTTTTTTTTTTAATTTAATTTAATTTTTTAAATGAGGTGACATCAATAAATCAGGATACATATATTCAAAGATAACATATCCAGGTTATCTTCTCGTTCAATGATGTTGCATACCCATCACCCAAAGTCAGATTGTCCTCTGTCACCTTCTATCTAGTTTTCTTTGTGCCCCTCCCCCTCCCCTTTCCCTCTCCCTCTCCCCCCTCCCCCCCTAACCACCACACTCTTATCAATGTCTCTTAGTCTCACTTTTATGTCCCACCTACGTATGGAATAATGCAGTTCCTAGTTTTTTCTGATTTACTTATTTCACTTTGTATAATGTTATCAAGATCCCACCATTTTGCTGTAAATGATCCGATGTCATCATTTCTTATGGCTGAGTAGTATTCCATAGTGTATATGTGCCACATCTTTATCCAGTCATCTACTGAAGGGCTTTTTGGTTGTTTCCATGTCCTGGCCACTGTGAACAATGCTGCACTGAACATGGGGCTGCATGTGTCTTTACGTATCAATGTTTCTGAGTTTTTGGGGTATATACCCAGTAGAGGGATTGCTGGGTCATAAGGTAGTTCTATTTGCAGTTTTTTGAGGAACCACCATACTTTCTTCCATAATGGTTGTACTACTTTACAGTCCCACCAACAGTGAATGAGGTTTCCTTTTTCTCCACAGCCTCTCCAACATTTGCTATTACCTGTCTTGTTAATAATAGCTAATCGAACAGGTGTGAGGTGATATCTCATTGCAGTTTTGATTTGCATTTCTCTAATAGCTAAAGAAGATGAGCATCTTTTCATATATCTGTTGGCCATTTGTATTTCTTCCTGGGAGAAGTGTCTGTTCATATCCTCTTCCCATTTTTTTATGGGATTGTTTGTTTGTTTGTCTTTGAGTTTTATGAGTTCTTTGTATATTTTGGATATTAGGCCCTTATCTGAGCTGTTGTTTGAAAATATTATTTCCCATTTAGTTGGCTGTCTGTTTATTTTGTTATCAGTTTCTCTTGCTGAGCAAAAACTTCTTAGTCTGATGTAGTCCCATTCATTAATTTTTGCCTTCACTTCTCTTGCCTGTGGAGTTAAATTCATAAAATGCTCTTTAAAACCCAGGTCCATGAGTTGAGTACCTATGTCTTCTTCTATGTATTTAGTTGTTTCAGGTCTTATGTTTAGATCTTTGATCCATTTTGAGTTAATTTTTGTACAGGGGGACAAACTGTAGTCCAGTTTCATTCTTTTGCATGTGGCTTTCCAGTTTTCCTAGCACCATTTATTGAAGAGGCTTTCTTTTCTCCATTGTGTGTTGTTGGCCCCTTTATCAAAAATTATTTGACTATATATATGTGGTTTTATTTCTGGGTTTCTATTCTGTTTCATTGGTCTGAGTGTCTATTTTTCTGCCAATACCATGCTGTTTTGATTGTCGTGGCCCTATAATATAGTTTGAAGTCATGTATTGTAATGCCCCCAGCTTCATTATTTTTCTTTAGGATTGCTTTGGCTATTCGGGGTTTTTTGTAGTTCTATATAAATCTAATGATTTTTTGTTCCATTTCTTTAAAAAAATGTCATTGGAATTTTGATGGGAATTGCATTAAATTTGTATATTGCTTTGGGTAATATGGCCATCTTGATTATATTTATTCTTCCTAACCAAGAACAAGGAATATTCTTCCATCTCATTATATCTTTTTCGATTTCCCTTAACAATGGTGTATAGTTTTCATTATATAAGTCTTTTACATTCTTTGTTATGTTTATTCCTAGGTATTTTTTTTGTTGTTGTTGTTGCAATCATGAAGGGGATTATTCTTTTGAGTTCGTTCTCAAATGTTTCATTGTTGGCATATAGAAAGGCTATTGACTTCTGTATGTTAATTTTGTATCCTGTGACCTTACTGTATTGGCTTATTGTTTCTAGTAGTACTTTTGTGGATTCTTTGGGGTTTTCGATGTATAGGATCATATCATCTGCAAAAAGTGATACCTTTACTTCTTCCTTTCCGATATGGATGCCTTTTATTTCCTTGTCGGATCGCTCTGGCTAGAACCTCTAGTACCACATTAAATAAGAGTGGAGAGAGTGGACAACCCTGTCTTGTTCCTGATTTAAGGGGGAAAGCCTTCAGTTTAGTGCCATTTAATATGATGTCAGCTGATGGTTTATCATATATGGCCTTTATTATGTTGAGATATTTTCCTTCTATACCTATTTTGTTGAGAGTTTTAAACATAAAATTGTGTTGTATTTTATCAAAAGCTTTTTCTGCGTCTATTGATAAGATCATGTGGTTTTTGTTCTTTGTTTTGTCGATATGGTGTATTACGTTAACCGTTTTACGTATGTTGAACCATCCTTGAGATTCTGGGATGAATCCCACTTGATCATGATGTATTATTTTTTTAATATGTTGTTGTATTCGATTTGCTAGTATTTTGTTTAGTATTTTAGCATCTGTATTCATTAGAGATATTGGTCTATAGTTTTCTTTTTTTGTGCCCTCCTTGCCTGGTTTTGGTATGAGGGTTATGTTGGCCTCATAAAATGTGTTTGGAAGTATTGCTACTTCTTAAATTTTTTGGAAGACTTTCAGTAGAATAGGAACCAAGTCTTTTTTGAATGTTTGATAAAATTCGCTAGTATAGCCATCTGGGTCTGGACTTTTATTTTTGGGGAGGTTTTTAATGTTTTTTTTTTTTTTATTTCTTCTATACTAATAGGTCTGTTTAGGCTTTCTGCTTCTTGACTCAGTCTAGGAAGGTTGTATTGTTCTAGGAATTTATCCATTTCTTCTAGGTTGTTGAATTTAGTGGCATAAAGTTTTTCATAGTATTCTACAATAATTCTTTGTATATCTACGGTGTCCGTGGTGATTTCTCCTCTTTCATTTTGGATTTTGTTTATATGAGTTCTTTCTCTTTTTTCCTTGGTAAGTCTTGCCAAGGGTTTGTCAATTTTGTTGATCTTTTCAAAGAACCAGCTCCTTGTTTTATTAATTTTTTCTATTGTTTTTCTGTTCTCTATTTCATTTATTTCTGCTCTGATTTTTATTATCTCCTTTCTTCGGCTGGTTTTGGGTTGTCTTTGTTCTTCTTTTTCTAGTTCCTTAAGGTGTGAAGTTAAGTGGTTCACTTGGGCTCTCTCTTGTTTGTTCATATATGCCTGAAGTGATATGAACATCCCTCTTATCACTGCTTTTGCTGCATCCCATAAATTCTGATATGTCATATTGTCATTTTCATTTGTCTGTATATATCTTTTGATCTCTGCACTTATTTCTTCTTTTACCCATTCATTTTTTAAAAGTATGTTGTTTAGTTTCCACAATTTTGTGGGATTTTTTTCCTCTTTTTTGCAGTTGAATTCTAGTTTCAAGGCTTTATGATCAGAAAATATGCTTGGTACAACTTCGATTTTTCTGAATTTGCTGATGTTGTTTTCGTGGCCAACATATGTTCAATTTTTGAGAATGTTCCATGTACACTAGAGAAAAATGTATACTCAGTCACTTTGGGATGAAATGTCCTATAAATGTCTATCATATCCAGGTGTTCTAGTGTTTTGTTTAAGGCCACTATATCTTTGTTGATTCTCTGTTTGGATGACCGATCTAGAGCTGTCGGCGGTGTATTCAGGTCTCCAAGTATGACTGTATTTTTGTCAGTTTTTGTTTTAAGGTCAATAAGTAGCTGTCTTATATATTTTGGTGCTCCTTGGTTTGGTGCATATATATTAAGAATTGTTATGTCTTCTTGATTCAGTGTCCCCTTAGCTATTATGAAATGGCCATTTTTGTCTCTGAGTACTTTTTCTGTCTTGTAATCAGCATTATCAGATATGAGTATTGCTATGCCTGCTTTTTTTTGGATGTTATTTGCTTGGAGTATTGTTTTCCAGCCTTTCACTTTGAATTTGTTTTTATCCTTGTTACTTAGATGAGTTTCTTGTAGGCAGCATACAGTTAGATTTTCTTTTTTAATCCATTCTGCTACTCTGTGCCTTTTTATTGGTGAGTTTAATCCATTTACATTTAGTGTAATTATTGACAGTTATGAGTTCCCTATTGCCATTTTATAGATTGCTTTCTGTTAGTTTTGTGTCTTGTTTGATCCTTCTCTTTCGTTTTTCTATCTTTTGTTTTTATTTGGTTGTATTTCATACATCTTTCCTCTGTTGCTATCTTTTTTGAATCATGTGCTTCTGTGGTGGTTTTTTCAATGGTGGTTACCTTTAAGTAATGAAAAGGGTTCCTACCCTGTTCATTGTAGTGCACTATTTTGTGAGTACTTTTGCACTCCATCATCCTTTGCTACTGTTAATCTCCATCCTCTCACCCCCCTTTCTTTTTGTTGTTGTCACAGTTTAAATTTGGTTTTATTGTGTTCTTCTTGGAGCTTTTACTCATGGCTTTGTTTTTTTTTTGTTCTTTGTATCTGATTGGAGAACCCCCTTTAGTAATTCCTGGAGTGGGGTTTTCTGATGATAAATTCCCTCATCTTTTCTGTATCTGTGAATGTTTTTATTTCTCCTTCATATTTGAAGGATAGCTTTGACAGGTATAGTATTCGTGGCTGAAAGTTCCTCTCTTTCAGGACTTTAAATATTGGGGTCCACTCTCTTCTAGCTTGTAGAGTTTCTGTTGAGAAATCAGATGATAACCTAATGGGCCTTCGTTTATATGTTCTATTCTTCTTTTCCCTGGCTGCCTTGAGAATTTTTTCTTTGCTGTTGGTTTGTGCCAATTTCATTATGATGTGCCTTGGAGTAGGTTTGTTGAGGTTAAGAAAACTCGGAGTTCTGTTTGCTTCTTAATTTGAGGCTTTAGTTCTTTCCACAGGTTTGGGAAGTTCTCATCTATTATTTGTTTGAGTATGTTCTCCATTCCATTTTCTCTCTCTTCTGCCTCTGATATACCTATTATTCTTATGTTATTCTTTTTGATGGAGTCAGATAATTCTTGTAGGGCTATCTCATTTTTTTTTTAAATTTTTGAGTCTCTTTCTTTTTCTCTCTGTTGTGCCTAAAGTTGCTTGTCTTCTATTTCACTAATCCTACCTTCTATCTGGCCTGTTCTATTAGCTAAGCTTGTTACCTCGTTTTTCAGCTCATGAATTGAGTTTTTCATTTCTGTTTGATTTGTTTTTATAGTTTCAATTTCCTTGGAAATATATTCTTTGTGTTCATTGAGTTGTTTTCTGAGCTCCCTAAATTGCCTTTCTGTGTTTTCTTGTATATCTCTGAGTATTTTTAGGATTTCTATTTTAAATTCTCTGTTGTTTAACTCCAAGGTTTCCAATATATTAAATTTCTTCTCCATCGATTTTTCCTCGTCTGTCTGTGTTACCTCTCTTTCTTTTGTATCCATGATATTCGATTTTCTCTTCCTTAATGGCATCTGAGGGTGGTTTTGTTGATAGTATTAATGAGATTTAATGAAGAATAAAAAGTTAAAAAAATAAAAATAAACAATCAGAAAGAGTTGTTTTTTTTTAAAAAAATTAATAATTAAATAAAGAAAAATAAAATTAAAATTAAAAAAAGAAATTATTTCCCCTCCTCCTTTTTTCCTCTCCTCTCCTCTCCCCTCTTTCTTGAGAAAATCTTGTGGTGTACTGTGAATTATATTGTACTAAATAGAACAAACAATGCCTCCAATGGAGGGCCTGAATTGGGGAGAAGTAATAAAGGGGCAATAAACAAAAAACAAACAAACAAACAGAACAAAAAAAGGGGGGTATGGACCCACAAAAAGAAAATAAGAAAAAAATTTGGGTCTAGAATAAAATGATTTGCTTTTAGGTCTTGGTTGACTAAGAGTTATGATGAGAGGAATAAGAGGGAAACAGGAAAATGGGGGGACAAATTAAAAAGTTACTATTGTATTTAATGGAACAAGAACTAAATAAAATGGAGAGCCAGGGATGGGAGCACTGCTAGTGAGTTAAAAAGGTGAAGTAAAAACCCCCCAAAATGCCACAAACATAAGTTTGAGTCCCAGATAAGATAATTTGTTCGTTATTGAGGTTTGAATGAGAAGAAATGTAAAGAAGAAAGGAAGAAACTAATATAGAGGGAGAAAAGAAAGAGAGAGAGAGAAAAAAAGAGGAAACCACTAAAAGAAGAAAAAAGAAAAAAGAGGAGAGAGAGAGAGAGAGAGTTAAGAGTTTTGGAGTGCAACCCTCATAGAGAGAAAGGATGAGGAAAGAAAAGATAATGGGATATGTAATACTTATGGGTAGTGTAGTTCAAGGAGAGGAGAGAGTAAGACTGGCAGAGAGTCTAACAACCAAATTGGCGGAGGAAAAAAAAATCAAGAATGAAGATAAGAGAAACAAACAAACAAATATAATAAAATGGGATAGGTTATAAAGTCTGTGGATTATTCTTGATTTTGAGAGGTTATCTTCTTGCTTTTTCTTTTCTCTCCCTCTTCCTGGTCGGTGACTCTGTACCCTGGGTTCTGCCCCTTTGGCACGCTCAGATAGAGGTTTGCAGTTGATAAGTCTCTATGGCGACTCATGTATTGTGCTTCAGTCTCGTTGGCAGTCGAGGCTCATTAGCAGTTATAGGCTCTGACAGTGAGAGAGTTCGTGTTCCTGGAGCCTCTCTCCTAGTCTTTCCTTCCTCAATTAGTAGCCTGATAATCCAGCTATGGGGTTGCTGCTGCCTCTGCCTGGATAGTAAGAGGCTCAAAGAGCTGGCAATTCCCCACTCTATTCCCACTCAACACAGGGCTCTGGGTAAGGCTCAGTCAGTCAGAGCTGCTAGCATAATCAGGTGGGGCTTCCGCCCACTCAAAGACCTCTGGCTCTGCCACTCTGTCCAGTAACACGGGCGGGCACCCACTCCTGGGGTGCTTGGAGGAAACTCTCGCTCGCTATCTGCGTGCGCAAACCAGGATATCAAGCCGGCAGTCTCACATTCTGAGTGAAACCCCCACCCGCACGGAAAAGTTCCAGCGTTGGAATTGGCTCTCGCTCCCTCCCCATGCCTGGATTTTTAGGGCGCTGGGGTGGTCTGTAGATTCCGCTTTTGGCCCACACAAAGGCCCCTGACTCTGCCCCTCTGTCGGATAACATGGGCACGCACTGCCGAGGCACTCGGAGGAATCTCTCACTCACTATCTGCGCACGCAGACCAAGATATCAGGCTGGAAGTCTCACCCTCTGAGTGAAACCCCTACCCGCACGGAAAAGTTCCAGTGTTGGAATTGGCTCTTGCTCCCTCCCCGTGCGTGCCTTTATCAGGGCTCTGGGGCGGCCTGAGATTCTGCTTTTGGCCCACACAGAGGCCTCTGACTCTGCCCCTTGTTGGGTAACACGGGCACCCACTCCTGAGGTGCTGGGAGGAGTCTCTTGCCCACTCTCCATGCGCAGACCAGGATATCAGGCCAGCCACCTCACCCTCTGAGTGAAATTCCCGCCCGCACGGAAAAGTTCCAGTGTTGGAATTGGCTCTTGCTCCCTCCCCGTGTGCGGCTTTTTCAGGGTGCTGGGGCAGCCCGGAGATTCCGCACACAAAGGCCCATGACTCTGCCTCTCTGTGGGGTAACACGAGCGCCCACTGCTGAGCCACTTGGAGAAATCTCTTGCCCACTATTTATGCGCGTCGACCCGGAGATCAGGAAAATGGCTGCCCCGTTTGTCTTTCTTTGTCTGGGTTTGGTGTGAGTGTTAGCTTGTATTGACTGGGTTGCCATAGGCACAGTTTTTCCTCGACTTGGATCTCCGTGCCACAGCCTGGTTCGGCCGTTTGTGCCACGGCCTGGATCTATTCACCCCCTTTGCCCACCTTAGTTTCTATATTCTCAGTTCCCAGTGAAAGCTGCCCTGTTTAGGTTAGTGAGGAATGCGGAGCATTTCTTACTCCCTATTTCCTTCGGGGTTTGATTATATATTTAGCCAATTTTTCACTCGACCATACCTTCGGGTGTATTGCAAAACATCTGGAGGCTCCAAGGATAGGTTTTTCTGTTTCTGGTTGAAGATCTTGTTGAGTTTTGGGGGAGATTTTTTGGTATTGCTTCCTACCGCGCCATTATTCTGACCTGGATTTCTTTTTGTACACATGTAAGATATCGTTATACCTTCAGTTTTTCTATATGGATAGTCAATTCTGTCAGCATTGTTTATTAAATATTTTATTATTTTTCCACTGAATTGAAACATTATTTGGTCAAATTTTAAAGTCTATTGCATGTATAGATCTTATTAATCTATTTTCAGGTGCTCTGTGCTATTCTGTTGATTTATTTGTCTATTTCCATATTGTTATCCTATCAATACATAGTAGCATTGCAGAATGCTCTGATATTAGGCAAGACAAGTTCTCCTTACTTTCTTCTTTTCTTTTTGCAATTTTCTGGCCTTTTTAGAGTCCATTTATTTTTTCCTAAGAACTTTATGATTATTTGATCAATTCTCAAGAGCCAAAAACAAAATGAAAAACCGCATTGAGATTTTAGCTGGGATTGCATTCAATTTATACTGATTTTGGGAGTATATTATTATGTTGAGTCATCCAATCCAAGGGCATGTTACTCCATTCCATTTGCTCAGATTGTGTTTTATGTTCTTCATTCATAGTTTAACATTTTTTTCTTTAGTATATCTTCTTTATTGTTGTTGCTGTTGTGAATTGATAACTGTTTTTCAAATGGCTATTTCAGAGCGCTTTACAACTCCAGCTAATATGGCCAGAACTAGTTCCTCAAGTTAGCTCTTTAAACTTCATTTTAAAGACTTACATGTTACCAAAATAAAAATATGACCCATTGCGAAAATTTTATATTCAATATTATATACTAATTCAATATTATATAAACATAGTGTTCTGATAACTTTTCCTACAAATGTTTTCTACAAATATATGCTTACCACATATTTGGGATAATGAGTAACAGGTCTATTAACATTTCCTTAGAAAATCAGACCCTCTATTAAATAACTACACAGTCTAAGTTACTAAAGATAAGATATTTGCTTTGTACAAAGTGTCAAAGAAAAAAGCATTTAATTCTTTAGTATTTTCATTTTTTTTCTTTCTGTAGATTGTAACTATTTCTAAGCAACTCCTGAATTTCATAGAGGCTAGACACTTCTTTCTTAACTGACAAAGGGTAGAATTGCTGTCCTTTATCCTTTATAAGGGAAGAAAAAACCAAACTTAATGATTTTCTTTTTCAAAATTGAGTAGGAAGAGGACTAACTATTTGGTGCTGAAAATGGAGCCTTCTGAAGTGGGGAACAATCAGGGCTAAAAGTAGACATGTAGGTGGTAAGCATGTTGCCTTGTGTGCTAGCATGAGACCCAGCCTCAGTGAGGCCTTCCTGTTGAATGGAGACTGCTAGCCTTATTCTCAACATCCTCACTAGATCCAGCCAACACCAATCTTCAGTGATAACTGTTACTCTCCTACATTATCAGAATAGTCTCTGCCTTCAGTCTGGCCTACCTTGAATTCAGTCTTCTCAGCTATGTCATCTTTATTATATGCGGCTTAAGTGTCTGTTTGTCACTGATAGCTTATTGGTTGCTTGCGTAACTGTACTAGCCAATGGGGTGAAGTTGCCATGGCATTCAAATAGTCCCGCCTTCTGGCATGCCACCTCACAAATTGAGGTTAAAGATTGGAGCAATTATTATGCTGTTAGAAATCTTAACACCAGAAGGGGTCTTTGCAATGGTACAAGACTAGAGGTTCTCCAATTGAAAAATAATGTCATAATAGCTAAGTCTTTGGCTCCTCTAAAGGTGAAATACATGTCATTCCAAGAATTGATTTGGCTCCATCTCAAACAGGGTTGCCGTTTCAATTGAGACGTAGACAATTTCCTGTAAAACTTGCCTTTGCTATGACCATCAATAAGTCTCAGGGCCAAACGCTTAAGCTTGTTGGCATTTTTTTACCTGAGCCTGCATTTGGACATGGTCAACTTTATGTTGCCTGTTCAAGAGTTCATGAAAGAACGGGTGCAAAATTAAAAATAATTGATGGTCCTCTGCAAGGCGAGCTTAAAAATGATGGAAAGATCTACACAAGAAATGTTGTGTACAAAGAGATCTTTGACATGTGAATTAACATTTTATTATTTAGATCACCTTTATTTATTGAGCTAGCGGTGGTTCTTAAGAAATGTACCACCAGTGGTTTCCTTCATTGCACTCTACTTTAAGGAATTTAAGCAAGTAGAAGGGGGAAACCCCGTGGGGCAGTAAGCAAAGGGGCATCCTCGCAGCCTGCCCTGGGTAATTCAGTTTGAATTAGCAGACACCTTTGCACAAATCATTTTAATTACAATTTATAATATCTAGAACAGTGGTCATTTCGTATGACTGCTGGGCTTTCTAGTCTTTATTATATGTGGCTTAAGTGTCTGTTTGTTGCCGATAGCTTATTGGTTGCTTGCGTAACTATACTAGCCAATGGGGTGAAGTTGCCATGACTGAATGCAAATTGAGCGGGTCAGGGGGAAGGTGAACATTTGTTTGCATTGGCAATCATCTGCTTTTAAAACAATTTTGTGTGTGTGTGTGTGTTTCTGAAGCTAGAAACAGGGAGAGACAGTCAGACAGACTCCTGCACGCGCCCAACCGAAATCCACCCGGCACGCCCACCAGGGGGCGACGCTCTGCCCACCAGGGAATGATGCTCTCCCCCTCTGGGGTGTCGCTCTGCTGCGACCAGAGCCACTCTAGTGCCTGGGGCAGAGGCCAAGGAGCCATCCCCAGCGTCTGGGCCATCTTTGCTCCAATGGAGCCTCGGCTGCGGGAGGGGAAGAGAGAGACAGAGAGGAAGGAGAGGGGGAGGGGTGGAGAAGCAGATGGGTGCTTCTCCTGTGTGCCCTGGCCGGGAATCGAACCTGGGACTTCTGCACGCCAGGCCGACGCTATACCACTGAGCCAACCGGCCAGGGTGCTTTTGAAACAATTTAAGGCTGAACGCAAATTGAGCATGTCAGGGGGAAGGTGAACATTTGTTTGCATCGTCAATCATGTGTTTTACATAAAAACTACGTCTTAACGTAATTTCTTTTAAGAATGCCTCCTAGAAAATACACCACTGAAGAGGGAGAAAAGGAGCTAAAGCTGCACAAAAACGGCTTTCTCGACAAAAAAAAAACACCACCACTGAGCAGAGAAAGACAAGGCTTGCTTCAGTCACAGAGCAAATGCGTCTTTCTCAGCAAAATGAGACTGATGAGCATAGAGAAACAAGGCTTGCCTCAGATGCAAGACAAAAAAGCCTGTCTCGACAAAATGAGTCCCTTAAACAAAGGCAGGAGAGAAATGCAAAAAAAATGACAGAGTAATGCTGACCGAAACACAAAAAGGATTAAAACAGTTTCAAATGGAGAAACTTTAATTTTTGAGCATTCCTCTGGTGACATGAATATTAAATGTGAACACTGTCAGTCCTTAAACTTCAAGTTAGAAACTAATCGATTTGACCGTGGCAAGAAAGGATTTTCTCAATGTTGCAAGAACGGAAACATTGTAGTTCCACTAATTGAGAATTATCCACCAATTAAGCAAGTAGAAGGGGAAAACCCCGTGGGGCACTAAGCAAAGGGGCATCCTCGCCGTCTGCCCTGGGTAATTCAGTTTGAATTAGCAGACACCTTTGCACAAATCATTTTAATTACAATTTATAATATCTAGAACAGCGGTCATTTCGTATGACCGCTGGGCTTTCTAGTTGTAATATAAAAAATATAAATCCAATCTTATTGTTCTGCTGTTGAGCATCCTTCAGTGGTTGCCTTCTGGACATAGTTCTAAAACCTTTACTATGGCTTAATAGCCATAGAGGTAGTGTGATGACAATGTTTGAATTTGGTAGTGGTAGCTATTTTATCTTGTGTGTGTGTTTTTTCAGTCTTAAAAACCAATTTGTCAATTTTGCCCTGTTGCTGTACAGAAATAATTGTGACTGGTATTCTGCCCTTTACTAGGTAATTTCATGTACTTTCCATGACTTTATAATAGTCTGTTTGAAAGTTACATAGATTTATTCCCTTTGTTGGGACTCAGAGCATCCCACCCTCTGACCAGATGTGTATGGAATAAAGCCCTTCAAGTTCTGTTTGGTCAACCTGATTGAAATTTTAGCTTCTAGCAGTCTGCCTTAAACCTTCTACCTTTATTCCTCCTAAACTACTGGTCATTTTCCTGAGGTTCCATACTCCATTGCCTTTTTGACTTTGCACATGCTGTTCCATTTGTCTGAAACATCTCTTTTCCTCACAGTGTGGTTTTTTTTTTTTGTCCTTCAGTGCTCAATTCAGTTTCCACTTCTTGGCATCTCCTCCAATGCCCCTAGACTGGGTTAGGTACCTCTCCTGTATGTGTCCATAACACACTTTTACCTGCATTAGTCATAAAACTTAGTATACTGTGTGAAAATTGTATGCATACCTGTTTCTCTAATTGTTGGGCCTAGCACAGTATTCGATCAATATTGAGCACATAATAAAATAAAACAACATTTTATTTGCTAATTATCATGCCCAAGCTAATGTATAATATTAAGAATGGCCATGCCTTGATTTAATGCTATTTGCCTCGAAGCCCATTAGCCCCTGGAATATGCTATATAGTATGTTATAGTTTATTTTATGGATTAGCATCCTTCCAATGTTATTTACCACAGATTAAGTATTGATTCAATAGCATGGGATAGCACATTCAAAATTCTGCCTGTATTTTCCTCTGAATTTTTGCGTTACTCATCTCCTGTACTAACCTTGTCTTTAAAATATAGAAACAGACTGTGAATAACGGGGCCTCTAAAATGAAAATAAATTAATTCAGGTGGAAAGAAAGCCACTAAAACAATCTAATCTTATTTATAGCCTTTTGGGGCACTATTCAGGCATTACTTAAATGCAAAGGAATATTTCACAAATATTATTGAACAGTAAGTCCCTTCCAGATTTTAAGTAGCTATGTTGGATACACAATTTGAAGAGTCTTGTCCAGGTCTTGCCTCAATTATACAGATTCTGATCAGAAATATCTGCTGCACTATAGAAGATCAAGATAGCAGAAAGTAAAAGCACCAGACAGCATTGCAAGGAAACAAGTAAAAAACACCAAGAAAAGGACTCAATATCCAGGAAACTATGATAAAACAGGCTTTTAAGGGAAAAGGACAAGCAACATCAAACTCAAAACTTTAGGCTTTAGGAGCATGAGAATCTAAAGGTGATTTATTTTTCTTTAGTTTATGGGAGCCAGTATATTGTTTCTGGAGCTGAGACAAAATTCTCTCCCATCTTCACATGCAGAACAAGAGCAGAACATATATCAGATCTCTGCAGTGCAGAGGGAGAGATTTTAGTCTTGTCAAATAAAACAGCGTACATCTCTGTTCTGAACATTTCAGCAATTTAACTTCCATACCATACATCACCCCTTTAGTTGTTAAGTACTGAGATGTGAAACTCTACAGGGACCTCATAAATCTGGGAAGGAGACAAGACGTGCACAGGGGAGGAAATTAGAGGACAAGGCAGTGTAGATAGAATACAATCGTGAAGTGTGCAGTACAGACGAAGTACATGAGGCACACAGGAGGGAGAGGGAGCAGGGGATTAGGAGCCCTGGGGAGATTGAAATGGCAGAAAGACTTGGTGGAATGGAAGATGGACAGAACTTGAAAAAATAAAGGACAAAAAAAAATAAAGCCTTTGTTGCTTCTATGAACCTTAGTCCTTCTGGATGGTAACATGAGGTGGAGGTGGTCCTTAGAGAAAAAATTGGAGAAGAAAGGGGTGCTAGAAGCAGTAATGGACTTAAAAATCATGAGACAGGGCTCCAGGAAGAACTGTCTACTAATGAGCTTAATGACAGACCTGTCACTGTTCTGGCTGCATTTGTTCTGAGTGGATCAGGGACCTGATCAGCGGTTCTCACGTGGTGTTGTGTTGCTATCAGTGTGTGTGTGTGTGGGGGGGGGTGTCACACAGCAGCTAGTTACATGGTGTAAAATTATTTAACAAAAATAATTGCTTTAGTTGTCCTGAAAAATAATTCTTTAAAAAAATAATTCTTAATTTATTCTAATATACTCTTGTAACAGGGAAGAGAAACCATCTATGAGAGTGGGTGTGCTTGGAAGTAACCACAGATGTATGGAGTGTGTTCCCTTCCTCTACTGGGTGTGTGGTTGTGGGGAAAAAGCTGAGACCTGTTGGCTAGAAAATAATTGCTAAGACTCTTTAAAGCATTGACAGTCTGTGGTTCCAGTCCAGATGAAAAAGAATTCCAATGTAATGGCATACTTACCTTTCCTTAACATCCTTGATTCCGTTCTGAGGATGGGAGGGTAAAATTTAGTAACAAATGTTGTGTGACTTAATTGATGTTCGTTTTTGTTTTTAGAGGTAGTCTCTAAGAATGACTGCAGTCTAACACTTAGTTGGCAAGAAAATTGTCTAATTTTCAGAACATATTTTTCTTTTTTTTTTCCAGAACATATTTTTCTTAGATAAAAATTTCCCTCATTGCCTAAGGTCCTCCAACCCCCTCTCAAATCTGTTTCAGCTCTTGAATTACAAATCTTTGTGTAGGGCTCCTGATTGCCCAAACCAGAAATTGTTAACTGCAGCCAACAGTCTGCAGAGTTGTTGATGCCATTGTTTTAATTTCTCTCCAACATACCCAACCTAACTATTACTGTCTTAGTCAAAATTCTTCTGGGTTATTGCAGGGGTTCCCTGACTCCAGACTCTTTTAATCTGCATCCTCAGACATCTTATATTAATTTTACCAAAATGCAAATCTTAATATGTAATTTCTTTGCTTAAAACTTTCCAATGGCCAACCACTGCTTTCAGGATAAAGGGACCAGATTAGGGGCCTTTTCCTTATAACTCCTGTGGTTAGCAGAATAATGGTACCCAAAGATTGCCACATCCTAATCCATGGAATCTGTGAATGTTACCTTATACAGGAAAGAGCCTTTGCAGATGTGATAAATTAAGGTTGTTTTAATGAGGATCCTGGATTATCTGGATAGGCCCTAATGTAATCACAGTATTTTATAAGAGGGACACAGAAGAGAAGGCTATATGACAGAAGCAGAGGGAGGCTGAGTCAGTGAGTGGATGCCATGTCACTGGCTTTTAAGGTGGAGGAAGAAGTCACAAGATAAGGGATACAGGTGGCCACTAGAAGCTGGAAAAGGCAAGGAAATGGCTTCTCCCCAAGGACCTCCCTCCCTCCCTCCCCCCCTCCCCCAGGGAGTATGGTTTGCCCTACTTTCAGCCTAGTGCAATCCATTTTGGATTCTGGCCTCCAGAAGTATAAGAAAATAAATTTGTGTTGCTTAAAGCCACCAAGTTTGTGGTATTTATTAGAGCTGCAAAAGGACACTAATACACTCTTATAAGCCCCTTGATCTCTACACAGTGTTTATCACCATTTAATGTAATTGTATTTCTACTAAACTGTCCATCTTCTTGAGGGCAAGAATTATGTCTTTTTCTTGCTTGTATCTCCTACGCCTGGCATACTGCCTTTAAAATATGTATTAAATAAGTTAACAAATTTAAAATATGATTCAGACTAGAGGATGCCTCCAGAAAATTGTTCTTTTTCTCTATTAACATTCTTTGATTTGGGGGTCAAAGCCCTTTCACTGGATGTATGGGGATTTATTTTTTTGGCTAAAGCTCTCTGAGTCCTCTCTAACTCCCACAGTGTTCCAATCTTTCCCTCCCCCCTCCATCAGTCACCAAGCTCAATGGCTCTACCTTCCAGAGTCTTTTCCTTTCTCACCTCTCTGCCCCTGCCTAATTCCGGCATTCATCGTCTCTCACCGGGACAACAGCGTGACCCTGCCACCACACGCTTGAATCCATCCTTCAAACTGCTCTCAGAGTGCTTTTCTAAACTGCAAATAGATAGTGTTATTCCTTCCAGCTTCCCCCAAACTCTCATTGGCTTCTCATGGGCAACATCAGTGCAGAGCTCTCAGCACGGTGTCCAAGCCCACATTGATGGGCCGTTTTTAGGCTCATGTCTTTTCTGAACACCCCCTAAATAGCTGCAGCGCCACCTCTCCCAGAGCCGGTTCTACTCCATCAATCCCTCCCACCCCTCTGCCTTTGTTCCTCTTCTTCCTTCAGCCCAGACTGTCCAGCGCCTCTTGAAACCTGTCAGTATCCTTCCGCACCTGGAAGGCTCAGCTCAAGAGCCGTCTGTCTGGAGCTTGCCCACTTCCACCCAGCAGAGTTTCTCACTCCTCTCTCTTTGGTACTGTGACACTCATGCCTCTGGTTGTCAGCTTTCACTGGCCTCAGGTCACAGCTGGTTGTTTACGTGCCAGACTCCCTCCCTGGGCTGCTCGTTTCCATGAACAAGAACTGAATAGTGTTCCTATTCGCCTGGTGTTGTGCTTTGCTCATAGCGGGGGCTTGATAAATGTTTACTGAGTGAATCAGTCTGCCCTCTAGCAAGCCCCCTCTCAGTCTGTTACATCAAAATTCCATTTGTGTTTTATAGCTGAGGGTCAGTTTTATTATATTTTAAGGTTATAATAAACGTTAAGCGCTTGCACAAGAGTCTGAATCACAATGTTATTTTCTAGTTTCTGGCATGCCCTCAAAATATGTGCAAATAAAATTAGACCTGAGATTAAGAATATACCTGAGAATGATGATAAATAGAAAGGAATCATTACTTTTGAATCATGTTACTACTTTGTCTTTGATTGTTGCCAGTGCACCTTCCCAATCTAAGGGTGATGGAAGAGATAATTAGTGCTATTTTTGTCATGGAACTTGCTGGAAGGCCATTCTGGAATCTCTGTCTCAAAATTACACAGGCTAGAATGGCATGCCAGAACCTCATTTTAAATAGATGCCAGTGTAAGAAAACAGTCACTGTTTTCTAATGAAATATGTTAAATGAATTAAAATCTTTTTTGTTGATGTACACTTTTTATTTCTCTACATAATAAAACAATAATTTTTTAAAATTTATTTTTTGAGGTTTAAAATTTTATTTTATTGATTTTAGAGAGGGGGAGGGCGAGAGCAAGAGCGAGAGACCAGAACCATGACCAGGAATCGAACCAGCCACCTCTGCATTTCAGAATGATGCTCTAACTAACCAAGCTATCTGCAACAATAATTTTTTGTAAAGTGTTTTGAATCAGTATAAAACTTTACTTTTCCTCTTTCATATTCAACTCCTCTAGGGGAAGATCAAGAGAAATGATGGGGGAGGCCAGAGCGGTGGAGGGCAGTGCTTTTGGTGTTTATTAGGTTAGATAATATGTAACTACGTGGGAACTCCAACTATGCATTTCCTTCCCCCATTCCATTCGGTGGGGCTAGTGAGTGGGGTCAACAAGGAATGGTGATGGGAGGTATAATATGACCTCTTTTTTTTTTTGTCCCTTCTAACATGTGAAGACCCAGGAGAAGACAGCCATTTTGAACCAGGAAACAGGCTCACATCAGATACTCATGCACAGATACATTGACCTTGGATATCCCAGCCTCCAGATTTTTTTTGTTTTGTTTTGTTTTTGTATTTTCTGAAGTTGGAAACAGGGAGGCAGTCAGACAGACTCCCGCATGCGCCTGACCGGGATCCACCTGGTATGCTCACCAGGGGGCGATGCTCTGCCCATCTGGGGCGTTGCTCTGTTGCAACCAGAGCCATTCTAGCGCCTGAGGCAGAGGCCATGGAGCCATCCTCAGTGCCCGGGCCAACTTTGCTCCAATGGAGCCTTGGCTGTGGGAGGGGAAGAGAAAGACAGAGATGAAGGAGAGGGGGAGGGGTGGAGAAGCACATGGACGCTTCTCCTGTGTGCCCTGGCCGGGATTCGAACCATGGACTCCTGCATGCCAGGCTGACGTTCTACCACTGAGCCAACTGGCCAGGGCCTAATATGACTTCTTTATGGAACCATGATCTGCCTCTTTTTGGTATCACTCTCCCATTGTTTTACTAATAATTAAGAAAGTTAAATAACAAAGACCAGTATTAAAGAAGTAATTTGAATGGTGATACTGCATTCTGAAGCTTGATTTTCATTAAAATTGTATTTTTTAGATTTTGTTTTAGAAAAAATGTTGACTTATTTTGACTGTTTTTAATTTTTGGAGTGGCCAATGTTTGTACATAGTTGTGCCGCATAAATTGCTCCCCCTTCATCTGTTTAGCCAGCAGTTTCTCTTACCCAGAAGCAATCACTTTTACTACTTTCTTGTATTATGCCAGGGTTAGTCGAAGTATTTATAAGCAAAGAACCAGTTTTATTATGTCCATCTTTGAAAAATAAAACTTTTTACACAAAGAGCAGCCTTATTTATATATTTTAATCTTAAACCTTGCTTTGTTCAAATCTCTCTATCTCACTCTCTCTCTATGTGATCCTGGAGATTTTTTTCATGAACACATAAAATAATTATATAATTCTGGCTATTTCTGTTTTACTGTATAATTATACAGTAATTTACCTATCTAGTCCTTTGTTAATGGACACTTGGGATGCCTCTAATCTTATTATTAAGAGTGCTGCAACGAGTATCCTTGTACATGTGTTATTTTCTACTTATGTGACTCTAGCAATAAGATACATTTCTAAAAGGGGAATTACTGAATTATTCAAAAGGATGTGTATTTTTTTAATTTTGTAGACATTGCCAAATACCCTTCCACAGAAGTTGTACCCATTCCTTTCTCAAAGGAATGTATATTATTGCCTGTTTTCTCATATCTTAAATTTTTTTTTAGAGAACCAAAGAGCTTTTATTGAGTTAGTCTCCTTTATTTAATCCCAAAATTTCAGCTTGACTTTCTGAACAACAGCAGCTATTTCCTGAATGCACATTAAATACATGGAATCCTAGTTGGTTCTTTACATACATTATATTATTCAATTTTCACAACAATCTTGCATGGTACAATAGAGTTTTGAATTCTTTTATTATTATTATTAATTTTAATGGGGTGACCTTAATAAATCAGGGTACATATGTTCAGAGAAAACATCTCCGGGTTATTTTGACATTTGATAATGTTGTATACCCATCACCCAAAGTCAAATTGTCTTCCGTCACCTTCTATCTGGTTTTCTTTGTGCCTCTCCCCTCCCTCCCTCTCCTCTCTGCCCCCCGCCCCATCCTGTAACCTCCACCCTCTTGTCCATGTCTTTGAGTCTCATTTTTACGTCTCACCTATGTATGAAATCATATAGTTCTTAGTTTTTTCTGATTTGCTTATTTCACTCAGTATAATGTTATCAAGGTCCATCCATGTTGTTGTAAATGATCCAATATCATCATTTCTTATGGCTGAGTAGTATTCCATAGTATGTATTTACCAAAGCTTTTTAATCCTCTCGTCCACTGACGGACACTTGGGCTGTTTCCAGATCTTCGCTATTGTGAACAATGCTGCCATAAACACGGGGGGTGCATTTCTCCTTTTAAAACAGTGCTATGGTTTTCTTGGGGCATATTCCTAAAAGTGGGATGGCTGGGTCAAAAGACAGTTCGGTTTTTTATTTTTTGAGGAATCTCCATATCTTTTTCCACAGGGGCTGCACTAGTCTGCATTCCCACCAGCAGTGTTGGAGGGTTCCCTTTTCTCCACATCCTCGCCAGTACTTATTCTGTGTTGTTTTATTGATGAGTGCCATTCTGACTAATGTGAGGTGATATCTCATTGTGGTTTTAATTTGCATTTCTCTAATGATTAGTGATGTTGAGCATTTTTTCATATGCCTATTGGCCATCTGTATGTCCTCTTTGGAGAAGTGTCTATTCATTTCTTTTGCACATTTTTTGATTGGATTGTTTGTCTTCCTGGTATTGAGTTTTACAAGTTCTTTATAAATTTTGGTTATTAACCCCTTATCAGACCTATTGTCGAATATGTTCTTCTATTGTGTAGTGTATCTTTTTATTATGTTCTTATTGTCTTTAGCTATGCAAAAGCTTTTCAGTTTGATATAGTTCCATTTGTTTATCCTGTCTTTTATTTCACTTGCCAGTGGAGATAAATTGGCAAATATATTGCTGCGATAGATGTTGGAGAGCTTACTGCCTATGTTTTCTTCTAAGATGCTTATGGTTTCACAGCTTACATTTAAGTCTTTTATCCATTTTGAGTTTATTTTTGTGGATGGTGTAAGTTGGTGGTCTAGTTTCATTTTTTTGAAAGTACCTGTCCAATTTTCCCAACACCATTTGTTAGAGGCTGTCTTTACTCCATTGTATGCTCTTACCTCCTTTGTCAAATATCAGTTGTCCATAAAGGTGTGGCTTTATTGCTGGGTTCTGGGTTCTGTTCCATTGATCTATATGCCTGTTCTTATGCCAGTACCAGGCTGTTTTGAGTACAATGGCCTTGTAGTATAACTAGATATCAGGAAGTGTGATACCTCCCACTTTATTCTTCCTTTTCAAGATTGCTGAGGCTTTTAGTGTTCTTTTTTGTTCCATATAAATTTTTGGAATATTTTTTTTCTATATCTTTGAAGTATGTCATTGGAATTTTAATTGGTATTGAATTGAATTTATAAATTGCTTTGGGTAATATGGACATTTTAATGATGTTTATTCTTCCTAACCATGAGCACAGTATATGTTTCCACTTGTTTGTATCTTCCTTGATTGCTTTTATCAATGTTTTATAATTTTCCGAGTACAAGTCTTAAATCTCCATGGTTAAATTTACTCCTAGGTACTTTATATATTTGGTTGCAATAGTGAAGAGGATTGTTTCCTTAATTTCTCTTTCTGACAGCTCATTGTTGGTGTATAAAAATGCCTCTGAATTCTGAGTATTAATTTTATATCCTGCCACCTTGCCGAATTCATTTATCAGGTCCAGTAGTTTTTTGACTAAGACTTTAGGGTTTTCTATATACAATATCATGTCATCTGCAAATAATGATAATTTTACTTCTTTTACAATTTGGAGGCCTTTTATTTCTTCTTGCTTGATTGCTGTGGCTAGGACTTCCAGGACTATGTTGAATAAGAGTGGTGAAAGGGGGCACCCCTGCCTTGTTCTTGATCTTGAGGGGATTGCTTTTAATTTTTGCACATTGGGTATCATGTTGGCTGTGGGTTTGTCATAGAAGGCCTTTATTATGTTAAGGTATGTTCCCTGAATTCCCACTTTGCTGAAAGTTTGGACCATGAATGGGTGCTGGATTTTATTAAATGCTTCTTCTGCATCTATTGAAATTATCATGCAATTTTTCTCCTTCCTTTTGAGGAAGGAATCACATGGATTGATGAGGAATCACATGGATTGATTTGCAAATATTGTACCATCCTTGCTTCCCCAGAATAAATCCCACTTGATCATGATGTATGATTTTTTTCATATATTACTGGATCTGGTTTGCTAATATTTTGTTGAGGATTTTAGCATCTATATTCAACAGGGATATTGGCCTATAATTTTCTTTGTGTTATCTTTGCCTGGTTTTGGAATCAGAATTATGCTCGCCTCATAAAAGGAGCTTGGAAGTCTTCCTTCCTCTTGAATTTTTTGAAATAGTTTGAGAAGGATAGGAATTAGTTCTTCTTTGAATATTTGGTAGAATTCAATTGTGGAGCCATCAGGCCCAGGACTTTTCTTTGTTGGGAGTGTTTTAATAACTGTTTTGATCTCATTTGTTGTAATTGGTCTGTTTAGGTTTTCTGATTCTTCCAGATTAGTTTTTGGAAGATTATATGTTTCAAGGAATTTGTCCATTTCATCTAGGTTGTCTAGTATTTTGGCGTACAGTTCTTCATAGTATTTTCTTACAATATTTTGTATTTCTGTTGTGTCAGTTGTTATTTCTCCACTCTCGTTTCTAACTTTATTTGAGTCCTCTCTCTTTTTTTCTTGGTGAGTGTGGTTAAAAGTTCATGAATCTTGTTTACCTTTTCAAAGAACCAGCTCCTGGTTTCATTGATCCTCTGTATTGTTTCTTTAGCCTCTACATCATTTATTTCTGCTCTGATCTTTATTATTTTCTTCCTTCTACTAGCTCTGGGATTTACTTGCTGTTCTTTTTCTAGTTCTTTTAGATGTAGGGTCAAGTTGTTTATTTGAGCTTTTTCTAGCTTCTTGAGTTATGGCTGTAATGCTATGAACTTTCCTCTCAAGACTGCTTTTGCTGTATCCCATAAATTTTGAGTTGATGTATGCTCATTATCGTTCATCTAGGAATTTTTTAATTTCTTCTTTGATCTCATTGTTTACCCATTCATTATTTAATAATGTGCTACTTAGTTTCCAAGTGTTTGAGTATTTTTCAGTTTTTCTGTTGTGGTTGATTTCTAGTTTCATGCCACTGTGGTCAAAGAAGATGCTTGATATGATTTCAATCTTCTTAAATTTGTTGAGACCACTTTTGTGCCCTAACATGTGATCTATCCTAGAGAATGTACCATGAGCACTTGAAAAAAATGTATATTCTGCTGCTTTAAAGTGAAATGTTCTGAAGATATTTATTAAATCCAGTTGATCTAGTGTGTCCTTTAAGTCTGCTGTTTCTTTGTTAATTTTCTTTCTTGAGGATCTATCTAGAGATGTTATTGGGGTATTGAATTCTCCTACTATTATAGTATTGCTGTTGATCTTGCTCTTTATATCCATCAAAGTTTGCTTTATATATTTAGGTGCTCCTATATTAGGTACGTAGATATTTATAATGGTTATATCTTCCTGTTGGATTGCTCCCTTTATCATTATGTAGTGACCTTCTTTATCTCTTACTATGTTCTTTGTTTTTAAGTCCACTTTGTCTGATATAAGTATTGCTACCCCAGCATTTTTTTCATTTCCATTTGCATGAAATGCTTTTTCATTTTTTTTTACCTTTAGTCTATGTGCATCTTTTGTTTTAAGGTGTGACTCTTGTAGACAGCACATGCATGGGTCCTGTTTTCCTATTCATGGAGCTACCCTATGTCTTTTGATTGGATCATTTAATCCATTTATATTTAAAGTTATTATTGATATGTAGTTGTTTATTGCCATTTTATTCTTTAAAGCTGTATTCCTCTTTTGCTGTATTCTTTTTCCCCTTTGATGTGTTTACAGCTGGCCCCTTAGCATTTCTTGCAGCACTGGTTTGGTTTTAGTGAATTCCTTGAGTTTTTTTTTTTTGTCTGGGAAGCTTTTTATTTCTCTTTCAATTTTAAATGATAGCCTTGATGGTTAAGGTAGTCTTGGTTGTAGGCTCTTGTTCTGCATTACTTTGACTATTTCTTGCCATTCCCTTCTGGCCTCAAGTGTTTCTGTTGAGAAGTCAGATGCCATCCTTATGGGGGCTCCTTTATGGTGATAACCTTTTTTTCTCTAGCAGCTTTTAATATTTTCTCTTTATCACTTAGCTTTGGTATTTTAATTATAATGTGTCTTGGTGTAGATTTCTTTGGGTTTCTCTTTAATGGAGTTCTCTGTGCTTCCTGAACTTGTGAGATGTTTTCCTGCATTAATTTAGGGAAGTTTTCAGCTATGATATGATTGTACAAAGTCTCTATCCCTTGTTCTTTCTCTTCTTCAGGAACCCCTATGATGGGGATGTTATTTCTCTTCATGTTGTCACAGAGCTCTCTTAGAGTTTCTTCAGACTTTTTGAGTCTCTTTTTTTTATTGCTCTGCTTCCGTGCCTTCATTTATCTTGTCCTCTATCTCGCTGATTTGATTCTCAGCTTCATCCATCCTGCTTTTAATTCCTTCCATTGTGTTCTTGATTTCTGATATTGTATTTGTCATTTCTGACTGATTCTTTTTTATTATTTCAATGTCCTTTTTTATATTTGCTATCTCTTTATTTAGGTGTTCGTAATGACCATCTATTGTTGTTCTAATATCTTTGAGCATCCTAACAATTGTTATTTTAAAGTCTGCATTCGGTAATTTGGTTATCTCTGGCTCATTCATGTCCTTTTGTGGGGATTTCTCTTGATTCATTTGTGTTGCATTTCTCTTCCTTCCAATTTTGTCTCTGTATAAGAGGTTTTGGCCACTGGAGTTCTATGGGTGTGGCCTCTGTGTTCCCTAGGTGTGGTCTGTCTGCAGGCCCGCCACCCTCTCTGCCGCTGCTGCCTAGGGCGTTTGGGTATGGGCATTGCTTGTGCCAGCCCACTGGGGCTGTCACTGTGGTTTCAGCCTCTCCTCCATGGGAGGGGCTGTGATCATGTGCTGGTGTCTACAAGGCTCTGGGCCTTGGCCTTCACCCCGCCCCCTTGGGTGGGGTTATGTGCTGCACCGAGGCCGCTGGCCTTGCACTGCAGTCAGGTGTGAGCACCTTTGCTCAGCTGCGGGTCTTCACTTGTTTTCCAGCTTTTGTCCCACCCCTGCGGGAGGAGCCCGCTTGCAGATTTGCTGCAAACATTGGCTCCACCGGCCAGGTGGGGCTGCACACCTGTGCTCAGTCACAGATCTCCTGCCTGTTCTGGGTTTTTGCCCAACACCCGCGGGAGGAGCCGGCTGGTGCATTAGGCTGCAAGCCTGGATTCCACAGCCCGGGTGAGGCTGCGCGCCCACAAGCCCTTGCTCAGCTGCGGGTCTCTACCCCTTCCGGGGTCCTGCCCTTCCCCTGCAAGTGGGATTGCAGGAGTGCTGCAGCTGGGCCTGACCACTTTCGTGCATCTTCTCCACTCCAGCTGGGCTAGACTGAGCTCAGCCAGGCCTCAGGCATGGCTGGCCAGTTTCTGCCCTTGACAACAGAACTGCACTTCTGCGTCCTGCTACCGCCTGTGCTGGGCAAGCCCTCAGTCATGTGGGTGAGGTTGCTGCAGCTTAGACCCTAACACTCACTACTGTAATCCCGAAAGCTCCTTCCTTCTAAGTGACTCTGCTCTGTGTGCCACAGGAGAGCTTGTTTGGCTGGCGTCCTGCTTCCATTTTCTGGTATTGCTGTTTCCAGGAAAAATATTCACTTCAGATTTGGTGAGTGACTCAGCCCAGGGGTTAGGGTGGCTGTCCCTCAAAGTGTTTCTCACTTTGCCTCCTAGATTATTCTCTCTTCCCGATGCTCCAGTCCTCTGCTCTCTTATGTCCCCCGATCCCCGGGTGAGTGGTTGTGAGAGAGCTTTTCTGCATGGTCCCTTTAAGAAGAATCCTGGGTCTGAGAAATCTGTCTCTTTCTCACAAACAGTATCCTGACTTTTTTCACAGCTAAATACTGTCCATATGCTTCTTCTAGGCTCTGGGGCTGCAGGCTGGGGCTTTGTTCCTGGGGCTCAGGACCCTCCCCTCTCCGCTAAACTCACTTCCCACCACGCGAGTCTCTCCTGGCTGCTGTTTGCTCTGGGGAGCTGGGCAGCCCTCTGCATTTCCGCTTTTCCTACCAGTCTCAGTGTGGCTTCTTCAGTGTTCCTTGGTTAAAGAGTCCTCTTAGTTTAGTCCAAAGTTGGTTTTTCCAGATGATGGTTCTTAAAATTAAGTTGTAATCCACTTTGGTTCTGGGAGGTGGAAGTTGGTACATCTGCCTACTCCATCGCCATTTTGCCGCCACCTCTTTTAAATTTTATTCTCTTTCTGTCTTTTAACACATATAGCT
The DNA here is from genome assembly GCF_036850765.1 of Saccopteryx bilineata. Taxonomy (NCBI): domain Eukaryota; kingdom Metazoa; phylum Chordata; class Mammalia; order Chiroptera; family Emballonuridae; genus Saccopteryx; species Saccopteryx bilineata. The sequence continues at coordinate 65,437,802 of NC_089492.1, forward strand.
GTGGAACATAATACATTTATAAGAATATAAATAGGCTTAAATTGGATGGTCAGAAAATGTTTGTATTTATTTTTGTAAGTTTATTTATTCATTTCTAGAGAGGAGGGAGAGAGGGAGGAAGAGAGACCAAAAAGAATGAAAAAGAGAAAGAACAGGGGAGGAGCAGGAAGCATCAACTCCCATATGTAACTTGACCAGGCAAGCCCAGGGTTTCAAACTGGTGACCTCAGCATTTCAGGTTGATGCTTCATCCACTGTGCCACCACAGGTCATGTAAGATGTTTTTATTTACAGTGTCATTCGAACATAGGTAGAGAAAAATGTACTTGAAGAAAATTGAGAAACTGTTTCCTTGATCTAAACAAACATTCTAAAGGAGCCTCCATACAGAGTACCTGTGCACATATATCAGGTGCTCAGTAAATATCTGTTAAATGGCTCCTATGGCTATATTGAGTGTTGCTGAATTCTCAGTTCTACAGTAGAATGGCGTAACTTAAGTCTCAGAGTGGCATCAAGAACATATATTTGAATATTATTTATCTTTGGGATTAATTTCATTATATGCATCTTTTAAAAAATTCATGTTTATTGATTGGTCGTTTGGCTAATCACTTGTAGATTATATGGGAAAAACAAATACAGAGTACATATCATTAAAGGCAAATTTGTTTCTTAAAGTGGAATTTTAAGACTCAGTTTAGAAAACATTTGAAAGAAGAAAACACAACATTAGTCCTACAATATATATACCAGCATTTGGGTATATTTTTCCCCAGTTCTGCCCCCCATGTTAGTATGTGAATGTGTATATATCACACACATATCTGTCACAGGTACATATAGAATCATTATATATTTTATAGAATTGTATTCACAGTGAAAAAGTTATAACTAGAAACACTCAATATTATAAGCTTTTAATTATTTAAAAAATGCTATTTTTTTTTGTATTTTTCTGAAACTGGAAACGGGGAGAGACAGTCAGACAGACTCCCGCATGCGCCCGACCGGGATCCACCCGGTACGCCCACCAGGGGCGACGCTCTGCCCACCAGGGGGTGATGCTCTGCCCCTCTGGGGAGTCACTCTGTCACGACCAGAGCCACTCTAGCGCCTGGGGCAGAGGCCAAGGAGCCATCCCCAGGGCCCGAGCCATCTTTGCTCCAATGGAGCCTCGGCTGCGGGAGGGGAAGAGAGAGACAGAGAGGAAGGAGGGGGGGGTGGAGAAGTAAATGGGCACTTCTCCTATGTGCCCTGGCTGAGAATCAAACCCGGGTCCCCTGCACGCCAGGCCGATGCTCTACCGCTGAGCCAACCGGCCAGGGCCAAAAAATGCTATTTTTATGCTTTCTAAAGTTTTAACAAATGAATATATATTAATTAATTTAACCATTGCCCATTTCAATATTTGAGTCGTTTTCAACCTTTTATTATTATAAGTGATACTATGGTTAGCATATTTTTCTCTTTCCTTATATTTTCAAAATAAAATGCTTAAACCAAAGGTTATATGTAGGCTTTAGGTTCTGCTTTGACTCTCTTCTCACTGTTCATGTGTACCCATCTGATCTGTCCCCAAAGCTTCAACCACTCCCTATGTATTAAGGACCCACAAGCCTAAATGATAAGACTTGCCCCTTTTCAATACTACAAGCCTACATCCAGTTATCTATTGCACTTCTTGCCCTAGATTCCCTCATACACTTTAAATCTACTGCTTAAAGATACATATTTGTCATCAAATCTTCATCTCTCACAAATGCCCAATCTAGATAGATGACGCCTCTATCCACCAGTTACTCTAGACAGAAATGGAGTAATCCTAGACACCCCCCTTTTCCATCTGAAATTCATTGTCTGTGTCTTGCTGGGATTTAAGTGAGTGCTGTTGTTTCTGCACTCTCCATCCTTGTTCCCTGAACTATGGTCCTGCTGCAGTTTACTAACCGATCCTTTGGCTGACATTCCTGCTTAAGTGACACTCAGAGATCAGTCATTTTCTACCTGGCTTTAGAAGCTCCTAGTTATTCCTCCTTTTAAAGGCTTCTAATTTTTCAGTGCAAATCTTTCCATCAAAATACCCCTAGTGGGCAAAGTCTACAAAGACTGTAGTCTATAACTTCTTTGAAATCTTTGTTTTTCTCTAAAAATTTATGTGGATTGTCCAGTCCACTCAATTATGTATTTGTGTTCTAACGTCAAATAATTCTCCTGAAATCTTCAAATGAAATGGATATGCCCTGAAGGTATGCTATGTCTCTGTGGCTTTGTGATATAACTTCATATACATAAAACCTCAGTTCAGTTTGACAGGCATAGCTTCTAAAATTTATCTGTAGAGCTCAGCACAGTACTGAACCTCAGCATGTCCATCATGACCTCTGGGACCTTTTCTGGCCTCATCTTTCACCAGTTCTTCCAGTTATGCTTCTTTCAGACCATGCAGGGCCACCTGCCATCCTCACAGCACTCCCTTCGGTTTCATGTTGCATATTTTCCTCAAGGCCATTCTTGTTTCCCCTGCCTGGTTGCCCTCTTGACACAGAATCCTTTGCTCTGTTTACCTTCTGCCCCAGTTTAGTCTACCTGATGACAGATATATTTTTAATACTTAAATCTGTTATTATCTCTTCTATGAAGACTTTTCTAACTTTATTAAGTAGATCTGGTAACCTCTTTATATTTCCACAGTACCATATGCATATTTGTATATATCTGTATAGATATACCATATATATATTTCTATACAGTATCTATAACATTTTATTTCATCTTTTTCTTTCTTTTTCCTTCACTTCTTTCTCCTTTTTTTCTTCTCTTCACCTACTCCAGCCTCAATGTTTTCAAACCTGATGAGGACAGGGAATCTGTTAGATTTACCTCTGCTTTCTAAGTGCCTAGCACAGTGTGGTAAATAGAATGCATGCAGTATAACTTTTTTCCCCCCAATAAATGGAAGAATGAATGGCATTTTTGATGTGTCTGGTCAAATTGCTTTCTAATGCCCCCAGATACACGCTCTCCTAGTTTTACCATTGCTTCCAACTTACGTTATTAAACATTTTGAGGGATAATCTAATAGATGAAATATTATCTTGTTTTAATATCATTTTTGATTTCTAAGAGGTTGTTCATTTTATCATGTTAGTTTATTTTCATGAATTATAATTTTTTTGTTTGTTTTTTTAATTTTAACCTCTAGAATCTTGGAGTTTTTCTTCACATTTTATTTTGTCTCTTAAAAAGTATTTTTATTATGTAATGTTTGATTCTGAAGTTTTTATTTAAAAATGATAGTAAAACATTCTTTTCTATATTTATTGCAAATATTTTCTTCTTGCATGGTTGCTTATCTTTACTTTGGTTCCTGTAAAAAAACAACACTTAGATCTTTACTTAATACAAATATATATATTTACATTTGGAATTTATTGTGATATATGCCATGCATGGCTAAAAATGTGGATAATAATATTCTTAGATTAGACATTTTTAATTATATTTTGAAAGCAATGCTTTCAAATGTGAAAGTATAATTTTTTGAGGTTTTGGATTAGATATTTTTATTATTGTGGAGGAATCATTTTCACTTAAAGAGAAATGTTCAATTATAGTTAAAAAACAACATTATATTAGTTTCAGGTATACAACTATAGTGAATAGACATAACTTACAAAGTTATCACACTGATAAATCTAGTATTCATCTGACCCCATACAGTTATTACAATATTATTGACCATATAAGTGTAATTTGAATATAAATATTTACACTCAATAGTCTTTTCAGTACAGAGTAGCCAGATTATCTTAAAATGTTTGTTAGATGATATCACTTTTCAATTAAAAACTCTCCAGTGGTTTCTCATTCCATTCAGAAAAAAATCCAAAGTTCTTCTGAAGCTGTTGGACCTATATCACCTGGCCTCTGGTTCTGCTCTGACTTTATCGCCCACCTGCTCTCGTCTCTCACTCAGCTCCAGCCATGCAGCCCTCTTGTTCTTCCATAAACACACAAAAATGCTCCCAACTTGGAGCCTTTACAGTTTACACTATTGTTCCCTCTACCTGCTATGGGCCCAGTCCTCCTTCACTCTCAGGCTTATCTTATCACTGTGGTCTTTCCTATTGCCACGTTAGACAGCTCACCCTTCCCTACCTGGTATTCTCTATTACTCTCCAGGTATTACTTTTTTCTTCATAGAACAAGTGACAATCTGAATTTTCTTTGTTTACTGCTATTTCCCATTGACCAGCTCAGTGACTAGTAGTTGAATACATGAATGAACAAATTTAGGCATGTATCTGATAACCTCAGATGACCACTATAGAAAATGTATTTGATCTTTTTTTCTAATGCTGTAAAAATATCTTTTTCCTTACAACTTAAAAATATTACAATTATTATATCTTTTATGACTCTGGTTTGAATGTCTACCCCCCCCCCCCATTCATATGTTGAAATCCTTATGCTCAATGTGAAGGTAATAGGAGGTGGGACTTATGCAGGTAATTAGGTCATGAGAGGGAGCCCTCATAAAAGGGGCTAATGACCTGATAGAATGGACTCCAGAGGGCTCCCCAGCACCTTTGACCTTGGGAGAATACAATGAGAAGGCATTATTTATAAACCAGAGCCCTCGCTAAGCACCGCATCTGCTGGCTGGTGCCATGATCCTGAACTTGCCAGCCTTCAGAGCTACGAGGAATGAACGTTTGTTTTTCATAAGCAACCCAGTCTCTGGGATTTCATTATAGCAGCTTGAACAGACTAAGACCATTATTTCAGGGGTCCCTAATAACTTCTCCTGGGCCGCTAGGGTTCGGCAGTTCACTAGGGTCATGTGTGGTTTGGGCTGTGCTGTTCTAGAAGACTGCATTAAGGCAGGGTGACTTGCATGTGTTTCTTGTTATTATTCAGCACATGACAGCTTTTCAAGCAATTATAAAAAGTAGTAGATAGAAAGAATATCATTGGTTTTCTATTTTTGTATGTAAGGATAGCATTCAAAAAAGATTGTTTTACTAACAGGAAAAGTTACTTCAAAAGAAATTGGGTTAAAATAAGCATATAGATTGAAAGAAAACCTGAACACAAGGAAAATATTTCACAACATTAGTGACCCAGAAGGAACATAATGCTGTGGTGCTTATGAGATGTTAATAACAGTTACAAGAACCAAAAATTTCAAAGCAGTTAGATGCACATGAAATTTATGAAAATCAAAAATAACATAACTTGTCAAAGGCAAATGACACAGCCAGAGGAAAATTATCAAGGAGATGTATTTTGTTTTTGGTAAACTCAGAAATGCAATAATGCTAAAAAGCAATCAGCACAGTGAAAAAGTAATTAATAGATAAAGGCTTTAAAATCTTACTCATTGTCGGCCCAGCGTGTGGAAGTCCCTGGTTTGATTCCCGGTCAGGGCACACAGGAGAAGTGCCCATCTACTTCTTCACCCCTGCCCCTCTCCTTCCTCTCTGTCTCTCTCTTCCCCTCCCACAGGCAAGGCTCCATGAGAGCAAAGCTGGCCCAGGTAATGAGGACGGCTCCATGGCCTCTGCCTCAGGTGCTAGAATGGCTCCAGCTGCAACGGAAGGAGCAACAGCCCAGATGGGCAGAGCATCATCCCCTAGTGGGAATGCCGGGAGGATCCCAGTCGGGTGCATGTGGGAGTCTGTCTGACTGCTTCCCTACTTCTAACTTTTGAAAAATAAAAAACAACCCCTCCCTCAAACCCACCACCTTACTTATATGCCCACAGCAAGACTAGAGGCCTTTTCATGATTGAGCAACGAAAGGGTTGCCTGCTGAAACAGGTGCAATAAAATTACTGGACTTAAAAATCACTTAAAATTACTGAACCAAATGAAATATCAGTAGCTCAGTATTCAAAGAGCTGAGGGGCTGATATTGTGGCCACTATTATGCATTACTTAAAAAATATATTTTTAATGCTACTTACTTCAGTGATATTTGTTCATGATATTGGAATAGATGTTATAAATAAACTAAGATGTTGTCTTTTATATGTAAATTCTTGCATATTTAACCACAAGAATAATTAGAGAAATAAAACAATATTTGAGTTTGTGAACACACACACACAATCAATATCAAGCATAATTTAATTCGTAGTTACAAAAAGCTAATATATATATTTTTGTGACAGAGAGAGGGACAGACAGACAGGAAGAGAGAGAAATGAGAAGCATCAAGTCTTTGTTGCAGCTCCTTTAGTTCTTCATTGATTGCTTTCTTATATGTGCCTTGACTGGGGGGGGGGGGCTACAGCAGAGTGAATGACCCCTTGCTCAAGCCAGCAACCTTGAGCTCAAGCTAACAACCTTGGGGTCATGTCTATAATTCTACGCTCAAGCCAGTGATCCCTTGCTCAAGCTGGTGAGCCCAATGCTTAAGCTGGATGAGCCCACACTCATGCCGGGGACCTCAGGATTTCGAACCTGGGTTCCCTGCATCCCAGTCCAGTGCTCTATCCACTGTGCCACCATCTAGTCAGGCACAAAAAGCTAATTTTTAAAAGTATTTGTGTGTGTCTTGAATAAGGAACATCAAATATAAAACAGAGAGATGAAGTGAGTTTTGCATATTACCATTATCTAGATTAGGAAAAATAGAATTTAAGAGTAACTTCTCAAAAAATAAAACAGAAACCCCAAACACTAATTTGAAAGCATACATGCACTCCTATGTTCATAGCGGCACTATTTACAATAGCCAAGACCTGGAAACAGCCTAAGTGCCCATCAGTAGATGAGTAGATAAAAAAGCTGTGGTACATTTTACACAATGGAATAAAACTCTGCCATAAAAAGAAAAAAAAAAGAAAAGGAAATCATACATTTGGGACAGCATGGATGGACCTGGAGATTATTATGCTAAGTGAAATAAGCCAGTCAGAGAAAGACAAGTACCATGTGATTTTAGTTATATGTGGAATCTAACGAACACCATAAACAAAGAGAAACAGATTCACAGATACAGAAAACACGCTGACAGCTGTCAGGGGGGAAGGGGGTTGGGGACTGGATGAAAGAAGGTAAAGGGATTAAGCAAAAAATAAACACACATACATATATATGTGTTTCTATAGCAAGAGAAGAAAAAAAAGCTTTTTGTATGTTCTCTAAATGTTAGAAACAGAAGGATTTTCAGTTGTCTTAAAATCTTCTAGCCTAGAAAGAATGAAATTTTCAAAAAAACATGTTGAAGGTTGATGAGTTAGAAGAGCGCTGAAGGGAATTGGCACTGTATCTTCAGCTGAGTGATACTAAAGACATAGAGGTAATAGCAACTACCAGTATTTCTAACAGGTGCATTATTTTAGAAGGCAAATAGTATAGATGGCCATTGAATATGAAAAGGTGGGCTAAATAGTAGCAATAATGAAAACAAAGAAAAAGAAAAATTGAACAGAATGTCAGAGATAGCTTATGCAAGAGTAAACATCTTAGCTGGTGTAGTAGATGTGGACTGGGAAATAAATTATTTCTGAGAGGCTCTGGATTGGTCAGGGTTCCATGAAAGTTTACAGAATCTACTGTGGCTAAACACAGTGGGTTAAAAAATATATTTATATGGCATTTAGGATCTTTTGTAGTTAGAGCTTTCAGGAAGGTACCAGGGGGGCTACTGTCTTTTCTAAGGTGAGGAAGCAGCACTTTCAGGGATGTGGAGGTGAGGGAGCTTCCTCAGATAGACCACAAGCCTCTGCAATGGTACCAGCAAGCAGGGACAATAGAAGCCATAGAAAAATGACCTCCATCTTCCTTTCACAAAGTCTCATGTGAGGGCACCTGATGGTAGAGTCTAAATTACACCCTGATCCCTAGCTCTAAGGGGTACTAGGAAATGCAGTCTTTATCATTTTTGGCCTCAGCAGTATAGGAAGTCACACTAGAAAGAGGTCAGAATGGGTGAAGAATGCCTACCCAGGATACACATTACAGACTTCATTATGGGAGAAATTTAAGAGTGAAACCATCTAAAACAACTACAAAACCTGAAAAATCAGTAAGAACCAGTTCTCTCTCAGTTTCAACACCCATTGTCAGCTCTTGCCAAACATCACAAGGGCTATTTTATACAAGGATTTAAAAGATAACATTTGGAAGAAGAGTAAAAAATACCTTAAAGCTGCATATTTTTATCTGGAAAGCTTAATTTGAAACTGTGATAGTATTACTCTGGTAGTGTTAGTCCTTGAGGAAAGCTGCAAATAAGAGAGAATGTGGCCTGGCATTGGTAGGTTCTATATGGTCAAGTAGAGGTAGGATTGTTTGAGGCAATTATGGTGATGATAGAGGCTCTCAAAACCATCACCAAGAAGTCAGGCCAACACTAATTCTAATTATGTTCATGTCTAATGAACATAATTAGACATGAACATAATTAGACAAAACCCATGCTAGCTGGGTTTTCAGGCAACATGGCAGGATGTGGCAGATAAGGTGATAAAAGTTTCTGTTTAAAACACCTCTACGTGTCCAATAAATCAATGTGATTACACAGCAAAGTTCTCAAAGGTGTTCCTGAAGCAGTGGTTCTCAAAGTCTTTGAAGTTGGGGCCCATTTAAAATTCTACAAATAATTGTAGGTGCACTATATACAGATTTCTGAGAAATATGTTATAATAATTAAGTCAAATATTAAAGAAAAAATATAAAGTCCAAGTGTGCTTTTATGGTAATTAAACAAAATAAATATGACAAAATTAAATTTATTCTGACATTAAGAAACATTTTTATGTTACATTTTTTGAGTCATGCATTTTAGAATTTGTAAAAAAGAGGGGTTAAAAAAATTTAAAAATGACAAAAAAGTTATCTTTTTATATAGGTAGATACATTCTTAGTAAGATTTAGTAAATTCGGCAGGTCCTGGCATGAATGTGTTAAATTTTTTTATTCTTGTGTAAATGAGAAACATGAGCCTGATGTGTCCTAGTGATTTCTTCAATGTTTGGGCATATATTTGAAAGGCAAACTCTCATTTCCTTGTCAATACATTGAAGAATTCCTCTCTTTTTACTCTTAAGTGTGTTGAGTGCAGAAAACCTCCACCATACATATCATCTTAACTTTACACCAAACAAAGGATAGCAGAAACTTGCCTCCAGTCTTTTCCGGGGAACATGGGGGTAGTGTAAACAATCCAGCACCACAGCTTAACAGCCTTTTTGCAACCTAATCAGGCAAGTGAGGTGGGGGGGGGGGGTTGGGCAGACTGTCAGTTTACAGCCAATTCCCCACACCTCTGTCTCCCAAAAATCTAAACTACAAAAACCCTGTTGGTTATTTGGTCCCCAAAAGGCACATATTTCTCTGGAATACCATAGGGTGCACCTGGAAATCTTCTAGGGCACACCAGTGTGCCCTGGTGCACACTTTGAGAACCACTGTCCTGAAGGGACAGGAGAAAGGAGCTGGAATGAGAGCAGCTGAAGCAAAAGTGGCAGCCATTCTCAGGGTGTTGGTGACTACAGAGTCTTGTTTAAACGGCTGAGTGCCATGTTGGCAGGGGAACTTGGTTTGGATTCTCAATATGCAGGAAGGGGCAACCAGCCCTGGGCATATACCTGGGACCCTCAAAGGGTGTGGGCTACAAAACAGTCTGCCTCTGTGGGATGATCTCAACCTCTGGCTGGGAGAAAATAAGTCTCCCAGGAGAATTCGTGATTACCACATGATATCACATGCAAATTCAAACTACCTGCATGATATGAGGTGGCCCAAGATCAGAAATAGCAACTGGGGAATCTTCCTCTCCTTTCTTCTCTTTATATATTCCCAATCTCTCTCTCTCTCTTTTTTTTCTGTTTCATCACTTTGGTTAAATGAGCCCAGACTTCTTACTCTTTTAATACCAAACTACTCCTTTGCATACATGCGTTGTTTAACAAAATGGAGCAACTGATGATGGTAAGTTGATCCCTCAGGGTCATACTAATAACTATTGTAGAAATAGGGGCTTTCCATTTTTGTATAATTCGGAGCATGTTTCCTAATTTCTCTGAATCATAGTTTTTTCATCAGTTAAACAGGGATAACAATAGCATTGACTACTGAGAAATTCATCTTGAGCACTTAGCACATGCTTGGCACATGATGAATCCTTAACAAATGCTAGCCACGTATCAGCACAAGTGAGCAAACCCTTATGATCCAGATTTCTAAATCTCTAGGACTCTATGCCTTTTACTATCTATAAAAGGTACAACTGAGCATAATAATTTAACTAACTGATTCTCTAATTTTAAAATTTCTCTATCAACTTCTGCAGAAGATTTTAGATAATTAATATATCATTTTATACTCAACTGGTTATAAAATAAATGGGATAAACCAATAGATTTTCCCTTTATATTTTGCTATAATCTCAATTAATTCCTTGGGCATTAGATAAGGACCCGTTAAATCTTCCAGAACTTTCTGATACAATTTATAGCACCTTGCATTATAGAAGGTACTTATACATTTTTTTTCCTCTTTGGCAGCTAGATATACATTTGTTTTTAATTTAAAAATGAATTAATATATAATGTGTTAGAAGCACCCTTAGAAAAGACAATAGGTAAGGATTTTTAACAGAGATGGTAGGGATATTAAGATTCTAGTCCAATCATCTAGTTAATATCTAATTCCATCTATATGTTATTCTCAGCCCCAAGTTATTCAACTCCTATCTGTCAAACTCAGTGATGTAATTCATTGTTTTATAAGGCAGTGCATTCCTGTTGTGAGTTCCATGCCTCTGAAAATTTGATGAGGATGAATTCTTTCCCTGAGCTCACCTAGAGACCAGCCTCAGCACTTCTTCACATCCCCAAATAGCAGGTCTAATTACACAAACCTTAGTCAGTGAAGCAAATTATACTGAATACTAACAATGGTGGTGATTATGTAATACTGAAGAGGATTTACATACTTCACAGCAAAAATTTAATTAAAATCCTCGTTAGATATCTTTGAGTTCCAAAGTCCCTCTTTAGGTTTTTAGCAGTTACCTTTCTCTCTCTCTTTTACCACCCCTCCTTACCCCAAATTTAGTCTCTGAAATTCCTATATTTTTAATAGAAATTCAGCTCAGATTCTCAGGTAGAATAGATCTCTCAAAACCAAAGCCCTTCAGTGGGCGGAACTCATCCTCTTAGAAAGATGGCCAGAGACCAGCTATTTTTTCACAGGCATTGGCTGAGAACAACCGGTATGTAGTAAGTACCCTTTTCACTTCAGGTGATCTATCAAGACATTTTCCCAACTAAACAGGCCCCCCATTTTTTTGATAGACTGAGGGGGTTTTGGCAGGGGAAGGGCATGTGTGAAGAGGGATGTAGTAATTAGGCTGCAAAAAAATATGGTTTTCTCCATATTACACCTAATTTACAAAATTAGATGATTGGCTTTTCTAAAGAGAGAGTTATATTTCATTAAGTGCCTAACTAGCTCCTGAATGGCAATTAAAAATTTTTGGAACAGCTTTATTGAGCTATAATTCACATACCATAAAATTCACTCTTTTGAAGTGTAATTTGTAGAGTATGAATTTTAGAATATTCTCAATCATATCACAATATAATTCCAAAATACTGGGGTGGGCAGAAGTTGGTTTACAGTTGGGAGTACGCGAAAGAGTTTATGCTTGTATTTATTTATTTATTACTGTTTGTATTCCTTATTATTATTAACCTGTTTTGCCTACCCCAGTACTTTAGCATCCCTGAAGGAAACCCCTTACCTATTGGCAGTCATTCCCTAATCCCCCTCTTCTTAGCCCTTGGTACCCGCTAATCTACTGTCTATGGATTTGCCTATTTTGGACATTTCATATAAATGGAATCATATAATGTTATACTGTTACTGCTTATTTTATAGCATAATGTTTTCAAGTTTCATCTATGTGTCAATATTTTATTTTTATTTATTTGTGTGTGTGTGTGTGTGTGTGTGTGTGTATGAGAGAGAGACAGACAGACAGGAAGGGAGAGTGATGAGAAGCCTAATTGTGGCACCTAATTACAGCCTAATTGTGGCACCTTAGTTGTTCATTGATTGCTTTCTCATATGTGCCTTGACTGGGGGACTGCAGCCAAGCCAGTGACCCCTTGCTCAAGAAAGCAACCTTGGGCTCAGCCAGCAACCTTGGGCTTCAAGCCAGGACCTTTGGGCTCAAGCTAGCAACCATGGGGTCATGTCTGTGATCCCATGCTCAAACCAGTGACCCTGCACTCAAGCTGGTGACCTCAGAATTCGAAGCTGGGTCGCCAGCATTCCAGGTTGATGCTCTATCCACTGCACCACCACCTGGTCAGGCAATATTTTAACTTTTTTATGGCCAAGTAATATTCCATTGTATGAATATACTATATTTTGTTTATTCATCAGTTGATAGACATTTGATTTGTTTCTATTTTTTGGCTGGTATGAATAATGCTGCTATAAACATTCATGTGGAAGTCATTGTATGGACAAATGTTTTTATTTCTCTTGGGTATATACCTAGGAGTGGAATTGCTAGGCCATATGTTAACTCTGTGTTTAACTTTTTGAGGAGCTATTAAACAGTCTTCCCTAGTGGCTGCATCATTTTACATTCCCAGCAACAAGTGGAAGTGTTCCAATTGTCCACATCTTCACCAACACTTATTATTGTCTTTTTATTATAGCCATCTTTGTAAGTGTACCTTTATGTGCATTTTTATGATGGCTAATGATGTTGAGCATTTTTTTTAATGCTTATTTCCATTTGTTTATCTTCTTTGGAGAAATGTCTGCTTAAATCATTTGTGCATTTAAATTGGGTTATATGTCTTTTTACTATTAAGTTGTTAGAGTTCTTTTAATATTTTGAATACAAGCACCTTATTAGATATACGACTTTCACACATATTCTCTCATTCTGTAGATTGTCCTAATTGTAATTTATGTTTAGGCAATATTTGATTTATTCAGAGATTAAAGCTTAAGTATGGCTATCATTCAAACTCTTTGCTTCTCTCCTGGGTTTATTACAGTTTGAAAAAAGCAGTGTTCACAGAATTCTCTAAGAAGAGTGTATAGAAAGATGGGAGAAACCCCCACAGTGTCCAGTACAGAGTATTTGCTCAATTAACTTTGTTAAGTAAATACATGAAATTGATGTATTTATTTTTGGTTCTTACCACTACTCTGACTTTGTTGAGTATTTTGGCTGGGCTTTCATAGCACTGCCTATTTGTTTCATGGCCTGAAGGCCCCCAAGCAGAGCTATGAAGTATTGGAAAGAAGTACGTACTGGTTTCCATGTGTATGCTGGAGGCTATATACTCTACATTAAAGTCACTGAAGGGTTAACACTTCTTATGGGGCAGAGTTCTCATTGGTAAAAAGCAGTTTTGTGTTCTACTCATTAACTCTGAGGCTCACTGACTTAAGAGACAGAAGCAGCTGTTTTTGTCCGTTCAATGTTGATTCTATAGTGTTTTCAGTGGACCCGGGCATTTCCATATCATTTTTTACAGTGAATGCTTATTTGTAGGTTCACTGAGAGATTGCACTTGTTTCCATGCCTTTGACCTAAGAGTGGTTCCCTCAGTGAGGTTCACTGTTCCTTTGACCAAGCAAACAGCTGTGGAGAGATGGGTCTGATGCCATGAGGCAGGAAGGCCAGGGCTGCCTGCCTGTCAAATCAGCTGAACTGACTCGGGAGACATTCAAGGGGAGAGATGGTCCCAGCCAGACTGTTTGCATTTCCACCTCACTTACAGTGGTCTATCAAGGACATTTGCAATTGATATTTGCCATAATCCCTTGTCAACATCTTGAGTGTTGACTTGCAAAAAAAATCAGAATGACTCAAAAATGGGAAGAATCAAAAAGATACTAGTTAGGACTGAGGTTGAAACTAAGAAGTCAAAGAAGGCATATGGATGAAGGGAGCACGCCGGTAAGGGAGGAAGAACCAAGGGAAGCAAGGCAGTTATTTGGAACTGGATATAAACAAGGGTCTCACCTTACACAGGCAGAGCTGGCTGCCTGCTCAGGTTACTCAGCTCAGTTACCCTTTCGGGACACTCACTCGGACGGTTGGAGCCATCACATGTATGACACTTGTATGGATGTGGGTGGCTGCCAACTTGTGAAATGAGACACATACCAATGAACACACACAGTGGTCCCATCAGAGAGGGGGAAAAAGAGAATGAAAAGTATGAGTAGTCTTAGGGTGTTCACGTGAACAAGTTTGTTGCCTCAGCCCAGGTTGAAGAAAAAAATTTCTTTTTCTTTTTTTTGTATTTTTCTGAAGTTGGAAATGGGGAGGCAGACAGACAGACTCCCGCATGCGCTTGACTGGGATCCACCAGGCATGCCCACCAGGGGCGATGCTCTGCCCATCTGGGGTGTTGCTCTGTTGTGACCAGAGCCACTCTAGCGCCTGAGGAAGAGGCCATAGAGCCATCCTCAGTGCCAGGGCCAACTTTGCTCCAATGGAGCCTTGGCTGCGGGAGAGGAAGAGAGAGACACCTGCTTCTCCCCCTGCGGGAGAGGGGGAGGGGTGGAGAAGCAGATGGGCCCTTCTTCTGTGTGCCCTGGCTGGGAATCGAACCCGGGACTCCTGCACGCCAGGCTGACACTCTACTACTGAGCCAACCAGCCAGGGCAAGAAAAATATTTTACCTGCAAACAGACACCAACAATACCACTTTGTAGTGTTTATGCAGTGCTTTTTCTTTCCCCATGAGTGCAAATCTTTTCAGCTTGCCTTATGGATCATCATCACAACACTCTCCTGAAGGACAAGGTAGTTTTACAATTGACCTGAGGCTCAGACATGAGCTGACCATTCTGGAGCCTTGGGGAGAAGAGGTCGGGTACTGACACTTAGATTCCTATTTGGAGCTAGGACTAAATTAGCCGTTTAACATATGTGAATTTCTTTAATCCTTAGAAGAACCCTCTGAGGTGGGTATTATTATTATTGGATAGATAAAGGAAAATTGCCCAGATCATTTGAGCAATAATGGTAGATTGAAACCCTATCTGTCATATTCTAGAGTCATATTCTTTCTACTCTATCACATTTTTATTTGCCAGTTCTAACTGATGGAGGGAGGTTCCCCAGAGGGAGATGTGGAAGGAATCTAAGCCACACCCAATTATTCTATCTGAGGCTCTTGGGGACAGGAGGAGTAGCATCTAACACAGAACCCAAACTGTCACAGACTGAGTGGCTGATGATAGGCCTCATTCTGAGGGACTAACAAAGACTTTCTATTGTGCAAAGGTCATATTTTGAGGGAGCTATGGTTGGACTCAGGCAAAGGGCAGCTCCTTACAACTGCATTTTGATAACACTTCTTCCCTTCCCTCCTGTTATCACATGTAATACCAGTGAAGGAAACTAAAACATGTCACCCTAAATATGCCTCTTTGATATAACAACTATTTTGTGCTGAAGGCAATGAAGCAGCAGCAAATACAGGGAGAGCTCTCTCTACCCTCCCCCTTTCTGCCTAAACACAGGATATACATTCTACTTTTCTTGGAGACAGATTCTTACCAGCCAGAGAAGGCACAAGAGAATAAGGAAACAAACCTTATTCCATGAGTTTCCAACCATATATTTTATCTTCCCATAATTTGCTGCCCTTGGAAGCCTGAAACTACTTCCCTCTGTACTGCCATTTCTCCCCAAATTCATTGCTCTTTGTTGGAGCTGCTCTATAAGCCAGAGTTCTAAGTTGCCACTTTGAATTCCTTTCATGAGGTTTCTCCCCTGTGACATGCACTGTACAGGTCAATAAACTGTTTTTCTCTTGTTAAATTGTCTTTTTTGTTTGTTTGTTTAAGAGTCCCAGCTAAAACTTCAAGATGGGTAGAATTAAAGTTTTGCTTCCTCTACACTAGCTATGGCTAATTCTCTCTCCCTCCCTCCCTCTCCTTCCCTCTCCTTCCCTCTCCTTCCCTCCCCGTCTCTCCCACCCCCCTCTCTCCTTTTCCCCTCTCTCCTTTCCCCCTCTCTCCCTTCCCCTTCTCTCCCACCCTCCTCTCTCCTACCCCTCTCTCCCACCCCCTCTCTCCCACCCCCTCTCTCCCAACCCTCTCTCTCCCACCTCCCTCTCTCCCACCCCCTCTCTCCCACCCCCTCTCTTCCTTCCCCCTCTCTCCCACCCTCCTCTATCCTACCCCCTCTCTCCCACCCCCTCTCTCCCACCCCCTCTCTTCCTTCTCTCTCTCCCACCCCCTCTCTCCCACCCCCTCTCTTCCTTCCCCCTCTCCCACCCTTCTCTATCCTACCCCCTCTCTCCCACCTCCTCTCTCCCACCCCCTCTCTTCTTTCTCTCTCTCCCACCCTCCTCTCCCACTCCCTCTCTCCTACCCCTTCTCTCCCACCCCTTCTCTCCCACCTCCTCTCTTCCTTCCCCCTCTCCCACCCTCCTCTCTCCCTTCCTCCTCTCTCACGCTCTTCCTCCTTATCTCCCCCTCCCCCACCCTCTCTCTGTTTACCCTACCTGCTTTTATATTTTGCAAATTTTCTTCCTTAAAATGACATCTTCTCCTTTCTTGAAATTTTCAGTTTTCAGGATTGCATTGCCAGATTTAAATCCTTGATGTTTACATATTTAAAAACCCTTTCATTTTGTTTTGCAAATTACAGCTACAATGTACATGTTTTTCTCTCTCAGGTTTTCACATACAGAGAAACATCAGTCTTACATAGAGTCCTAACGGGCTCATCATTTCTGCATGTAAAAGCTGTAGAAGGCTTTGGATCTGAATCTTAATTAGTCCCCAACTTACCACACCATTTCACTTTCCAGTTTCGATTGGCATCAACTCCACGGCAGCGAAACCTTGAGTTCCTTGACCTTGTTTTTCTCCAAAATCTATCCTAGAGTGTAATTAAAAACATAGTTGCAGAAAAAATAATACAAAGTTATTCACATGCATTTTAGTAGCACAATTAGTGAATGAATCACAGCTTCAATGGGAGAGTTCCTCTGGGAACAGACAAATTCAGGGAGTGGAGAGAGGACTGGGCAACTAGATTCATGCTCTAACATCTGCCACAAACTTGCTGTCTCTTACCTTGGCTTCACTTCTTTATAGGCAGATTGAATAAGCTGCACTAAAATAGTGATTTTTCACAATTTATTTAAAAGGAGAAATCTTTATTTACATGAAATTCATGCAAAGCTAAACATACAAACAAAATAAAAAGGTTGCTGCCATGATGGGGGAGGGAAAGGAGGTCTCTTTTGTAGCTCTGGACCACTAGGCTGGCTGCCCACGAGATTCCTTCCTGTTCTGTGATATTTTTCTACAATTTATTTAGTCTCTCTTTTTAAGTGGATAGGCAAAGTGACTTACATTGGTCCAGCTGAAATGGTATCCATCAACGTTAAACACGGGCATGATATAAAAATAGAGATGATTCATCATTTTTCTCATGGTTGGGTCACTCCTATGTGTTAGAAGAGCCTGAAAGACAAAAGTGAAAGTTTTCTTACAAAATGATACAAAACACAGATTTAGAAAAGAAAAAAAAAGAAAATCCTTGGTCTCCAAGGGAAATACCAAATATGTTGGGTTAAAAAGTAACAAGATAATAATATGAATTATACTCTTTGACATATTCTTTATTGAGACTTGTCTTAAACTTTATATTATAAAAAACATTTTACAAAGGGGGCATAAAGAAAACCAAATAAAAGGTGATGGAAGACAATTTGACTTTGTGTGATGGCTATACAACCTAATCAAATGTCAAAATGATCTGGAGATGTTCTCTCTGAGTCTATGTACTCTAATTGATCAATCTCATCCCGTTAAAATTAATTGTCTAAATAAAATTAAAAAAAAAGAAAGAAAGCAAAAATTGCCCTGGCCGTGTAGCTCAGTGGATAAAGTGTCATCCCAGTATGCTGAGGCTGTGGTTCAATCCCTGGTCAGGGCATACAGGACAAGCAATCAATGAGTGCACAACTAAATGGAACAAGTTGATGCTTCTCTCTCTCACTCTCTCGTCTTTTCTCTCTCTCTCACATGCTCTCGAATTAATGAAAAACAAACTTTAAATTAATAATTTTGCATAATCAGGTATTTTTAGGAGTCTATTCAATGGACAAAATAGTTACCTAAATATATTTTTTATCTCTTCGCATGATACATCATAAGAGAAGCTAGTTATACGTCATTTAATTGCCTTTGTCTAACTGGTACCAGATTCAAGTCTTAGAACCTTGTACATGGACAATCTGTTCCCTCCTGACTCTACTATAAAAAGTTTGTAAAAGTTTGTAATGAATAATATAACATCTATGTCATCTTGTTCTTGTGATTGGGTTTTGATTACATTGTATCTGACCCCGAGTCTGAAGATTCTGTGCTATGGATTTGGCCTCAAGCAGAAAAGCATTGAATGTGCTAGGTCAAGACAATTTGAAATACTATTCCTTTTTAAAAAGTTCTTTTTGATGTATGTTTGTTTATGTGTAAAGTACCTCAAAGAAACACATAGGAAATTTGTAACAATGGCTGCCTCTGGGGAGCAAGACTGGGAGACAATGTACAGGAAGGGGAATTACCTTTAATTTTATACCCATTTGGATTGCAATTCAAAATAATTCTTAAATTATATGCAAACTTCCTTGGAAAATTTCATACTTAAAATTTCAATCTTCTTTTATATTTAGTTAAGTAGGATTTCTGAACTCATCAAGGAGGCATTCTGTATTTACATGGTAAAAATTCTGTTCATAGAGAGCAATCCAATAATACAATTTATTATTGGAAACTATCACTCGATTAGAAATAATAATGAAAATAAAGGGATATATTCAAGAACATAAGAAAGGAATTATTAAATACAACTTTATTAAATATAAGAAATATCTATGGGATCAACACAAATAGATATATGTTGATACAATTTTCTCCTGTTCTCCTTTACTTAAGGCTCAATAATAATATGTTGGCCAAGTAGCATTAGTAGAACATTTATATATGCTTGAATTTCCATTAACCGTCTAGTGTTTCAAACTAGAGGAATATCTCTGGTATATGATCAATTGTACATATCCTGGAATTTCCCTCTACAAAATGGAGGTTCCCAATATTTGAAGGAAGTCTCCTGCTGGGAATGGCAGTGACAGTGCTATATGGTTAGCTATATTCCTCCCTTAAGGTGGCTTTCAATGCCACTCTAGAGAGGAAGATTAGAGATGGGAGGAAAGAAAGCTGGGGCAACAAAGCAGCAAAGAAGGGGGTAGGAAAAAGTCGTGGTAATTTATCTTCTTAGCATTGGGTCTTGACTCATTTGTGCCAGTCAAAACTGGGGAAGTCTTGCCTTTTCCAGGCATGGATTATGGGTCATATGAGCACCTAACCACCAAACTATGCTAGAGATTTGCATGTTTGCTTATCCTGCCTTCTTCACTGCAAGTGACCACCATAGTTTTGTATTTAGAAGAATATTGATAACTTTCTCTTTATTTTTTTGCTGTGTATGCCTGCACATGAGAGAGAGAGAGAGAGAGAGAGAGAGAGATGAGAAGCATCAACTTGTATTTGCATCACTTCAGTTGTTCAGTGATTGCTTCTCATATGTGCCTTGACTAGGGGGCTCAAGCTGAGCCAGTGACACCTTGATCAAGCCAGGGATGGACGCTGGGCTTCAAGCCAGCAACCATGGGGTCATGTCCATAATCCCATACTCAAGCCGGCGACCCTGGGCTTAAGCTGGTGAGCCTGTGCTCCAGCTGGCAACTTCAGGGTTGGAACCTGGGACCTCAGTGTCCCGGGTTGATGCTTTATCCACTGTGCCACCACTGGTAAGGTGCTAATTTTCTTTTTAAAAATTACAATATATTTTAAGTAAGTAGGAAAAGTACAGAGAAGAATATTATCTATGTGCCCACCAATCATGTTTTGCCACATTTATCAAATCTTTTGAGACATTGTAGATAAAACTAAAGCTTTTTATCACTCCTTGATTCCATTTTCCTCCCCTGCCAAGGTAATCACTGTCCTAAATTTGACATTATTTTTCCTATGCATGGTTTTGTCATGCTACATACATATATATCAATTCATGAACAATATATATGTGTATGCTTTGAAATTTCATGCATCAAGATGTGTCAATCTTTAGTCTGTTGTTCTCTTCAATATTATATTTTTGACACTAAGTTGATGATTTACTAATTTTAACTACATAGTAGTCTATTATAGGTAAACACACACTGTATTGATCTCTACTAATGAACAGTTGGGTTGCTTCTGCTATTTTACTGTTACAGTATTGCAATGTGTGCAAAGAAATCACATATTTACCCTAGACATGTGAGAGTTTTTTCATAGTATGTAGATAGCAATAGATTTGCTCAGTCATGGGTTTACGTGGCTTCCACTTCACTAAAAGTTGCCATTTTCTAAGTCCGTAAAGACTCTCATATCTAGTAAATGAAAGTTGCCATTGCTCTACAAACTTAGCAACCCTTGGTATTGTTAAACTCATAATTAAAAAGAATTGAAAGGTATGAAATAGTTTTGTTGCTTTACTTTATATTTCTATGATAATAAATTATATTGAATAGCTTTATATATAATAACTGGCCATTCTATAAATTGCTCATTTATATTTTTGCCCATTTTTTTTATTAAACTCTTCTTATTCTTCTCATATCCTGCTATTAATCCTTTGTTTGGTTATATGCATAATGAACATCTTCCTTTCTTGATGCTTATTGTTTTCTGTATTCGTCATGTCCTTGTTGTACATAAATTTTTAATTTTATCACCATTAAATGTATAGGTTTTCTTTCAGAACCCATCTCTGCCTTAAGATCATAGAGATATCATCTTGAATTTTCTTCAAAAATTTGTTTTCAAGTTTTTCAAATGTAGTCCTGAGATCTTCTAGAAATGTTTTTTACATGATATGAGGTTGGGATTTATTGAATTTATTTTTCCATTATGGAGGACCAGTTATGCCACTGTATTCATTTGGATGGTTTGTCTTTTCCTCAGTGAGTTAGTATGTTCTCTTTCAAATGTCAAGTTTTTATTTGTAGGTGGAATTGCCCTAATGTACTTTGGTTTATATCCATTCACCAAAGTCACACCACGGTTTATATAGAATCTATTGAGTCTGGTAGATTGTATATTCCCATGTGGTTCTACTTCTGAATTGCCTTGGCTATTTTTAACCCTTCCCTCTTCACATTAATTTTGAAATCAGGGTTGATCACATTAAAGATGTTCGATCCTATTCTATGTTTTTTGTTTTTGTCATTAATAGATGTTATGATATCTATTATTAACATCATATATTTGTCACTATGATCAATTTATGAATAATTTTCTATTGTTTAATCATTCTTGTATTCATAGAATAAGCCCATTTGTTTATAATATGTATTATTACATTGGCTGGATTCGGGTTGCTAATATTTACATCTATATTCTTGCGTAATATAGGCCTATAATTTCCTTTCTTATTTTGTCCTTGTCTGGTTTTGGTGTCAGGGTTATGTCCTGTATTATTATTTGGAGAGTAAGTCATCTAGGCCTAGAACAGAAATTAATTAAATATAAAACAGGTACAATAGGGAAAATATGTATTTTTCCTTTCTTTTTCATTGATTTCTGCTCTTTGTTGTTTCTTTTGTTGACTCTCTCTTTTTCTTTCCTAATTTCTTAACTTGAAAGTTTAGCTCATTAACTTGGAGACCTAATTTTTTTTCTAATATATTTATTTAAAACTATACATTCCCCTTCAGTACTACCTTAGCTATATTCTAGGTGTTTTGATATATGATAGTTTTATTTCCATTCAGTTGTAAATATTAAGATTTTTTTCTTGATTTGTTTAAACCATGAGTTACAAATATTTTTATATTTTAAAATATGTGAGTTTTTCAGTCATATCTCATAAATAATTTTTAACAACTGCACTGTAGTCAGAGAAGATGGTCTATGTGATACGGAGTCTTTGGTATATCTTAAACCCTGCTTTGTGGCCTCGTAGGTAGTCAAGTTTTGCAAATGTTCCAAATGTGCTTGAAAGGAATATGCATTCTCTAATTATTGGGTGTAGAATCTATATGTGTTCATTAGATTAAGTTTATATTGTTTATATCATGTATATTCTTATTAAAAATTGTGCCTATATGCTGTTTTAGTCATTGAGAGTTACGTTAAAAAATTTACATGATTAGATTTGTCACTTTTTCTTAAAATCCTGTCAAATTTTGTTTTACATATTTTGAGGCCATTAATATGGCCTCATTTTAAAGTTTGTTGTTTCCAAATAATATATTAAATAAGCAAGCTGTTCTCTAGTATTCTATTCTGAAGGAACTTAATTTCCAAGACTTGCCAAAATGTGTTTTTCCTCTGACAAATAAACAGGGTGTTATTGTATTGCATATGCTATTGTTGTGATTTTTGTAACTCTCTAAGAATTGTAACCATTCTCCATCTGGTCAGACAAAGCAGGAATGATCACACTATGACTGTTCAGTACTGAATAGGATAATTGAGAGACTCCTTACTTGAATGTTTTAAGTAAGCACATAGATCATTTCTCTTTTATGGTTTAGATGAAGTTTCTAGAAAAAAATATGACCATGTGACTTTCTATTTCCTATCATTCTAACATATGATAACCATGAAGAGATGTGCTTTCTCATTTTATCAATCAATTCATACCACCCATACACACAGAAAAGAAGATGCCTACTAATTAAGCTCCATCTGGGCTTTACAAATTTAATTTCTTGACTACTATTATTACCTAGAAGGGAGACCTAAGTAGTCCTGATCTGAAAGCCAGTCACAAAACAATGTACCACACGCCTCAGTGTGGCAGTCTGTAGGTACTACAGTCACCTTCATCAATTTATTTTAAAAATACATCACTAAAATGGATTTTGATTTTAAAATGAAAGACATCAAAGAAAGTTTTGAGTATTACCTTCTGCTAGGAAAATGATATTTTGGTATTAGGTTAGGGAATTTCTAAAGTTAAGAAAGACAATGAGTCTCTTTGATACCACATATCAAGACTATTTTGGCTTCCGCATAAACATATACATGTCATAACAGAATTAACCACATGAACTGTGGTTAAATTTGAAAAAAATGTTTTCAATTACTAAGGTCTTTGTGGGGTTGTGATAAAGTTAGGCCCAAGGGTCCCCACTCCTTTTCATTATTTTTGGATTTATTTGGTTGGATGTTGCTTTTGTAAAGCCCCATGACGACTTGGAATATTGGGGCTTTCTCTCTTTCTCTTTTCCCTCCCCTTCCCATGCCATCAGTGTTACTGGCCTTTTACATTGTAGTTTTTACATTTTCCATTATTTTTTTTCCCTCTAGAATCATTACAGGGGACCTAAAAATATGTAATAACCACACATTCACTTAAGGGTACATTGGGAGAAGTAAGCATGTTCCAGCTGAGGCCAAAGGTATGGCACAGTTACAAGTTGAAGAATATCTTCACCTGGACTGGAGAAGAGTAAAATTATTTAGATGGAAAAAAGTTGTAGCACCTAAGTGGGTGCATCTTGACACAAAAGAGATATATAAAATTTGATACTAGGAGAATTAATTAGAGCAGGAGAGAGTTTTCAGGGAAATTTTAAAAAGGGAGCTTAATCTATAATAAAGGTATTTGATGTCATGCTGAGAAGCTTGTTAAATACAAGATGATATATAAATAATAGTTTGAAAATAACTTGAGCAAGAGGCTCTGTGAGCGAAGGATGGAGAACTAGAAAATCATATTCTAATTTTATAAATTCTAGTTTAAAATTTTTGGGGGGTGATTGCTGGGGTAGGGGGGGTGGGGACAGGTAGAGGAGAGTATGGGGGGATAAATGGTGATGGACAAAAACTTGACTTGGGGTGGTGAACATACGATATAGTGTACAGATGATGTGTTGTAGACTTGTGCAAATAAAACTTGTATAATTTTGTTAACTGGTGTCATCCCAATACATTCAATAAGAAGAAAAATGAAAGTCATAAAAATTAAAAAAAATTCAATTACAATTGAAATAAAAATTATATTAGTTTTAGGTGTATAGCATAGCATAATGGTTAAACATTTATATAATTTACAAACTGATCTTCCTGGTAAGTCTAGTACCCACTTGGTACCACACATAGTTATTATAATATTATTGACTGTATTCTCATGCTGTATTTACAACTCCATGACTCTTTTGTAATTGCCAATTTGTACTTCTTAATCCCCTCACCTTTTTCACCCAGCCCCTTAACCCCTCCCAGCTGGCAACCATCTGTTCTCTGTATCTATGAGTTTGCTTCTGTTTTGTTTTGTTTGTTTTTTAACAGGGACAGAGAGAGAGAGAGAGTCAGAGAGAGGGGTAGATAGGGACAGACAGACAAGAAGGGAGAGAGATGAGAAGCATCAATTATCAGTTTTTCATTGCGACACCTTGGTTGTTCATTGATTGCTTTCTCATATGTGCCTTGACTGGAGGGCTACAACAAACTGAGTAACCCCTTGCTCGAGCCAGCGACCTTGAGTCCAAGCTGGTGAGCTTTTTGCTCAAGCCAGATGAGCCTGCACTCAAGTTGGCGACCTCGGGGTCTTGAACCTGGGTCCTCTGCATCCCAGTCCGATGCTTTATCCACTGCGCCATCACCTGGTCAGGCTGCTTCTGTTTTGTGTGTTCATTTAGATTGAAATCATATGGTATCTGTCTTTCTCTGACTGATTTATTTCACTTAGCATAATACTCTCTAGGTTCATCTATGTTGTCACAAATGGTAAGATTTCATTCTTTTTTATGACTGAGGAATATTTCATTGTATATATGTGTCATATCTTTATCTAATCATCTATTGATGGGCACGTAGGTTGCTTCCAAATCTTGGCTATTGTTAATAACACTGCAATGAACATAGAGATGCATATGTCTTTTTGAATTAGTATTTTGAATTTCTTCAGATAAATAACTGGAAGTGGGATGGCTGGATCACGAGGTAGTTCTATTTTTAATTTTTGAAGAACTTCTATATTGTTTTCCATAGTGGTTATACCAATTTAAAATCCCATCAACAATATAGGAGGGTCCCCTTTTCTGCACATCCTCGCTAACTTGTTGATGATAGCCATTCTTTCATTTAATTTGTATTTTTCTGATGATTAATAATGTTGGGTATTTTTTCATATATCTATTGGATATCTAAATCTTAGTTTTTTTACACTTAGTTAATTTATACTTAGAATTGCTCAGAGATGACTGATCTAATAGGGCAGGTGATGATTTAAAATTGATAGCTATTAATCTGTATTTGCTAATAAGCAACATAAATATTTTGAAATATTTTGTCCCCAAATATTCAATATTTTGTCTACTCTCTTTCCTAAGTAACACTACTTGACAATTTTGGGACATTATATACTAACATAGCCTAGTAACAATGGTTGGTTGTATTTACTTAGGACTAACAGAATGAAGGTCAGGACCAACTTTGTGGCATTATTAAAGTCTATGTAAGAATCTCTTATCAAAATGAAAGTACAGTTGTCCTCACTTTGCTTGGCTTCACTATACACAATGTCAGTTATCATGGTTTAGTTAAATAACATCAGTCCTTCAACAAGTACAGTTCAGATTTCAGTGACCACTAACTGATTTTTAGTCTGCAGATCACTATGTAAATAACAATTGGGCATCAAGATCTGTGATCAATTATGTCATTTCTTTTAAAGTCTGTCTCTGGGTGATTGGTCACTGAGCCTCCATTATTCAGTTCACACGCAGACAGTAAAGTGTGTAGCTGTGTTGCCCCTGTCTCCTAAACCTATGTTTACAAAAATGGATGATGGTGAAAGGAATTGACCAACAAAGATTAAAGTTCAGCAAAGAAATAAAAAGTGATAATGTAGAGGTGAAATTTGAATCAAATGTAAATGAAGTAAAATAAGAAGCAGGTGACAATAGGAATGTTGACACTGTCGCCACTCCACTCTAGCTTTGTAGCCAGAAGAACTTAGTGAAGGTGAACTTCCTGTAAAAAATGAGAAGAGTGGTTATGATGAAAAGGAGGAAGATATTTCAGCAGAAATGATGCTGTCAACATTTCACATTAAAGAAACACATAGATGTTTTATAATATTGAAAGGGCAAAGGAAGAAAACATTGGAAGCTGATCCAAACTAAGAAAGGAATATGGCAATTTGCCAAGGCATAAAAAAGATGTTTACTTCCTATTGTAAGTTATATAATGAGAAGGCAAGCACTATCTAAACTACTTGTTATAAGGTGTTTTTTTTTTTTTTTTTACAATTAGGTCATTTTAATTAATACTATTTCTAATGTTTTAAATTACAGCATAATAAATATTAGGTTTACTATTATTTATTCATTTCCCTACATATTTATAACAGAGCAAGAGAGTTTTTTAATCTTTTGGGGAAAATTCATAAAAGTCATAGAACAAACATAAATTTCCCCATTGATTATTAAGATAGATTTTCATGGCTTCAGTTTGCATGGCCATTTTTTCAGTCCTGTGCTACTGTGCAGGAAAAGCGAGGACTGCCTGGATACACAATGTCCACATTCTCAAATATTGGATAGCGGAGTGCAAGGGATGAAATGAATTTCAATTCAATTAAATTGAACAAACATTAGCACAGACCTTGCTAGGTACAAGACATTATAAATTGAGTGAAAAGGGAGAAGAAGCTAGGTTGGAGGAGGCAGAGGATTAAAGAGAAAAGACTGGGGTGGAGGCAGGATGGGAGAATGTGTTGAGTTAAAGGTACTAAAGGCTAGTAGGAAACAAATAAAAATATTATAATTTCTCGGAATGGTAGTGAACAAAGTCAGACAATTAAAAAATGCTGGTCATTTATATATATATATATATTTATTATGCAGTTAAGAATAAGGACTTAATTGCTTACTTAACTGAACTCATAATATATCTGATTTAGGCTTAATAACTCATTTATTCCTTGGCTTTTGGCATGTTTTATACACACAATTTAAGTTCTCTTCTTTATAAGGTGTATTTTACTTTTAGTGATACATTTCTTAATAAAAACTGAGTTTCACATCTGCATTTGAGGGTTTATATTATAGTTTTACCTTTAATAGCCAACAAGACATACAAGACTGAAAAAGATGATTATCCAAAAAGAGTATTCCCTGGAAAGCTCTTGGATCCTGGGAGAAAGTGCCTTCCCTTCTTGGAAAGCCTTCCCAGTTGAAGGACTTTTTCCACAACCACATTCCAAGCCTTCCCATGGGCTTGTTCTTTACACACAATCCATCCCAATCTCCAAATATTATGCTTACCCAGCTCACAATTATCATCTGGTTCTTAGGGAAAAAAAACCCCTTCCCTGAAAGTCTCTTACTGCTATTTTGAATTACTTTCATAGTGCATCTGAATCATATGCCAGATTTTGGTACCAGGATTAGCCATCAGTGGTGCCCAGTATAGATGAGTGGGAACATGTAAGGGATCAGGCTGGGCCAGGAAGGATGAAGTTTAACATTTGTAGCAGGAGCAGAATATGGTGGCTCACCTGGAAACTAAGTAACTTTTTCCCTTTTGTCTTCTCTCTTTTTTTTCTTCCTTTCCTCCCTCCCTTTCTTTCATTACTTTCTTTCTTTTTTCTTTTTGGTGGTGCTGCCTTTCTGTAACAAGATCAAATTAGATCCACTTGTACATTATATCTCAGAGTCTGGAAGAATTTTCCATTTCAGACCATCACTGTCCCAATTTGTCTGTGGATCATCTTCTCACAAACTCTTGCTTTATCTGTGGTTCGCTACTGAGTTAAACAGCTCACAACCACTGATTCTAAAATATCTATGGGAATATATGATTCAAGCATAAATGAATGTTGTTTGAAAATAAGATGTACTCATTTTTGGTTGTGTTGAATTTTTTTAATAATCACAATTGTTTCTGTTCAATGTAAAAATTTTGGAAAATAAAAAAAGCCATGAACAAGAAAATCAAAATCACTCACAATTCTTTTAGCATTTAATGTATTTCTCATGTATAGGTATGTCAGATATAGATTTTACAAAACTAAAATTATAAGGTCCATGCTGATTTTTATTTTACTTTTTGGATATAACAGCATGCCATGAACAGTTTCTCATATTACTAATTACTCCTCTAAAATATTTTATAGAGTCAGAGCTATCAGTCATTTTCTTTATGCCCTTTTCTTTGCTTTTATGCTTCGAAATGTTGTCCTCACTTAGAAATCAAATAAATATTTCTCTGGGATATTTTCTAAATATTCTATGAATAAAGACTCTGGTCAGATTTACCCCAGCAATGTAGAATTATTTGAGGCAAAAATTAAGTGTTATACAGTTAGCTCCAGTAATGGCTTGAGATATGCATTGTGGGAGATTGACAATTTCAAACTCTCAAAAGTGAACAAAGCCCCAAATTGCCTCATTCAATTGGAGATCGTCCTGAGAAATGCAGCAAATGTTATCCTTTATGCATTGGCAATAAAGAATCAAGTGGCCTTTTCATAGTTAAAAAAAAGATATAAAAATGGGCTACTGCTAAAAATCATTGGCTACCTTATATGTCAATAGTACTACCTCAGTGGTGAACTGTTGCAATCTTCTTATCTGTTTATTATTATCAGATTAAGTAATATGACAAGAAAAGTACTTAGAAACAGTTTTGTTATAGTGAACAAAATCACTGAATTTATTCCTGGATGTCTTTGGTCCAAATTAAGCCTGTGAATCAGGTATTCAATCATTTTGGCTCATTACCAAATCTCTTTAACCTCTCATCAGAAAATATTTCATTCATTTGGTCCAAGAGAATAAAGTTGTCGGATAGCAGAATTTTTTATGGTCCTTCCTATCGCTCCCCAATATCCACAGTGCATTAACAATGCCTGGCTTGGTGCATGGTGGGCACTTAGTGATTACTTGATGAGTAAATTAGTCCTCTAACCTGCTTACTGTAGTGTTGATTTGGGTTCTTCTCTTCAAACTAATGATACTGCCAACACCTCAACTGGTGCTCTCACAGTTTCAAGGACATCATTACTCTCTTTGGCATCTTGTCATCTTTGAATCATTCTATACTTTCATCGCCATATCAAGTCAATCATTAATCCCTAAAGACCTCCTTCATAGGTGCCATCTTTTGTGTTTCTGTTTCATGTCCCCAGTAGAATTGTAAGTGAATTTCAGAAAGGGTTAATGTCTTATACATTACAGTACTTATACCATTACAAGACTTAACAAACTGCCTTCATATAAAAGAACTGCTCAATAAGCATTGGGTAGAATGAATGAATGAATAATTTTTCCTTTGAACTATAACTATGCTTTCTTTATTTTACATTCCTATATCCATTCTTCCTGTCCATGTGTAGATTCCTGTCCTAAAAACTTCTAGTTGATTGCCTTCACTCTGGAACTTTCCTTTCTTTCATCCATACATCATTGCCTTTTATCATTAAACTCTCTGAATAACGACACATGCTTTTTACTTATATCAGTGTTTTTATATTTTACTTTAGTGGAGAAAACTCTGTTTGGTTTCCAAGGCTAACTATAATTTTTCAGCCAGTCTCATATTGCATTAGAATCTACTCACACAGACTATAGGCTTTGTCTCACAAAAATCTGCAACCACACATATACCATGTTCTCAACATTAGTCTTCTCTCTCTCTCTCTCTCTCTCTCTCTCTCTCTCTTTCTCTCGTCACTTTTTTTTATCTCCCTTATCAAATTCTTACTCCTCAGTGAAGGTCTAATAAGACTCACCTCTTCCACAAATCTTTCCCAAACCTTGCCTTCCTCCAAAGCCGCCTGGGTTTCTCTGATTCTTGAATTCCTTCAGTTACTATAGTCAGTGCAATTTAACCCCCAAAGATATACTGTTTTATGTTTCTTATTATTGCTTCTTGCACATAAATATTTCTTCTTCAGTAGAATGTAGACTCCTTGAGTTCAGGGACCATAAACTTATGCTGACCTTCATAATGCTAGAGAGTGCTGAAAATGTAGTGTTCAACAAGAAATTGTTGGACCAATCAATTCAAATTCTTCTAGGGAAGCCCTGTTTAACTCTTTAAACATACCAGCTTTATTGGGAAATAATTTACACATCTTAATAGTCATCCTTATAAGGTGTGCAATCCAATGTTTTAAAAATATACTCAGAGTTGTGCAACTATCACATCTGTATAATTTTAGAATATTTTCATAATCCAAAAAGAAATCTCATATTTAAGTGTCAGTTCCCCAACCCCTTCAACTCCCCATTCTACAGCAACAGTTAATCTACTTTCTATGTTTATAAATTCATCCATTTTGGACATTGTATGATATATAGATGGGATCATGTAATATGCATCTTTGGTGAGGGGCTTCTTTCTCTTAGCAATGCTTTTAAAGCTAATCAATGCTGTAGCATGTATCAGTACTTCATTTCTTTTTTATTGAGCTGTAATTTATATAACACAAAATTCCTTACTTTAAAGTGGATATTCAGTGATTTTTAGTATACACATAATGTACAATTATCATTACTATCTAATTCTAGGACTTTTCCATCACCCCCAAAAGAAACACCATACCTGTCAGTCACTCCCAGTTCTCTCACCCCACATCCTGGCAACCACTAATCTATGTCCTATTTCTATGGATTTGTGTATTCTGGATATTTCATATAAATAGAATCATACAAACATACAATCTTTTGGGTCTGGCTTATTTCACTTGAGCATGTTTTCAAGGTTCATCCATGTTGTAACTTGCACTGTATTCAAATCAGTTCATGGCTGAATGATATCCCATTATATAGATATATGACATTTAGTTTATTCATTAGTTGTTGGACATTTGAGTTGCTTCCACTTTTTGTCTATTATCAATAATGCTGCTGTGAACATTCATGTATAAATTTCTGTGTGGATATATGTTTTTATTTCTCTTGATTATATACCCAGGAGTAAATTTTTGGGTCACATGGTAACTCTATGTTTAACATTTTGGGGAACCACTCAACTGTTTTTAACCTGTTTTTCTAACTTGGTAGTTTCATTTGCTTTTTAACGTTTAAGTCCATAACTTTTGAGTTTGTGAGTGTCCCTTTTCATGTCTCTACTTGCTGTTTATTTTCTTTCTTTCCTGCCCTCAGCTTGAAGTCTCTACCTTTTAGTAAACAATATCTGTTTGCTTTTGCACAAAGATAACCTCTAAATTCTGTATATGTATCTGTTTCCTTCTCCTTATATATCTATTCTAGTTTTCTTTCTTTGATGAATTTCATGTCTGTATTATCCCTATCAGCTTATGACAAATTTAAGAAAACTTTATTACCAAAAGGTAGTGTTTCTTAAAGCTGCTGTTTGGTTTCATGGTGAAGAGGCATCATAGTACACATCTCATTAGTAAGTCCACCATGTCTGCTCCCCCTGCCAAAAGGAAAACCCCACAGTTCTCTAAATATAATGTTAGTGATGGTTCTGCTAACCTGATATACTCAAGCATTTAGCAAGAGAAAGATTTTTCAATCCAAGCATACATCCGTTTGTTTCTTTTATGTTGCTTATAAGATATAAAATTCTATGATATGAATACTAGGAATAAGAGAGGTGGCAAGTATTGAAATCACAAATGATGGCTCTATATTTTCCAATTAAATGATTTTCAATTTAAAAGACAAAAGCCTACAATCTTATCGTGCATTTTGCATTTTGAAAATATCTACCAACCAGCAGTTATATATGGAGATGATGAATTCATTTGAGCAAATTTCAAAATAAAGTAATCAAGCCCATCACATCTGTCATTTAAAGCCAGGTAGTTTGTTTCTATCTCACTGTTTTCTGAGCATTGTGTGTCTAAGACATGCATGGACCTATCTGCTAAATTGGAGTGGGGAGCAGAAGAGAAAGTCACTCTCAGGGCATGGCATGGGATGGTCAAGCTGGCTGAAGAAGAAAGGGACATATGGAGCTAGACTTACATCTAAACAATTCCAGTTTCCATGGCATCGAGTCAGGGTCCGTTGATGAAAAGTACCCAGCAGGGAAGAGAGCAGGGATGAACTTGCCTGATTTTCCAGGCAAGAGATAGCAAGCACCTTATTCCAAAGAGAGTGAACCCAGAAATATAGAGAACTGGCTGTTATTTTAATAAAAAATTCTTGATTTTGAGATGAATGTAGATTCACAGGTAATTATAAGAATCAATACAGAGAAATCCCATGTACTCATTACCCACTTTCCCCCAATGGAAACATCTTGCAAAACTATAGTATAATATCACAAATCAGGTTATTGACCTTGATGCAGTCAAGATATAGAACAGAATCTTCCCATCACCAGCAGGGCCCCTCATTATGTCCTCTTATGGCCACAGTTTTCCTCCCTCCTCCATCCATCTCTCCTTAACCCCCAGTAACCACTAGTCTTCTCCAGTTCTATAATTTTATCACTTAAAGAACATTATATAAATGAATTCATACAGTTTGTATCTATTTGGGATAGGTTTTCCAGTGTAATTTCCTGGACAGTCATTCAGTTGTCATGTGTGCCCATAATTGGTTTCTTTGTATTGCTGTGTAGTTTTCCATGGCGTGCATGTACTAGTTTGTTTAACCATTAGCCCACTGAAAGGTATCTGGATTGTCTCAAGTTTTTGGCTATTGGAAATAAAGCTGCTATAAATGTTCCTTTTTGAGCAAACATAAGTTTTAATTTCTCTGGGATAAATGCCCAGAGTGCAATTACTGACTGGGTCATATGGTAGTTACATGTCTAGTTTTAAAAGAAACTGTTCACTGTTTCCAAGAGTAGCTCTATTATTTTACATTCCCATCAGCAACGTATGAGTGATGCAGTTTTTCTGTTTTCTCTCCAGCATTTGGTGCTGGTACTTCCTCCTTCCCTTTCTCCCTCTCCATATATATATTTTTAGCCATTCTGATAGATGTGTAGTGATAGCTCATGGAGTTTTAATTTGAATTATCCTAATGGCATCTTTTTTTGTGGATGTGTTTTTATTTTTTTTTGGCCATTTGTGTACTCTAATGAAATATCTCTTTTTGTCTTTTGCCCATTTTCTAATTGGATTGCTTACTTTATCATTGTCAAGTTTTGAGTTTATATGCTCCATATAATGAGTTTTTATATCAGATATGTGGTTTGTATATATTTTCTTCCTGTTTGTAGCTTGTCTTTCTTATCTTCTTAACAGGGTTCATTACACACAAAAGTTTTTAGTTTTGATCAAGTTTAATAATGTTTAATTTATCAACTTTTCTTTTATGGAACGAACATGCTTTTGGGGTTTAGACTAAGGACTCTGCCTAAATTTAGAGCCTGAGGATTTTTTCCTAAAAGTTTTATACTTTTACATTTAAGTCTGTGATCTATTTTGAATTAGTTTTTGTATGAGGAGTGAGACTTAGGTTTGAAGTTCATGCCTATAGAAGTCCACTTACTCTAGCATCATTTGTTGGAAAGGCTATTTTTTCTCCTTTGAATTACCTTGGTACCTTTGTCAAAAATTATTTGGGCATATGAGTGTAGGTCTATTTCTGGGTTCTCTATTCTGTTCCACATATCTTTGTCTATCCCTTCTTGAATATCACCCACTTTTGATTAGTGTAGCTATTAATGTTTTGAAATTTTATAGAATTATTCTTTTTCAAAGAGTTTTGGTCCTTCTAGTTCCTTTGCCTTTTCACATACATTTTAGAATAATCTTATATCGACAAAAAGTCTTGCTGGAACTTTTATAGAAATTATATCTGTGCATCAATTTGGGGAGAATTGACATCTGTATATATTGAGACTTCAGTCTATAAATATAGCATGTCTCTCCATTTATTTAGATTTTGATTTCTTTCACTATCTTTTATAGTTTTCAGCATATAACTTTTGTACATGTTTTGTTAGATCTACTTCTAAGTATTTTGTTTTTTCAAGTAGTTATAAATGGTATTGTATTTTCAATTTTAGTGTCCACATTTTCGTTGCCAATATATAGAAATACAATTAATTTTTGTATGTTTATCTTGGATCCTGTGATCTTGCTAAACTCATTTATTAGTTCCTAAGTTTTTCTATAGATTCCTTGGGATTTTCCATGTAGATAATCACGCCATCTACAAATTGGATACTTTTATTTATTCCTTCACAATCTGTATGCCTTTTATTTCCTTTTCTGGCCTGTACTGACTAGACCTTTGAGCACTGTGTTAATTAGGGGTGGTCATGAGAGTGGACATCTAACTTTGTTTCTAATTTTATGGGGAAGCAGTCAGTCATTTACCATTAAGTATAAATGTTTGCTGCAGGATTTCTGTAGCTGTTCTTTATATCTTCTCTATTCTTACTTCTTGAGGCTTTTTTTTTTAAATCATGAATATGTGTTAAATCTTATCAAAGCTTTTTCTGTATCGGTAAGATTGTAATTTTTTTTCTTCTTTAGCGTGTTACTATGGTAGATTATATTGATTAACTTTCAACTATCAAACCAGGCTTACATCCCTGCAATAAACCCCATGGTGCATAATTATTTTAATAGTTTGCTAAATTCTACTTGCTTATATTTTGTTAAGAATTTCTGAATCTATTTGCATTTAAAATATTAGTTTCTAATTTTCTTTTATTTCTACTGTATTTGTCTCTGTAGTACACAGGGAAATTATTAGCTTTGTAAAATAAATTGAAAGTGTTCTTTTTTTATTTTCTAAAAAGATGTGGAGAATTTAGTTAAATTATTTGAACATTTGATTGAATTCATCAGTGAAACCATCTGGGTCTAGAGATATTTTTTTTTAATTTTAAAATCATGACTTTAATGTTTTTACTAGTGATAGGGATATTCAAATTATCTGTTTCATAATGAATGAGTTGTGGCAGTTCGTGTTTTTCAATTTATTGATTCATTTTGTCTAAGTGGTCAAATTTATATGTATAGAGTTATTCATGGTATTGTCCTATTATTCTCTCAATATCAGCAGGGTCTACAGTGACATCCTCTGTTTCATTTCTAATATTGGTAATTTGTATCTGCTATATTTTTTCCTTTGTCATC
Organism: Saccopteryx bilineata; assembly: GCF_036850765.1. Lineage (NCBI taxonomy): Eukaryota > Metazoa > Chordata > Mammalia > Chiroptera > Emballonuridae > Saccopteryx > Saccopteryx bilineata. The sequence continues at coordinate 65,472,911 of NC_089492.1, forward strand.
CTTGCTGGAGTTTTGTTAATTTCACTGATATTTTCAAATGAACCAGATCTGTTTCACTGATTTTCTCTGATTTTGTTTTCAATTTCATTGATTTCTGCTCTTACCAATATTATTTCTACTTGCTTTGGTTTTATTTATTTTTCCTTTTTCTATATTCTTGAGGTGAGAGCTTAGATTATTATTTTGAAATTTTTCCCTTTTTTCTAATGTATACATTTAATATTATAAATTTATGCTTTCAGTATCACTTTAACTGTGTCCCACAGATGTTATATTTTCATTTTCATTCAGTTCAATGTATTACACTTTTTTCCTTGAGATTTTGTTTTGACTGATGAATAATTTTAAAGCATGTTAATTTCCAAGTGTTTGGAGGCTTTCCCGCCATCTTTCTGCTATGGATATCTAGATTGCTTTCACTGGGGTCAAAACCACAGTCTGTATAACTTTAAATCTTTTAAGTTTGTGAAGGTCTGTTATTTTGGCCCAGGATATGATATATCTTGATATATGTTCCATAGGCTCTTGAGAAGAACATGTACTCTGTTGTTATTGGGTGGAGTGATCTATAGACACTGTTTAGATTCTGTTGGTTGATAGCATTGTTGAGTTCTTTCATATTCTTGCTGATTTTCTAATGATTCTCTTCACATTAAAAATAACAAATTGTGGACCTGGCTGGTTTGTTTAGTAGATAGTGTATAGAGCATCCACCCAGTGTATGGATGGCCTGATTTCGATTCCAGGTCAGGGCACACAGGAGAAGCAACCATCCACTTCTTTCCCTTCCCCCTCCCCCTTTTCTCTATTCTTCTCCTGCAGCCAGTGGCTTGGTTGGTCCAAGCATCAGCTTCAGGCACTGAGGATAGGTTGGATGATTCCAGCATTGACACCAGATGATGGGGGTGGGGGAGGACCCTGGTCAGGTTGCATGTGGGAGTTTATCTCCCTCCTCTCACTTAAAAAAAAACCCCAAAACCTAAATTGCAGTAACTACTACTAAACATTGATTTCTTTAAGGGCTTGTTATGTTCCAAGCATTTCCTTCAGTCTTTTACAGGCATTATATTTTTCCTCTTTCCAGTGACCCATTTTGTCACATTATTATTATTGAGGCTCAGAGAGGTTAAATGACTTGCCCCCAGGATCACACAGCTTTTTTTTTTTAAAAAAAATTATTTTATTTTTCAAAAAATTTTAGTCAAATATACAGATACTAACTGTTCACTCAGTCATTAAAGAAAGCCATGAACAAAAGGATCATTTAAGTGATTTTTCAAATAGAAAAACTAAAAAACTAACTATTACAGGTGTTTTCTTTGCTGCAGATGCTGAGATGTTCCAATAGGAGGTATCTTCATTTGATTGGGAAATAAACAGTATAGCCGAAGGCTCTGCAGAATTCATAAAAAAACCTGGTAAGATTCATCCCTGTCATTTTCCCTGTCGTTTTTCCAGCATTGCTGTAAAATCCTTATAATGCATTTCAGAGTAAACCAGCAATTCCAAATCTACAGTCACTCTGCTCTTTAATTCAATTCACAGAACTGCTGAAGAAGTAGACATTTCTATCTAAAAGTAGAAAAAAAGGTTTGTATAGAAGGTATTTCTGTTATACAAGTATATTACACAGCTTGGGGCAGTAACAGGTCCGAAAAGCTCTTCTCACCCACTGATACTTTAAGCCTAGGAAGGAACAGGTCTACCACATAGGGTCTGGTTCTTGTTTGATCTGAGAGCTTCCATCAGTCTCCTTTATTTCTTCAGTTGCAGGAACCTTCAACTGGCTTGGCTCAGCTGATTCTTGTATCACTGGGCATTCTGATTCACTTTGATCAACCAACTGGTTGTTAATCACAAGTCCTGGAAATGGTCTAATTACTGTGAATTTAATGAACTCAGCTGAATCTAGAATCCTTCTCATGGAGCTGATTTCCAAGTAACTGGGGGCTTTGAATGACACTCCAGGAGGCATGCCATCAACTACCACACAGCCAGGGTTAATTGTGATTTTCCTGTAGGGAACTTTCACAGGAAAACCCATGAAAATAGCTTCACCAAATTTATGACTGAAGAGGTCATTAACTTGTTCTCTTAGCTATCTAGCATTTTCAACTTTTGATAGTCTTTCATTATCATTATCTGGAATTGTCACCTGAATGATGTTAAGATCTTCAACACCTGATACAGTAGTATTAACATTGAATGATGAATTTATTTTTCTTGGAGGGCTTTTAGAGGTGGTGGTGCTCTCCTTAATTGCTGTCTCAAACATTTCAGGCTTTTTAATAATGAATTTTATTTTGGCTTTGTTTCTGAGTATCTTCTCCAGCCTCGGAATGCCAAAGGTAGATGGTTATTGGAAAGGCACACTCTCAGGTAGGCCTTCCACATAGAAGTCTTCGGGAAAAGACTCAAATAATGCAAACGGCACCTTCACAGCTTGTTTAAGGCCTAGAGCTTCACCACATATTTCATTGAAAAGATTTTCAACTTTTTGTTTTAGGTCAGTGATTTTGGCATTCCATGCCTCAAAGGAAAACTCTCTCCCTCAAGGCTTAAAGGGAACATTAGAACCATTAGTCTGAGTAAGGGTTTGCACAGCTGAGGTCTGAAGGTTGTTGTTATTAGGGCCTTCCACAGTGACCTCAATTTCAAGAACTTTCGAATTACTCCCAGGGCTTCGTGGTCTCTTTGGAGACTGCAAGGCTTTAGTGTTTATTTTACTAGCCATTCCAGGAGGCAAGTAGGAAATAACTAGTTCAGGTTTTTTAACAACAAACTTGATTTTATTACTGCCATGGACAATCCTTTCAAGTCGTGGAATGTCAAACCAGGTAGGGCTTCGAAGGGAATTCCTTCCGGCAGGCCCTCTACATAAAGGAACTCAGGGTTTGATTCAAACACAGGGTATGGTACTTTTACTGCCTCTGTGAGTCCAAGAGCTTGAGAAAATTTCAAATTAAAAATCTCTTCCTCTTGCTTTTGTAGCTTGGTAATTCTGACATTCCAATCTTCTTTGACTGGTGTATTTGTTCTTGGCTGAGTAACTTCAGTAGTACTGTGAGTCAGAAGTTCTGGTCTTTTAATAACAAATTTAATTCGATTGTCCACTTGAATGATTTTTTCCAGCCTTGGGATTCCATACCATGAGGGACTTCTAAAAGAAATGTTTTCTGGTAGCCCTTCCACATAGAGATCATTAGGATGTGCCTCAAATTTCTTGTAAGGTACAGCCTTGGCCTCAGTGCTCCCCAAGGCTTCAGCAGATTTTTTGCAGAAAAGCTGGTCTACCATCTTTTGTAATTTAGTGATTCTAGCATACCACTCTTCCTTTACTCCTGAAGCTGGTATATCAGGCTGTTAAGTCTTCACGTGTTGAATTCAGAAGTTCATATTTCTTAATCACAAAACGAATCCTTTCCTCTGCCAGTAATATCCTCTCAAGACGAGGAATTCCGTAAGTAGATGGCCTTCCAAAAGGAATTCCCTCTGGAAGTCCTTCTACATAAAGATCTTCAACATGTGACTGGAAAAGAGGGTACGGGATCATCACAGGACCTTAGGCTTTTATACCTTGAGCATATTTTCTTTCAAATAATTCTTCGACTTGTTTACATAGGTCAGTAATTTGAGCATTCCATTTCTCAAAGTTGAACTCCCTCACTTTCCGTTTTCTGGCATTGGCAGGTTCAGTGACTGGCGGTTGGGGTGGCTTGTTGCTCTTTTGTCTCTCTGTAGGTGGAGAATAGTCATCATCTTCAATAGTCACCTCAACTTCAGGGTCCTCACTTGTTTCTGAAGGGACATGTTGAGTAGAATCTTCAGCTGGTACTTCCATTTCTGTTCCTTCATTGCCTTCTGAAGAATGATGGCTTCCTTGAATGTTATATTGATAGTAATAGGGATCTTCTGATTTTTCCTTTACTGTCACAGCTGCCATTTCCAAGGAGATACCAGAATCTTCTGTGGGTTCAGTTTTCACTTTGATGGGGCCACTTCCTGGAGATAGCATTGACCTTTCATCACCTGTTACCATCACACGACCACCTGGGTGTTTCTTTGGCTCTAGGAAAGGTCTCTTAATGATAAATGAAATCCCTGCTTTGTTCTCCAAAATTCATTTCAGTGTTGCAAGATTCTAGTTCTCAGGGTGTTTAAAGGCAACTCCTTCTGGAAGCCCCTGCACTACCACAGCCGACTGATCTCGTAGCATCTTCTCATATGGAACAGGTAACATTGTTGATTTTCCTAAAGCTTTCCCATAGCAAAAGCAGAAATAGTCTTCTTGGAGCTGAAATAGCTCAGTTGGGAGAGCGTTAGACTGAAATAGTCTTCAACTGTTTTTCTGAGTGTTTAAATCTCTACAGCATCTACACTCATGCGATTTGTCTGGGTAGTAGAATTCATTTTTGCATCTCTGCAGCCTTTTCTTCTTCTTCAACACAATATTTCACAAAACCTTTCTGAAAATCCTTTCTGATACTGACAAAAGCACATCCTCTCTCAGTTCCAGTGACAAATACATCTGTTTCATACACTGCAATGCAGGCCTCTTCTGCCTTGGACTTGGCCAGTTCTTTACACATGGACTCAAGAGCAGACATGAGAAACGTCACCACCATCCTGCTCTCTGAAGACTCTTCATCTTCAACTGGCAGGGCAGATGTTGCTACTTGGGCCATGACCCCCAAGTGCAGCCGCCTCCAGGCAGCGCCGGGGCGGGGTGCAGAAGGGAAGCGCATGTGGGCTGTTCGGGAGCTCCAGTGGCGGAGCAGCCTCGGGCTGAGGCAGGCTGACTAGCGGGCAGGAGGTGAGAGGGCGAGGGGCCCGTATGTCTCAGGGGAGCTTCTGTCACCACCTCGTGGCCATCCCAGCAGGGCTTTGCTCAGTATCTAGATCCAATCGCAAGGGACGGAGAGAGAGGCCAGGGTAGAGACGTGACAGGAGGGCGACCAGCCCACACAGCTCTTAAATGGCAGAGCTGGCGTTCCAACCTAGGGCTGTCTATGAAATGTGTGCACGTAGCCTCTATGCAATCTGCCATTCTATCAGATTCCAGAGCACTTGATAAGTCTTCTCCCAGTTCACATTTGAGTAAGGATGGAAACATTACAGTGGTGGCTGTGGGGAAAGTCCCACCACAGTATGGCAGGGAGCCCCTAAGTCTCCCACGATCTCCAACTCTTTATACTCAAGCTTTGTATAATGCCCTCCCCTTGAGTATGGTCTGGACCTAGTGATTCACTTCTAATGGACAGAATATGGCAAAAGTGATAGGATGTCACTTCTGAGATTAGGTAACAAGGAGACCGTGTTTTCCATCTAACCTGTTCTCTTCTTCGTCTGCTCTGAGGGGAGACAGGTGCTGTGTTGTGAGCTGCCCTGTGGGGAGGCACATGTAACAAGGAACTGATGTCTCTGGCTTCCAGCCAGGGAGGAATGGAGGCTGCCAGCAGCCGCATGAGTGAGCTCAGAGGCAGATCCTCCCCCACACAAGCCTCTATGACTGAAGCTCCTGTAGCCTTGTGAGCAAGAGGCACCTGGCTAATCTGTGCCTGGATTGTTGTTTTAAGCTGTTGTGTTTGGGCTAAAGCACCCAAGAAAGAGAGAAAGCAAAGGCAGGAATCTAATCTTTTGGGTTCTGACACAACCCTCTTCTCTTGAGGTTGGAACTCCAGGGAAACCAAGAGATGGGAGAGAACACTTGACAGACTGAAGTAAAACACATGAGGAAAGAGAACCTCTGCCCTGCTCACCACATGTCTGAGTGGCATTTGTCAGCTGAGAGAGAGTTAGACATAGCATCCTAGAGTCTCCTGGGAGGCAAAGAGAGAGCCCACAGGTTCTCTGGTGTAACAGAGGAGCATGGAGATTACATGAGTTGAGAGCCTCGGAGCTGGTCCTGGGACTTCTCTGGTGAGGTGGTGGGGTGGGGGAGACTTGTGGAAGGGATGCTGCTTGGGGCCCCTCTTGGACCAGCCATCCCCTGCCTTCTTCCGGAGACTGAGTTGGCGTGTAAGAGACATCGATGTTCTAATGCTTGGCAGGTTAAGTTTATTTTGATCTTTAAAGCCCTTATTCCCTTTTCCTCCAACAACACCATTAATGGAAATATTTCTGACAAGCCTGTCATGTTGACTTACTCTAGTCACTGCTACCACATGGCTGTCACCCCTTGGCAGCTTCGTTGCTTCCACCAGGCCACTGGGACAAGCAACCCCTATTCATCCTTTTTTTCCATGTTTTGGTTGCTATCCTGACTCAGATGGAAAATGTAAGTGATGTAGAGGGGCAAGCAACAGCCATAAACAGTGAGAATGACAGAGGCGTGGGAAGGGTTGCAGGGGCAGAGAAATGGCTAGACACACCTGCACACTTGGAGATGGCCTGGTGGAGGAGGGAAAAGCCTTTCCTTACTTATCTTTGGTGAAATGGCACCTAATCTTAGTGGATGCTTCTTGCTTTTGTTCCTAAATCAACTGTTCTCGATTGGCTGTCACCATACCTGCCCTCTTCTTGTTCTGTGGTTACATTGTGTTTTCCTCTTTGTTGGACACTGAGCTTGGGTTGTAGAGCTGCTGTATATAGCTGTACAGATTGTGTACTGTAGACACCCAGGTGGTACCATTCATAGTACATGAGAATATTTGACAAGTCATCTCTCAGAAATCTTTCCATATTATTACCGCTGGATTCTCATTATTCCCACTCATTAACAAATATTTGAATATCTATTAGTGCCAGGTGTTGTCACGGGTGCTGGGGATTTGACAATGAACAAGATAAATGGTGTCTCTGCCCTCGGTACAAAAATAGAGAATGACACCATGAAGATATTAAGTAAGCTTAGGTGTTATAAAGCATAGGCTGCCTATATGGAGGTAAAGTAAAATGTTTGGGAGGTAATTTCTTATGTCCTTTAATAATACACAGAACCATAGTTTATTAACAATAGGTGTTCTGTACATAGCCAATTCTCCCCTTCTAAAACTTGAGACAGTAGACAATATGTTGTATATATACAATGGATATTTAATATAAGGTAGTATAGTTAATTTCCTAATAGCTTTTGCATTTATCCTCCTAAGGTTAAATGGTATTTTAAAGAATCTGAGTTGTTCAAAACACTGAGTGGGAATAGTTTAAATTTTTTATTATTATATAATATTGATAAAATTAAAGATACTTTTATGGGTTTGGTAGTGGCAGTGGCAGATTTCACATATTTAGTACATTCTTGACATCTGTGAGGGATATTTTCTAAGACTAGGAGAGCCCTCAAAATCACAAACCTCACTAGGGCACATAATATCCCCACACAGTGAAATAAAACTGAAAATCTAAAATATCTTTTATATCCTTAATGGGTCTTTATAAATATTTGTAGGGTTTTTTTCAGGATAAGAACCTTTATTTCTTTAGACTTCTTCATTTTCATTGCTTGCTTTTCTTTTGAGTCTTTTAAAATCAATAAGAAGTCAAAGTTTAAAAAAGAACACCATCAAAGTTGTCATATTCTTGACAATGGATAGAAAAATATACGAACATATTAAGATGTTGGTTCATGAGGCTGGCTCATTCTTGGGATAGGGACCCACTAGATACATGAAACTACAGAAGCTTTGGAAAATGAGAAATCACTATGAGTCATTAACAATTAGAGTCACTGAAAAATACTGGCACTGAGACTGTTAAACCCACAGATGTTAAAGGTCTTTGTTATCTCAATTACAGATCCATAGCAGGAGGGAAAAATGCAATCACTTGCTCATCTCTTTATTGTTATAGCAGATGTGAGATCATTTTGACAGAGAATACACATGATGTAGAATTTTCCAAGCTGAGTATTATATGAGAAACTGTCCTGAAACATCATTAATTTGATTTTTAACCTGATGCCATATTTCAGCTACTAGCATCTGTTCTGAATTTGTCACAAATTAATAAATGCTGTGAATCTTTGTTTCCTTCTCTTTAATGAGGGTTGGTAATTCCAACCTCCAAGAGCAGAGGTGAGTATAAAATGAGCCAGGGTTATGAAAAGTCTTCATAACCAGGAAAGCGACCCACAGAATCAAGGAGTTACCACTCAAGCAGGCATCACGGGTTTCCCATTACCAGTGTTGTTCCTTGCGCAGAATAAAAACACATGGGAACCACCGAATAGCTGAAACAGACATTGGGTGAAGGGTTTAACTTACTTCTTTTACAAACCACTGACAAAAGGCAGGCCCAATCCATTCTCTTGCATGAAGACCACAGTCTATCCAGACAGCTCTTTTGTAAGCTCGTGATCTCCTGCCCAGCTGAAAACAAGAGTACTCAAAGTAACCAGTGCAGGCTTTAATTTGGGGATTTACTGACCAGTATAATTTAATAAGGGTCCAGCATAATTCTTTACTATACTTGGTTTCATTAGGTAACTCATAAAAAAAAGAGAGATTCCCTGTCTGTTTCAGAGATCCAGGCTTGTTCGTGCAGAAACAATAAATTTATTGCCCTAATAACCAACTAAAGAACTAGAAAATCCACAAAGAGCATGGCAATCCTTACACAGGTTTGCTTCTCTATTTTAATATAATATGTGACCATTAGGTAAAAAGCCAATTTTTTTGCCTCTCCTCCATCCCAGGAATCAGAAATTTCCCAAGGAATAGTTTGTAAAGAATCAGCTGTTTTATAGATAGACATTTTTAAATTTTATCTCAACACAAAATGGGAAAACATGAAACAACTTGATTTGTAGAAGCAATTGACAAGTTTTTCTTTATAATTCTACTTATAACCTGGTTTTTAACCTAGTAATCAATAGGTGGTTCTTGACACTGTATCTTTAGGGAATCTTTTTCATTTATTTATTAATTCACTCAGGAAATCCTTTTCAATATCAGGCAGTACTCAGCACCAGAGATTCAAAGATGAAAGAAAGACAGGATTTATATGTTAGAGGGGAGGGCAGACATGTGAGCAATTAATCAGAATGATACGAATATGCATAAGGTACTTTGGGAACATGGTGGTGTTCTAGAACATGGGAATGTGTTTAATTTTCCTGAAAAATAAAAGTAGCCTTCTCAACAGAGGAGCCTTCTTCTTGAGCACTTGCGTACTTGAGCAAGACCGAATGAACACTTGCCTGGCAGACAAATTGGAAGAAGGCATCACAAGCTTGGAAGAGAATCTGAGCACATCCTCTATGAGGAATTGCTTCTCAGGCATGAGGAAGAAATGTCAGATGAAGCTGGACAGAGGCAGAGAACATGTGACATTCTGGGATACTATATAAAAGAGAGAGAAGGCTTCATCCTGGATCCCATGGGAGGAGTGTGTGTGGAGTGCGGCTGAGAAGAGAGCTCACACTGACAGGGGTGTAGAGATGGGTGAGAAGATGGGAGGGTAGAGGTTGGGGTCTTGGATGGACGTTCAGTACTGAGGCCATTATTGCGATAGTCTGGGGGAGAATAGATTCAGAGATGAGTGAAAACAAGAAAAGAGGTTGGTGCAGACCCAAAAGATATTTTGAAGGAAGAATTAACATTCTTGGGTGGTAGATTTAAAGCTAGTGGTTGAAATAAAGGAGAAGAATTTAGGGTGATGCTCATGTTTTCAGACTGGGAGCAGCGCAGTGCCAGTCTGAAGGGAGGTGCTTTAGTGATTTATGAGATGACAATGTTAAAGCAGGCAATGAAATGTGAATTTTAAAGCTCCAGAGCATGGACTTCATTGAATAGCAAAGTCTGGAAGAATTGTTGAAACCATAGGGTGAAGGTGCCCATCTAGAGACTGCTCGTAGATGGAGAACACATCTGAGGACAGAATCCTGGAACTGCCAGAACTTAAAGGAAGGATAAGGGATGAGGAGCCAGACAATGGGACCAGAGAGAACGGTCAGAGAGATAGGAGGAAAACCTAGTGGTCATCATTGACCTTGACAGAAGAAGGTTTAGAGGAGTGATGGAGTGCAAAGGCCAGTGAGTCAAGGTGTGAATAGGAAGTGAGAAAGTAGAGAGTCATGGTTTGAGAAGAGAGAAAGAGCTGTAGGTCTGTGATGAGAAGAGAATGCAGGGTCAGGGGCTGGGAATGACACACACCATCTTACACATATATAAATAGCTTTGCAGTGGTCTTCTTTAGTAACACCAATTCACCAATCATTTTGAAGGCTATTATTATTTTTAAGTGCATTAATAACTCAATATGTTAATATTCTCTGGGATACTCAATGGCAAAAATTCAATATGGCTTAAAAACCTAAGAGAAATTTTTTTTCTTAAATTATCAGATGATATTAAATACTAGACACTATGAGAAACCATTTCATTTCTTTTCCCCATAGATGAAAGTTAGAACAAATGTTTAGTAAGCTTTTTAGTTAATAATTTCATATTTTTACCTTTAAAACGAAAAGAGATCTTCCCTCATATGATTTTCCAATAGAGAACATGTGAATGAGGCCTGGATGAGTGTTATTCAGATGATGCATCCAATTTTGAATCTGAAAGCAAATAAATAAAAACCCTCTCAGGTTCCTGTAATTACAGAGCTTTCAGAGAACAAAAGGTAACAAGGCATAAATAGGTCTCAGAACTCAGAGAACATACATAGAATATAAAATTGAACAAAAACCAATTCTCTATTTTGAATTTCTTCAGGATTTTAAAATTACCCTTTATTTTCTGCCTCTACAAATAGTAGCATACCTCCTACTATCGTTTATCATTAATATCTTGATGGCAGGGTTTTATAGAATGTTAACCAACGTGTTCTGGGTTTCTTTTAATAATCAAAATTTATTTCTATTTCCCCCCCCATGAGGAAAATGAAAAAATTGGCTTCAGGAAAATCATCCAAACTACTTGAAAGTGTTCATTAAAGTCCAATATATTATAATTTGCCACTGAACAGGAGATGCTAAGAAAAGACATTGTTTTCTGCACTTAAAGGTATTCTGTCGAGCCATGCATGGCAGGGCAGTCTGAATAAATTTCCCAGGACTAGCAATTTGCATTGATCTTTCACATATATTTATCTGTCATCAGGAGAAGCTCTATTTGAGATGAATGAATAAGACACTTAGAAAGATGGGTGACATTTCTGACTTAAAAGCTCTACAAGGAGTAAGGAAGTCACACAAAAATGTGCCACTGTTCCATGATGTAAAAGAAAGGGTCTGTACTGAAAAAGTCAATTTTGGAAACTACCATATTTTTTTTTCTTTCTATTCTTAGGCGAATGAGTCTTTATAGATATGTATGTATATAGATGTATTTTTTGAAATTTGACTTAATTCTAGTGTATGTTAATAGCACTTCCATATGCTAACATATCTAAAACCTTTCCTTGTTGTAACATAAAATACACAGGAATAATTAGAAAGGAAAGTCATTATCAAGAGAACCAAAATTTGACTTAAGAATATAACAGACTCACATGAATTCTATGTCTGGGATTCCACTGCTCAATTCAGAGGAAGAATGGAAAAGATATGTGTGTATTCATTTATTCATTCTGTCCTCACTATCTATTTGCTACTAGGGAGAACAGTGGTGAGCAATAAATGGTGTGCCTTCAGGGAAACTGCAGCTTATTAGGGAGAAAGGCATTGATCAAATAATCATACATCTATGTGCTATGGTGCATGAAATATTCTGGGGGTGGGAGGTAGAGAGTGGAGTTCTGATCCAGTCTGGGAAAGTGAAGACAGTTGTCTTCTTGCTTATGCTGAGATTTGAAGGGTGACTAGTTGTTGTCCAGGTGGATAACAAAGGACGGGGTAGTGTGAATGAGGTTGTGTATTTTCCAGGTAGATTAAATAACAGCATGTGAATAAACCTTGCAGTGCCACAGATGAAGCTTGGTCTTTGGGAAGTCTCAGATTTGCAGAGGGTGTGGGTTAAGAATCAAGTTTCATTCTACCCTTCAACCAAGTCATTGCCCTCAGATTCTACCTTCCATCAATAACTGCATCAGGCTTTAAAGTTAAGATTGTTATAACTACAATTATAACAACATGACTTCACTCTTCTGATACACTTCCCATGTTCTTTGTAGGGGTGGGTGTGGTAAAGCAGGTCAGATTAAACTTATTTTGCTACTTTTTATATAGCAGTTAAAAGTTCAATGGAAGAGAGGACTGACCTGAGGTGCTCTGGCAATATGAAGAGCTATAGATATCCTACATATAGCCCCTGCCCCTGTCTTGGTGCTTCCCTCCCAATCCTTAGAGCTAACTGATAAAAATGCATTGTGCCCTGGCCGGTTGGTTAGAACGTCATTCTGATATGCCTAGGTTGTGTATTTGATTCTCAGTCAGGAGACATACAAGAATCAACCAATAAATGCATAAATATATAGAACAAGAAATCAGTGCTTCTCTCCCTTTCTCTCTTTCTCTAAAATCAATCAATAGAAAAATTTAAAGCATTTTCAAAAAAGCAATAAAATCTCCTTTGATAACATACTTCTTCTAAGGAGTGATAAACTTCATAATTATATTCAGAGAGGGATCTTCGGTTTCTCTGTGCTTGCAGACTGCTTCCCCTTTCCAGTGCTTTCTGAAGATCTTCTATGAGAATCCTGGATTTGAAATGACAGACATGATAAAAATTAAATGGGGATAATATAAAAGTCAAGAAATATCAAAAGGAAATAATGCATCTATGAAAAGAAGGCAGCAAAGACTGACATTTTTAGAATACCAAATGTTGGTAAATGTTCTTTTTCAGGAAATAAAAGCTGTTAAACAAATGGTATAATAAATATGAACTATAAAATTATAAGCAGATGTTCCATCATAATAATAGTAATAATAACTACCATTGATTGAGCAGCTAGAAGAACTGAATGATGGGTACAAGCGCTTATATTTATGGAGTACCTGCCAGGTGCTAGGCACTGTCCTATGTCCATGACATGCACAATCTTAGGTAATATTTTATTAGCTAAGATTGTGTGTGTAAATAAGATTGTATTGTTATTCCCATTTTATAACTGAAGAAACTGAGCCATGAAAGGGTGAAGAATTTGCCAACGTCAGTCTGCTAGTGAGTGCAGAACCACAATGTGAGCTTGAAATGTGGACTCAATTTCACGTCTTTAAGTCTAGTGTGACATTATGAGAACTGAAACAAGACGAACTCTTCCAATCTGTCGCCACATCCTCCTTTCCTGCTGTTTCTATCTGTCCCTATCCCTCTCAGTACTGAGAGACTTTTCTCATGTCATCACCCAGCACACATGACCCAAGACTTAGGAAAGGGAGAGAAGGAAAGAAGCTACGGTCCTCAACAGGACCCTGAAGGAATACAAAGAGTGAGAAAAGCGCATTTCACTGCCTGCCAGTCGGAAGAACGCCAAGAGAAGACACGCTCAGCTAACTGAAGGGTATGCATTTGGAAAGTAAAGGCAGAGGCCAGGGTGGAGGACTCCAGTGTCACCACAGTGAGTGGAACCAGCTCAGCTGTAGTCATTAGTGTTCTTGATAAGGCATCTGGGCTGCATGTAGGCTTGTCTCTCTAATACTCACCAATGTCCTTTTTTTTTTTTTATAATTTTATTTATTTATTTATTCATTTTAGAAAGGAGAGAGAGAGGGAGAGAAGAGAGAGACAGAGAGAGAGAAGGGGAAGGAGCAGGAAGCATCAACTCCCATATGTGCCTTGACCAGGCAAGCCCAGGGTTTTGAACCGGCAACCTCAGCATTTCCAGGTCAACGCTTTATCCACTGCGCCACCACAGGTCAGGCCTCACCAATGTCTTTAAGTGGAGATGACTAGCTATGAAGTAACACATTATTATAGAATACTTAAAGATGTTGATGAGGCCCTGGACAGTTGGTTCAGTGATAGAGCATTGGCCTGGCCTGTGGATGTTCTATGTTCGATCCCCAGTCAGGGCATACAGGAGAAGCAACTATCTGCTTTTCCACGCCTTTCCCCACTTCTGGCACCCCTCTCCCCACCTCCTGCAACCATGACTTGATGGTTCAAGAAAGAGAGTGAGTTTGGCTCCAGGCACTAAGGATGGCTCCAGTGGCCTCCACCTCAGGTGCTAAGAATAGCTCAGTTGCTGAGCAACAGAGCAACGGCCCCAGATGGGGTTGTCAGGAGGATCCCTGTTGGGGAACATGCGGGAGTCTGTCCCTCTGCCTCCCCTCCTCTCACTTAATAATAAAAAAGGAAAAAAGATGTTGATGAACCCCTCAGTGATTTTTCTGGGCCTGGCAGGTAGCTAAAAAGCTTTGCTTTTATATTTCATCTCCCAAAAGAACTGTTGCTTGGTGGTTTACGTGGTAAATGAACATGTAATGGCATCTTTAAATGACTTCCAAGGTTGAGCTATATAAAAGCCACTTCATTAAAAATTATATTGCATTACCTGAATATACATTTTTTGGTCTGTGAAAAGGAGATTAACTTAGGGTCATGCTGGGTGTAGGACAGCCCTTTTGATTCACTCATTTATTTACTGAGTAATTTACTCACCGTGGACAAATACTCGGAATATATCAGTGCCTTACTGCTTTTTATTTCAATTGTTGACTTTACGAATAGAGACATTAACTATTAAGATAAGGTGGGGTGATACAAAGTTGGTAAACTCACTTAGTTGCTACCTATGGTGGCTCAAAATATGAGCAGAGCATTAAATGTCAGTCTGAACATGGTCTGTGTTTGTGCTTCCTTTCTTCTGCAAGAAAAGAAGTTATAGAGGAAAGTAGGCTTGTATGGACTAAAAATACCTTCAAATATTGCCAGTGTAGGTCTGAGGAACCAAATAAACCTCTATATTGATGTCTGAACTTCCTGTGTGGTGAGAAAATGTGGGATGGTCAAGAAAGATCCAACCTGGCTTAGGGCAGTTGACTATAGACTGTCAACACTTTTTAGATAGGTTTCCCTCCCTAGTACCATCTCTGTTTCTCCTGGCTACTTTTCTATATCTCAGGAAACTAAAAAAATAAATAAATAACTGTAAATAGATTTGCCAATGCCAGCAGGTTCTATACCAAAATCTCCCTCTGAATTTTCAGTTGGAAAAGATAAAATACGGGGTTGGGGCAGGGGAGGGGCACAAAGAAAATCAGATAGAAGGTGATAGAAGACAATTTGACTTTGGGTGATGGGTAAGCAACATCAGGGGTCCCCAAACTTTTTACACAGGGGGTCAGTTCACTGTCTGACGGACCGTTGGAGGGCCGGACTATAAAAAAAACTATGAACAAATCCCTATGCACACTGCACATATCTTATTTTAAAGTAAAAAAACAAAATGGGAACAAATACAATATTTAAAATAAAGAACAAGTAAATTTAAATCAACAAACTGACCAGTATTTCAATGGGAACTATGCTCCTCTCACTGACCACCAATGAAAGAGGTGCCCCTTCTGGAAGTGTGGCGGGGGCGGATAAATGGCCTCAGGGGGCCGCATGCGGCCCGCGGGCCGAAGTTTGGGGACCCCTGAGCAACATAATCAAATGTCAAATTGACCTGGAGATGTTTCTTCTGAATCTATGTACCCTAATTAATCAATGTCACCCCATTAAAATTGTCTAAAAAAAAAAAAAGAAAAGATAAAATACATAAACGCAGGAATAGGAAAATGTTTTCAGGGTCTAACAATTTCCAGAATTTTTCCAAAATGGAGCTGTAGCATACCGCTTTTGCAATATTTCTAAAGCAGACTGACTCTCTAAGCTTAAACAAGTGCAGATAACTTGTTTCCACACAGGTAAGAGCAATCCTCACGCAGCACCAGGAAGTTTTGAAGTTCAAATGCTGACACATCTGTTTGTTTGGCTGCTTTGGATAGAACAAACATTGAAAAAGGGGTGAGAGAATTAGGAAACAAAGAGAGATACATGTAGAGGAAAGACAACATGAAGACACAAAGGAAGAAGATGGCTGTGTACAAACCAAGAAAAGGGGTGCGGGGTAGGTCACCCTCCCTCACATCTCTTAGAAGGGACCAACCCTGATGACATCTGGATTTCAGACTCTAGCCTCCAGGATCATGAGGCAACACACTTCTGTTTTTTAAGCCTGCCAGGCTGTTGCACTTTGTTATGGCAGCCCTCGCAAACTAATACAGTTCAATAACTTAGACTGTACCTTAATACAGACCCTAAGACACCAACGTGAAAATTAAAATAATTGTGATGTGGCAGGTCTAGTTCATTTTCCTCATCAAATATTTGGTTGGAAGCTAGTGGATTGGTGGGAAGGCCAGGAAATAGAGCCTTTCCACCAAACCACAAAGTGGTTTTTGTAACTGCTGTATTTACTTACATAGTTCTTTACGACTGGTTATTATCCCTACCCCAATTGTAGGCATACCTACGAAGAACTTTCTAAGTGATATCATCACTTAGCACAAAACCACCTCCTTCGAGCTTCCAGAGTGGAAGGGGACCTCAGACTTTGAAATTTCATGACTGATTTTTACAGGTATTTAATTTACAAAATAATTGAAAAATTTGATGACAGAATGAGTCATCTCACTTTTCATGTCATTAAGAGGGATTGATCACCTAGGGGCCAGATACATGGGGTTGCACTCCCCCTGCTTTAAAAATGACTATAGCTATATATTATGTATAGTTAGACAGAGTATATGATAATCTTTTGAAAATACCCCAGGCTACAATAATAAAAGACAATTAAAATGACCTCTACTGAGTAGCCCCATGGAATTTAATGGACTCTTACATGTTATAATCTTGGGACCAACAAAATGAATAATTTTGAAATAATTGTTCTCCATAAGAAGACAAGTGGTTTAAAACATTCATTTTTTAAGACTATTCTTTGTGACATACAGTGTGATATTTTATTCTCTGTTAGTTCCATATGACCTACATTTAATGGCAGAAAATAGAGATTTGTTAAAATAACTGGTATATTCTTTTCTACCAGATAATAATTAATGAATTATGTGAGCTGTTACTGAGCACCTATAAATATAATTACCAAGCTCTTTCCTGCCAGGCACTCAGAGAATCAAAGCTACAGAAATGACTAAAATGCATTCAATATGAACAATAGTTTATGCACAGCTGTGACTCTACCCTGTTCTAGAAGCACTGAAAAACCAAATAGTACTTTAATAAGCCTGCAGCTGTCTTTCTGGCAGGGAAGTATTTGTGTGGACCAGGGAGGGATGGCACTGTCACACTGCAACCCTTGGCCCAGCCTTCCACAGAGACTAAGGTCTTCACCATTAACGCCAGAGCTGTGAGCTCAGGCTTTGCCAGATCTCTGTGCCAGTTTTGGCAATACCAGAACTTGCTAAAATGTTGGTGTAGTTGAGGTTAGTGATTGACAATAATGCTTGTCAGTTCCCAGATCTTATGATTTCAAATGAAATTAATTCATTACATTTCACTTTAGATCCTGCAATCTAGTCTCATTAATTCACTACATTGCACTTTAGATCCTGCATTGAGTCTCCACTCTCCATTACTTCTTTTTTTCTTGTACCTGCTGGCATGCTTCTTCCACTGTAAATAAACTTCCTATATCCTCCAGTCTCTTCAGAGAACTCTTGCTTCTCATATTCTTGCCCCAAATCAAAATAAGACTCCCTTAAGGATGCAGATTCTTTTGTGGCTTTCTCTTCTTCCACTTCTACCTACCATGGGGCCAGAAGGGAAGGAGGTCAGCATTCTCCTGGACTCCCATTTCTGCTTCCCCCTTAATCTTCTACCTTCTAGGAAAAGCTCATCCTCCTTCTAGCGTTATACCACCCTAGTTGCTTTTCTCTAACTTCTGGATACTTCCTGATATTCCTACCCAGTAATATAGAGGTGGCATCTCTCCACCTCTAATCTTGCCATCAGCCAAGGAGAATCAAGATTGCTGTGATTCTCTGGTGATTGAGCCCACTCATTCTTGACCATATCAGCCTCAATAATCTCCACTACACTTCAGTGTATCCCCTCTATCCCCCATGGCCACCTCCTGCATCCTGTCACCAGCCATAAATATTCTAATAGCCAAAAGCCAGCATTCTGTCAAAATTTCCTTCCTTTCAGTTTGCTGTCCTCAGTCACACTATACCTGTTTTCAATATAAACATCTTTACCCCTTCCTTGATTTTTCCATTTTGTTCCATCATTCCTCCAAGACTCTCCTCCTTTCCTATGCAGATTAGACTCCATGGATGAACACTTGACTTAGAACCTCACTGGGAATTTCAACTTCCTGGCAACCTTGACCTATCTATGGTCCTGTCCAATGAAATCTCAGCTCTGTATCAGGGCAACAATCTCTCTTCTCTTCAACAACTACTTTTATTGGTTCCTATCCCAGTTTTTCTCTGGGAACACTCTTCAACCCTTGTTTCTTCATTTTCAGAAGATAATCTTGTTTCTTACTTCAGAATATTCAGCCATCAGTTATGATTTCTTTCAACTAGTCCCACATTAACTTCTTCAGTCTTAGAGGGTAAGGTTCCTTCCTTTTGTTCTAACTCCCTCCTCCATGTGTGCATTCTTTCCTGTATCATCATCACCGCCCTCCCTCAGCCTACAAACAAGCCCAAATTGCCCCTCCCCAAACAAATCCCAATCTTAAGCAGTCACAGATGCTGCATCTCTCTGTAGTCACTTCTCATTCTCTGCTTCTCCTCATTCTACCTTCTAAGAGCAGTCATCTGCTCCGCTGCTCCATGTTCTCACCTCCTGTTTACTTCTGTGTCTCCTGCTCCTGGCAATCTCATCCCCCCAAGCTACCAACACAGTTTCTATTGTCAGAACCAAAGGAAACTGGTCAATCCTTTTCTTGCTGGAGTCACTGCAGCACTTGGCATTGCAGACATTCCGAAGTATTTCATGAAGATTTAAAAAAATTATTAATTTTAGAGAGAGAGAGAGAGAGATAAAGAGAGAGAGGGAGAGAGGGAGAGAGGAGAGAGAGAGAGAGAGAGAGAGAGAGAAATGTATAGAGAGAAACAATGACTTGTCTCACTTGTTTATTCATGTATTGGGTGACTCTTGTATGAACCCTGACTGGAGATCAAACCTGCAACCTTGGGGTATTGGGATGATGCTCTAACCAATTGAGCTTCCTGGCCAGGGCTTTCCTTCCTTCTTTGACTCCTGTGACTTTCACTTACTCTATTCCTACTACTCTAATTAGTCCCTAAAAATCCCCTCAAAAAATCCCCTCAAAATATCCAAATATCCAAATCTATTTGAACCTGTCTGCTCAGTCACCCAAGCTAGAACACTTGACATTATCTTTGGCTTTTTCCTCTTGCACCTTCATTCAACCAATTGTGGAGCCCAGGTGGTTTTTCCTCTGAATGATTTTATTGAATGTTCTTCTGATCCTACCACTCTGGTTGTGATGCGGGACTCATTATCTCTCACCTGGACCATGACTGCAGTCTCACATCCTCCACTCCTGCAGCATCACCCTCAGGATAAAGTCTGAGTCCCTAACCCTGATCATTGATCTTGCCACAACCTGGCCTCCTCCACCTCTCCAGCATTTTTTCATTCTACTCTTTGATTTGCATTTTTACACTAATAATACTGAACTAATAATACATCAGTTTTCTGCACATATACTAGTTTCTTTCTCTCTTTGCTTGGATTGTCCCCTCTACTTGCAAAGCCCTGAGTCTTATCCTTTGCCTAACTGAACAGTCTATAGAAAGCTTCCTCTGTTCCTGCCTTCCCATCCACCTTCTAGGCATTGCTAGGCTGCTCTTCTCTTTTTCCACAGAAAAAAAACTTCTGTGTTTATACCAATCACTTAGTGATTGATGATGGTGAGATAGTATGTCAGTGTGGTTCCTCTCTTCTCTCCCATTACATTAACAGCTGAAATATAATTGTTATATTCAAGCTGGTTTTCCCAATCTGATAAACAGTACCTGAAACATTGTCATTGGCATCACTAAGTAACCTGAATACAGCTATCATTCAGTTCAACTTAGTATACATGAACTAAGCAATGAAAAAAAATGCTTACTTGTATGGTATGTTGGTTTCCTGTAAGAAGGCTAACAAGGCTCCGGAACCATTTTGGGGAATATGGACATCAGTAACTGTTCCCTCTGCGACATAGGAGATACTGCTGGGCTGCCACAGGTCCACCTGTAGTGCAGGAACCAACCTATAATTCATATTCAGTGTAGATGGGGAAAGATCCGTGGCACATGTCAAGCAAGTTATCTTGTTTGCAATCAGTAACATCAAACACATTTTGGAGTTAGACTCAATGCTTGCATCATTAGAGTAAAACTCCTATTTGATTTTGAATTTGCCCTCCAAATGATATCCATATAAAATTTGATCATAATTTATAATAAAAGCCAACACATTAAAGCTACAAGATAAAGATAACATAATATAGTCCTAAGTATGACTTTGATATTGTTTATAACTATTTATTGCATATTTGAATAATAATGAGAAAAATGTAGACATTACTCTTTGTCCTACTATACAAGCAAATTGTGGTACTTGTATTGTGGACAATGTTTTGTAACTTCAAATGGAACATTCTTCAGGTGCCTCCTCCTTCCCCAACATGTCTTTCATCAATTCCTACCAGGTTTTCACATGTGAATAGATACATCCCTTTCTCAAGGAGGAATCGTCAACTAGGGTAGGTCTCTTTGTCATAGTTCTTAGAACACCTTATGCTTTCCTTATATAACTTCCTCTTACCAGAATGTAAGCTTTATGTGGGCAAAGGATTTGCCCATTTGGTTACCACCTCATTCTAAGTTCCTACAATGGTGCTTTGTGCATATTAGCAACTCAGTTGTTACCTATTGCATGCATGTAGACCACATTTAATAATTCACTATATGTTTACCATGTGTTCTGTGTTCTGCAGGGAAGCAAAAGCCATGTCTGTGTGGCTTACTACAGTGTCCCTACTGTTTTGTCTAGTGCTCTGTCCCCAGTAGGAGCTCCACAGTCATTAAAAGAATGACTGTAAATTTGCAAACAAAACCTCCAATAAGGGGCTAATATTTAAAAAATATAAAGAATTCATGTACCTCAAAAAAACAAAACAAAACAATAACAACAGAACAAACAACCCAATTTAAAAGTGGGAAGAGGACCTGACCAGGCATGTTTCCCCAAAATAATACAGATGGCCAACAGATATATGAAAAGATGTACAATTATAAGGGAAATGCAAACCGCCCTGGCCGGTTGGCTCAGTGGTAGAGTGTCGGCCCGGTGTGCAGGAGTCCCGGGTTCGATTCCCGGCCAGGGCACACAGGAGAAGCGCCCATCTGCTTCTCCACCCCTCCCCCTCTCCTTCCTCTCTGTCTCTCTCTTCCCCTCCCGCAGCCAAGGCTCCATTGGAGCAAAGTTGGCCCAGGCGCTGAGGATGGCTCCATGGCCTCTGCCTCAGGTGCTAGAATGGCTCTGGTTGCAACAGAGCAATGCCCCAGATGGGCGGAGCATCGCCCCCTGGTGCGCATGCCGGGTGGATCCCGGTTGGGTGCATGCGGGAGTCTGTCTGACTGCCTGCCTGTTTCCAACTTCAGAAAAATACAAAAAAATAAAATAAGGGAAATGCAAACCAAAACTGCAATACAGTACCACTTCATATCTGGTAGAATGGCTATTATCAATAGATAAGAGACAACAAATGTTGGAGAGCATGTGGATAAAAGGGGACCCTGTATATTGCTGGTGCACATGTAAATTGGGACAGCTACTATGGAGGTTCCTCAGAAAGTTAAGCATAGAGTCACCATATGACCCAGTAATCCCTCTCCTGGGTATCAACTCAAAAAATGTGAAAACAGTTATTTGTAAAGATGTATGTACCCCTATGTTCATTGACTCATTATTTTACAATAGCCAAGACATGGAAACAATCTAAGTGTCCTCTGATGGATGGCACATATATACAATAGAATATTCCTCAGTCATAAAGGATGAAATATTACATTGCACGATGACATGGATGATCTTGAGAGCATCATGCTAAGCAAAATAAATCAGATGGAAAAGGACAAGAACCATATGATTTCACTTGTCTGTGATATAAAACAAAAAGCCACAAATGAACAAACAAAACAAACTCATAGGCACAAACAACAGTATAGTGGTTACCAGAGAGCCAGATGGGTGGGAGGAGAGTAAAAGGGGTAAAAAATATAGTAACAAAAGGAGACTAGAGTTTGGGTGGTGAGGATGCAATTCAATATACAGATGACATATAAAACTATATACCTGAAACTCATGTAATGTTATTAACTGATGTTATCCCAATACATTTAATTTAAAAGAAAAGAAGGAATGACTGAATTCAGCTGGGGGGGGGGGGGAGGAGAGCCTTTTCTTCTGCATGAGCCTAGAACTACATTTTCATTAGGTGCAGTTTGTCTGTCTTCTCTCTGCTTTGGGACTTTCTCTTCCTGCATTTCCAGTGTTGGTTTGTTGCTAAGTTTTCATCAGAT
Organism: Saccopteryx bilineata; assembly: GCF_036850765.1. Taxonomy (NCBI): domain Eukaryota; kingdom Metazoa; phylum Chordata; class Mammalia; order Chiroptera; family Emballonuridae; genus Saccopteryx; species Saccopteryx bilineata. The sequence goes on from NC_089492.1 coordinate 65,495,355, forward strand.
AAGGTTGAGTTTATCTTCACTTAGGTATCAGTGCCTGCATTCAGCTAAGAACTCTATATTCAGCTATGAGCTCTATAAGACTGAAAATACTTGTGACTCAAGGGAAAATGCACCTTTAGTAGTGTAATTTAATCTGGAACAGGGTAGAGAGGCATTATATTTTCGGGACAAGGAATCTATCTGTTTTCTTTCAAGCAGCTGACTCCTCCAGTAACCTGCAAGGGCAAATCTGACTCAGCTAACATCTTCGTCCAACAATCATAGAGAAACAGAAGTGTGGGGCTGGAAGGGATGCTGAGAGATCACTGTTCCATCTGTCAGCCCTTGAGCAAGGAGACATCTAGGACTCAATTAAACTGTCCCCAAAAGATGCAACTAAACCACACCTTTTAGTCTCCAAAAGAGGAGAGTTGAAAACATACTATTTTAACTAATATCCACATTTAACAAGATAGCAGACATTTGTCTTAACTTCTTATATTGCAATACAGTTTCATTTTTTTTTCTTTTTCCATCCATTCCTCAGTGAGTGATAGCTGGTTTCTTGCCTTTATGAGATAAAACATGTTGGTATCTTTTCACTTTTCTTTATATGTTAGATTTTCTAATCCTTTAATCATCTTTGGGACATGCCACATTTTTTTTTCTGACTGTGTTGGTTTTTATTTTCATATGACTAATTAAAATTTTTTTCCATTGATGAGAGAGAGAAAGATAGAGAGAGAGAGAGAGAGGGAGAGGAATGGGGGGGGAGAAGCATCAACTTGTTTCATTTAGTTGTTCCATTTAGTTGTGTACTCATTGATTGCTTCTCATATGTGCTCTGACTGGGGGTTGAACTTGTGACCTATGTTGCTCCCAGTCAATAATTTATTCCCTGAACAACCCAGCCAGGGCCAAAAACATTTTTTTGATTACAGTTGACATTCAATATTATATTAGTTTCCGGTGTACAACATAGTGATTAGACACTCATATTCCTGGTGAAGTGATCATCCCAATAAGTCTGGTACCCATCTGACACCATGCATAGTTATTACAGTATTATGGACTATATTCCCTGTGCAGTACTTTATATCCCTGTGACTTTTTTTTATAGCAACTGGCAATATGTACTTCTTAATCCCTTTCCCTTTTTATCCATCCAATCCCTCTCCCATCCGGCAACTGTCAGTTTATTCTACAAGCATCTTTTCGATATTAAGGTTTGCTGCCATCCCTGAATGCCGGGGGAGATGAGATAGTGCCGTGTGCATAGGACAAAGAGCCACAGGAGCCTGACTTACTAGGAATAACCACTCTGGAGATGAGTCTGGAAGTGTTGTTTTCTGGAGTACATGCTAAAATAAGAATCCTCACCCCCACAGAAAAGAGTATCCTCTCCATTCCAAAGCTACATGAAGTACCCGCCCTGCAACATGACCTGGGGAAGGCCTTCTGGAAACTAGCACATCATTACAAAGTAGCTGGTCTAAGGGAAACCCACAAAAAAGAATTTTCAAAATCAGGGATGGTATTTTATAATAATAAAAAAGAAAAAAAAAAGAAGGAAAGTAAATTATGAAATTAGGAGAGCAAATTAAAATGAATTATCACCTTTTCCCTACTAATATTTTAGGCAAAGGCTGCCTAAACATGGATAAGTAACATGGATATTTCAGTCTGGGTGGCAGGCACATACATGCCTCTGTCTTGGGTCAGGACACAGTAATAGTCATGTGAGATTTGAAAAGTACCACCTGCCTTAACAAACATTTCTAATCTTTTCTATAACATCTTAAGATAGGAGTTAATTGTCAATTTATGAATGGGAAGACTCAGGTTCCTAAAGAGCAAGTCCCTTTTCTAAAGATGATCAGCTACAAAATGGTGACACAGGGTATGCCTAACTCAGCTGCCCATAACTCGCTGACTGGGTAAGTGTCTCAGGATCTTCAGAGAATATTTCAGAAGAACAAGTAACTTCTAACTTCCTTCCTTAGTGTTTGAAGGGTCAGTTGATGGATTTCATACTCTGGTCTTTCCTGTCAGGGCTTATTTGCCCTATAAATCAATATGCAGGTATTTTAAAGTTCCAATCGGCCCACTGGGGGCAGGTTACCATCAGTCATTTCCATGTGGCATAAGCACATCTGGATGAAGCTGTAGTCTCTGGGTGACCCTGCATTATGATGACAACAAAGCATCACCAACGCTTGTCAGTCTAAGGCTGTTTGCCAGCTACCACAGGTCTCTGCTGCAAATAGCCATCCGGTTCCAAGGAGAGGATGCTCCTTTATGGAACTTTCTGGACTTGGAACCAGGGGTTGCTCCCATGCGTTCCTTTCCTGTGATTACCTATCACATACAGTCAGATCTGTTCAGAGGGGGAGACAGTTCAATGTAATGGCAGAGAGTATGGATTTTGTAACCCAATGACCCTGAGCTGAATGCTTGCTCTGGCAGCATCGGCTCTGTGACATTAGGGGAGATTTTTAACATTTCTAAGACTCAGTTTCTTTATCTGTCCTATGAAGATAATTTAAAAACCTACCCGCAGGCTCTTCTGTGGGATTAACTGGAATAATAGAAGTTAAACACATATCAGCATTTGGCACACAGTGAGAGTGAAACAAATATTAGCTGTTAATATTTTTGGAAAGCATATAAAAAGGAAAGCCGGAAGCAGTAAAGATAAAGTTATACTTTACGTGTTTCTGGTTAAGATGAAGAATACAGTAAACACCTACAGATGGCTTTAAGGAGGGTGGTGGAGCAATAACTGAACCATGGCTCTTCTGCTTCTTGTCCTGTGCTCATTTACTGGCCTGATCTAGCCTCCGTGAAGCGCCCACTTGTCTTTTACGCCCAAGGCTGATTATACATCGTGTTTAGGTGTCACGAGAAGGGTGATTAGTGTCCTCCAGCAGCTTCAGAGTGAGTCCCGTATGTGGATATGGAAAGATGTCTGAGACGTTCTTTCCACTTGGTAACAGATGGCCTGCCTCCCAGCTGCCCAAAGTAATACAGAAACATGGGAGAGGACAGTCCTGCTCTATATTTACTCTTATGTTTTTATTGGTTTGGAAAAGTCTTAGGCAGTAAGTTTTCTGAGTAAGAAAACTTGATATTAAGTATGTTGCCAACTAGTGCTGATTAAATTCACAATCATATTAATCAACATGTTAGCACACACACAATTTTAATGCACTGAAAAGTACCCACTCTTATTTACTCTTAAAATTGTCTTTTTGGTCTGAACCCATTTAACCTTCTTGAATCTTCTTTTGGAATCGCTGTCTATAAACTGTTGGGAGGCTTCTCTGACTGCCAAGTTTAGGTCGAGGACCTTTGTTATCTCCTTTCATAAAACCTTAGTTATGTCTTACTTGTATAGTTAATTGTCTTATTGCTTTCCTAGGGCTGCCATAACAAATTGCAATAAACTAGATGGTTTAAAATGAGACAGACTTCTTTTGGTTTTAAGTTCTGGAGGCCTGAAGTTCAAACTTCAAGAGTTAGCAGGGCTGTACTGTGTCTGAAGGCTGTAGGGGAGGATCCTTCCTGGGTCTTCCAGCTTCTGGTTGCTTCAGGCACTCCTTGGCTGGTGGCCACATCACTCTAACCTCTGCTTTTGTCTTTCCATGAGCTTCTCCTGTTTATCTGTGTCTTCTTTTCTTGTCTATTCTATGGATACTTATCATTGGGTTTAGGGCCCATCTGGGTAATCCAGAATGATCTCAGCTTGAAATCCTAAAGTACATTTGAAAATACTTTTTCTAAATTAGGTCTCATTCATAGGTTCCAAGACTTAGGGCATAAACATACATTTTTTGGAGACCACGATTAAACTCATTAATATTGCCATATATATTTTTTAGCGAGAGAGAGAAACAGAGAGAGAGAGAGAGAGAGAGAGACCAAAAGAGGGACAGATAGACAGGAAGGGAGAGAGGTGAGAATTCTTTGTGTGGCACCTTAGTTGTTCATTGATTGCTTTCTCATATGTGCCTTGACCAGGGGGCTCCAGCCAAGCCAGTGATCTCTTGCTCAAGCCAGCGACCTTGGGCTTCAAGCCAGTGACCTTTGGGCTCAAGCCAGCGACCATGGGGTCATGTCTATGATCCCATGCTCAAGCCAATGATCCTGCTTTCAAGCTGGTGAGTCTGTACTCAAGCCAGATGAGCCCATGCTCAAGCCAGCGACCTTGGAGTTTCAAACCTAGGCCAATGCTCTATCCACCGCACTACTGCCTGGTAAGGCTAATATCATCATATTAATAATTGTTTTCCCCATTATCTCTACAACAGAAGAAACTAGAATTCTTCCCCCCACCCTTATCTTCTTTATGTTACCAGTTCTTAGAACATGCATGGTACATGCTGGGCACTAAATATTTTATAGAAGGGACACATGAAACAGCACAGTTATCTCTTTCCACTTTCTTCAAATAAGTATCCTCTCGAAGATTGCTGCAGAGCATATTTAGGTTCCTAATTCTAGCTTATCTTACCAAGAAATTGCTAAGGTAGTTCACTAACATTTTATCCACTCATCCTACTTCTCAGCTCACAAATTCTTAATTTTGAATTTATTATATTTAAGTATAATCCTGCTTCTCAGGTCACAGGTTCTGCATCCTCTTCCGATGACTGTAGTGGTCACCTTAGCTACACAGGTAAAGAAATGCTTATTTTTCACTGTAGCTTGTCCTTGCTCTACTTCTTATGACTTGTCAACATTTCAAATAATCAGTGGGCTGCTGGAAGGGAAACTTAGCCAGAGAACATGGTCTCCTATAAACCAAAGGCATTTGATAAGCTGTTAAATTCCTGGGGCCAGTTTCCCCTAGCCCTGTCTTCTCTTTCCAAGGAGCATTTTGTAAGTTAACACTTCCCTAAAGCCCAGCCCCAACAGAGTCAATAAAAGGCTCCAGAAATTTAGGCAATTTAATTTCCCATTGTTTCACCATTAAAAAAATGAAAATATATTAACTAACAACTAAGTAGTGATTAAAATAAGTTAATAACTAGTTAGCCATTAAAATAATAAAAAATAGTGGAGGCACTCATATTTCAGGCTGGGACCTACTCCTAATGTAGAGCTCTCCTTCCCCCTTTTGCCAACTTGTATTATGAATTTACCTTTGCCACCCAGCTTAGTGTATCCCAAGGTTCTCTTTACCATGCCAGAGTCGCAGAGCTCCAGGGAAAAGCAATCTGGTTTCATCTCTCCAGGCAGAGGAGAACAGAAGCTCCATATCCATGCATGCTGCAAATGGCTTTTCCAGTCTACCTGAATCATTACCAGCTAGAAGCAGCTGTCATTGGGACTTGGACATGAGCTGCAAAATATAGAATGGTGACAACAATTCCAGTGCCATGCAGACTTTTCCTGTGTGGACTTTTCCTGGACTCCTGCTCCCTGTGACAGCTCCTAACAGACTGAACTGTGGTTGGGTTGCATTTTTCAGGGATTTGGCATGGTGATGGGGCCAACTTGGACTTGGTGAACATGTTAAGGACACTACTCTTTTATGGATTATTGCTGTATTGGCCAAGAGTTTGCTTAAAGGCTTTTAATCACTGTAAAAAAAATAGAAGACTGGATAAAGAAGATGGGGCACATATACACCATGGTATACTATTCAGCTAGAAGAAATGATGACATCGGATCACTTACAGCAGAATGGTGGAATCTTGATAACATTATGCGGAGTGAAATAAACGAATCAGAAAAAAACAAGAACTGCAGGATTCCATACATTGATGGGACATAAAAGCGAGACTAAGAGACATGGACAGGAGTGTGGTGGTTACAGGGGGTAGGGGGAGGGAAGGAGGGAGAGGGGGGAGGGAAGGGGGAGGGGTACCAAAAAAACTGGATAGAGGGTGACAGAGGACGATCTCTCTTTTGGTGATGGGTATGCAGCAGAACTGAATGACAAGATAAACTGGAAATGTTTTCTTTGAATATATGTACCCTGATTTATTGATGTCACCCCATTAAAATAAAAATTTATTTATAAAAAAAATAATGGAGGCCCCATATCAGAATAAAATTAAATCAATCCAAATGAAAACATTGCTTATATATTTTAATATAATAGCAATTAATGCTACCAACCTGAGTATAGTCATCAGAAAAATGTTATTTCTACAACATGAGGTAAAGGAAAGCCCTGGAAAAGATTTGCTTTGGTGCCCAAGTTTTTCCTCTAATTCTCTTTAAGGCTGATTGTAATAATTGGATAGCTAGTCTCATTTATCAAAACAAAGCAAACATATTGGAAAAGGGAAAAGTCTTAACATCTTCCTACACTAACAATAAGTACATTCACTAATTTGGAAGGATTGTTGAAGCCTATTAGTGACAGGCTCAGAACATATAGATTGTTAAAAAAAAAGTTTCGTTTATTAGATTGGTGCAACAATGGGTAATCTCAGTTCGAGGGTGTAAGAAAGAACCTGTGTGATTAGGGTTCATGCTAGGTGATTTTGTGAAGGAGTTAAGGAAGTGGGAGTGAATGCTATCCTAAAAAGGGGCAATTCTGTCATTGGCTAGCTTAATAATTTTATCCAAAAATTGGGGGAAATAACTTGGGGCTATAGCTATAATCGGTAAAGAAGCTGCTGTCACTATATCAGCCAAAAAAGGGGGTGTTTGGTCATTCTTCTGGTTTTGACAATGTCCTTTTCTGGTCTGTGTTTAGCTATGATCACTGCGGTCTTATTTTTTCATTTTATTTCATGACGGACACAGCATGTTCTTGTCTAAAGTTGGCACTCTGTGAAATGGCTTGTATTCACCAAGACAACACCAAGTCTAGTAGTGTGAGTCAGATCTGGGTGGCAAAGAGATCTTTTCCCCTTTTCAGGGTAAACACTGTTCAACCTAGGTCATGTGGTAACTAATGGTATGCTACATGAAGGCTGGGAACTCTCAGCATTATTGGTCAGGGTGACTCAGAGGTGATTTGGTGGCTAGGGAGTTTGGGGTTATGGGATGAGGCATGCAGAGCTGTGTTGGTCCACCCAGGAGAAACTGGGAAGTCCAGGACATCTACCTCTGCCACCCTGCATCTGTCTGTAGCACCTACATACCACCACCTCTTTCATATAAAAGAGTCAATACTACCTTAATTCTTGCCCTCTAGAGGAAACTTTGAAGACTTATAAAAAAACTAAGGAAAGGTTCCTGGCTCCTATGCCAGAGGCACTGAAACTCAGCAGCCATGCAGGAAACTTATTAGATTAGAAAAGTAATATTTCACAATATTTTGCTAGCTTAAAATAATTCTATACCAGAGAATTGAGTTAGCATTTTTAGCCTTCAGCTTTGCAGAATGGTTAGAAATAATCAGAAATCACCTGCTGCAACACCTGGCTATTCATTAGGAAGTATATTTGAAGGCAAGAGCCCCTGGGCTGCATTCCATAAAGTAATAAGAGATTTCCCTCCATGCTCTTTGGATGGTTTATGGTTTTAACATTGATGGCTTCTCCATGATATTTGATTGCTACATTCAGAAGTATTTCATTTGGTATTTTAACAACAGCATGCTAGTGCATTTACATTATAAAATTCTGGCTCTTTTCTGAGGTTTGATACTCAATGAAAAGCACTTCAGATTTTGTTATTCATTTTCTTTGCAGAAGCTGGCTCAAGAACTTGACTATGTATTATCCAAAGAAATCAAACAAAATGTCTTTGGTATAGTGAAAAAAATCCACAACTTAGGATATAAAAGAAACGGCTTCTTTCTGGTTATTTCTAAATTTTGATGTCACATTTCAGAGCCTTAATTTTCTTAATTACAATAAGTATTTAAACTACATGATTTCTAAATACCCCTTAAACTACAATTCTGTGAAACTCAAAGTCTCTTTCTGAGTTTAGAAGCTTACATTTCCCTAAGAAAACCTTTGTCAAATTTACCCATATTTTCTTCTTACCCTGAAAGTAGAAAACAGACCCTCTCAACAATTTAGTACTAGAATCACCTTTCACACACTTATATATAGATCAGTGTTGAATATAAAAGCAAATTAATGGCTCACTTTTTATGTATTTTCAGACCCTTTGCTGAAAGCATTTTTCCAAAACATCTGAGAAGATGAAATGGAAATTAGCACATTATTTTCCTCCACATTAATTGCCACCTGATGGTAAAGACCAGTGACGAATCCTTCAACTGGAGGGCTAGATCATCAACCTTTGACCAGCCTGCAGGCTCTGGAGGTTGTTCTGCCTCTCAGTTGTTTGTTAGAACAGGCTGATTTCCAACAGACAAAGCTACAGTAACAGCCCTGCACCTATTTGTTGTTTACTGAGCACTGGCTGAGCCTCAGCCATTGAGCTGCAGGCTGAGGATGCAATGATTAGTATGACACAGCTTTCCTCTCAAGGACTAAGCAGACATTACATGCTTAGCGAGAGACACCTGCAGACTGTTCTATTACATTTTGGGAGGTAGTTTGGGGCACCTTCCCAGGAGAGGTGTTGCTTGTGCACAACATTGGATGATGAGCCTGGCAAAGGTGAAGGCAAGAGGCATCAGTCAGAGGCTCTCATGCAAGGTGGGTTGGATCAGGGAGAGAAGAGAGGAGAAAGGAGAGAGAAGGACAATGTTGAAGTCTACGTGAGCCCTGTAATCCTGGAATATGATGGTTACACTGCTCCTCTGTGTTCTAGATATGGCTTCCTGCAAGGAACCACCCTCTCCAGAATGACTTAAGACTCATGGATTCCACTCCTGTTTATCTATGGCAAGCCCATACATAGTCCCTCATATTTCATTTTTTGCCTCATAAATAATTAGCTGACCCATTCATCCCCCTGAACAATCTGGACAAAATACCTGCAACCTTGACTTAACCATGTGTTAAGCTTCTCTCTTTCTTCCAGGCCCTGAGCTTTTACCCAGCCTCAGCCTGAGACAAAATACAGCCTTTCCATAATAGCTGCTCCTGAGCATCAACCGATCTCATGTGAACATTCATCTATGGTTTGATCAAGCCACCTTCACCTGTTCATCCCATTCTCCCATAACTTCTTGTCCGTAGACTTGTTCATTCCTCTCCAAAAAAGCCATTTTGAGATTGACGGATCTTTAGGTTGGCCTGTTCTTTCTATTGCAGTATTTCATTTCTCACATTTGCAATGATCCTTTTGAATAAAGCTTCTGCTTATGTAATGCAAATTTATTTTTTTATTTGACAGCATGCTCATGGTCTATTTCAAGAATTAAGAGTACAGAAGAAGTTCTTTTAACCAACTTCCTTGTAATGGATCCTGATTTAACTAATAATGATCTGTATTGACAGGACATCTTGTTATAAGATGCAAAATAAAGACATTGCCATCCCACCGCCTCCTCACAATCACTTCAGAATAACAAGGAGCACTTGAAAGAGAAACACTAATCTTACTTTGATGGAACTAGCTGCATACCTGAGCAATAAAGAATAAAGACTGAAAGCAAACAGAGAAATGATAAATATCTAATCAGAAAAATTTCAGATTTAACCAGCAAGGGACACGGTGTGGGATATCAATGAAACGCAAGTTCATCAGCTCCACAGAAGCCCAGACAGGCTCAGGGACTGGTGTTGCTGTGGAGAATGAAAAGTGGGAATGAAGGATGGTGACAGTAAAATAAAGAGACCTTATGAAAATCTGAGTAAGGACTCTAAATTCTCAGAGCACCAGCACCACTCTTAGCCCGTGGGCCCTCCCAGGTGTTCTCTGGGGAAAGTGAAACAGAGGAGCTTTGAAGTCACAATACAGCACATAGAAGAGGCTGGGGGCAGTATGTTGGCAGATTAAGCAAAAATCTATACACCATCTGGCTGCTTTTAAAAAAATACTGATAAAATATTCAGTTTGCTAGGAACATACAAATACTATTAATCTGAATGCATCCATAAACTACATGGAAAAATTTGACAATATCATAACGATTATAAATTATAAATTCTTAGTTATATCTCAATAAATGAAAGATCAGACTTCCCTCCCAAGCACACACAGAATTTTTTTGAAAATTGACTCGATATCAGGCTACAAAACAAGTCTCAACAAATGTCAGAAAATGGATGTTAGACACGTGTTCTCTGATTAGAGTAATTAAATTTAGAAATCAGTGACAGAACCTATATACATTTAGAAATTTAAAAACACACTTTAACTTGTAAGTTAAAAAATACACAGGTGGCCCAGTGGATAAAGTGTCACACCAGCACATGGAGGTTTGATCCCTGGTCAGGACACATACGAGGAGCACTCAAGGAGCACAATTAAATGGAACAACTAAGTGAAACAGCAAGCTGATGCTTCTCTTTCTCTCTCTCTCCCTCCCCCACCCTCTAATCAATGGGGAAAAACAGACAGATGAAATTAGAACCATCAAAACTAAATACAACATATCTAAGAGAGAAATTTATAACCCTAAACACTTACGTTACAAAAGGATAAAGATAAGCCTGACCAGGCGATGGCACAGTGGAGAGAGCATCGGACTGGGAAGTGGAGGACCCAGGTTTGAAACCCCAAGGTTGCCAGCTTGAGCGCAGGCTCATCTGGTTTGAGCAAGGCTCACCAGCTTGAGCCCAAGGTTGCTGGCTTGAGCAAGGGGTCACTCAGTCTGCTGTAGTCCCTCCGGTCAAGGCACATATGAGAAAGCAATCAATGAATAACTAAGGTGCCACACGAAGAATTGATGCTTCTCATCTCTCTCCCTTCCTGTCTGTCTGTCCCTATCTGTCTCTCTCTCTGTCTCTTGTCACACACACACACACACACACACAGACACACACACAAAAGAATAAAGTTGAAGAACTGATGAGTCATATGTCTAAATCAAGAAGTTAGAAAAAGAACAACAGTATACTGCAAAAAGGTAGAATATGGGGCATGATGTAGCTAAGAGGATAATCTGAAATGAAAAGCAAGGGTAATAGGATCAACAAAACACAAAAGTTGGTCTTTGAAACATTTTAAATGGAAAAATTGTTAGCAAATCTGCTTACAAAGGAATGAAGACAACCAATATTAGCAATGAGAATGATATAAATTCAGATTTATCAAATTAACAGGAAATAGGTACTATAAATGATTTTAAGCAACAACACATTTGAAAACAAATAAAAAATTTGATAGGAAAACACAATTTACCAAATTATAACTTAAAATTAGCTTAAGGTTAAATAAAAACCTAAATAGACTTATTATCAATTAACAAAATTGAATTAGTAGTTAAAAAATTTATATCCTTCCCAACCCCTGCATGCCTCAAACTATATAAAACAAGACAAAAAACAGCGGGCCCAGGAAGTTCTAACACAAATGCAAAACATAATATTATCCCAATCTTATTTAATTCTTCCAGAGTTTAGAGAAAGAATTCTTCCAATCACTTCATGAGGCTAGTATAATTTTGATAAGAAAATATAGGCAAGGATATTATGAGCAAAGTCACTATAAGCCAATCTTACTTATAAACGCAGCTGTCAATCTTAAAAATATATATTAGGGCCCTGGCTATTTGGTTCAGTGGTAGAGCGTTGGCCTGGCATGTGGAAGTCCTGGGTTCAATTCCTGGTCAGGGCCCACAGGAGAAGCACCCATCTGCTTCTCTGCCCCTCCCCCTCTTGCTTCTCTCTCTCTAGCTCTCTCCTCCTCCTGCAGCCATAGCTTGATTGGAGGGAGTTGGCCTCTGGCACTGAGGATGGCTCCATGGCTTCCGCCTCAGATGCTAAGAAGAGCTCAGTTGCCGAGTAATGGAGCAACGCCCCAGATGGGCAGAGCATCGCCCCCTAGAGGGCCTACTGGGTGGATTATGGTAAGGGTGCACTCAGGAGTCTGTCTCTGCCTCCCTTCCTCTCACTGAATAATAAAAAAAAAATTTATATTGCCTGACCTGCCGTGGCGCAGTGAGATAAAGCGTCAACCTGGAACACTGAGGTTGCCGGTTCGAAACCTTGCACTTGCCTGGTCAAGGCACATATGGGAGTTGATGCTTCCTGCTCCTCCCCCTTTCTCTCTCTCTCTCTCTCTCACTCCTCTCTCTAAAAATCAATAAATAAAATATTTAAAAAAAATTTATATTAACAAACTAAATATAAACAATTACTAAAATCATGACTGAATGCAGTTGCAGTTTAACATTAAAAAAACTAAGGTATTTCATATTAATAGTAATGTATTAAAGAAATATGTCCAATCAATACACTCAGACAAATAACTTTTCAAACATTTACATCTATTTAATTATAAAATATCTGTAGAAATTAGTAATAAAGTATATTTCCTTAACCAATTAATAGGTATCTACCAAAAATCTTCTGCAAACATTTATATGCAGTGCTGGTGTTATAAGCATTTATTTTAAAGTCAGACACAAAATAAATGTGCTGTTATACCAATCCCACAGACTCATACTAAGAGTCATTGCTAGAGTGCAGGAATAAATTTTAAAAAGGCTAAGAATCAAAAGAGAAGAAACAAAACTGTCATTCATAGAACACAATCTACAGAGAAGCCAAGAGAACCACTTCAGGTAAACCATGAGAATTCAAAGATTAGCAGCATTTAGGGATATAATAGCAATGTAGTAAATATTTACACACATCAATTTCAATGTGTATTTATTGACATTGAAATGTCTTCACCAAAATAACATTAGGAGAAAAAGGCGGGTTATAGAATAGCAGGAACAGTGACATCACCAAAATGGTAACATAGCAGACCTCAGCCTTTGTTCTCCAACAAAGGTCAATGATTAGCCACCCATGAACAAAAACAGCTGTGAGGAATGCTGGTTTCACTTGAGAAAGTTCAGCACACAGTGGAACAGAAACCATGAGAATAACTACGCAGCAAGGAAAGGAAGGCGGCTGCATGTTGCCAGCATCATCCCATCCATTGCTCAGCACCAGGAGCTCCCCTCGCGGGAAAGGAAGAGCTGGGTGCGCCACCAGTGTCTCCAGTTTTTAGGGGCACCACATGAAGATCCTGCTTCAGTTTCATCCATTCCAACCAACACAGCTGAAATGCACAGGGGTGGTATGAACAAGGAAGAAAAGCAGAGGCTGCCGATAGCAGCCATGTGGCAGGAGCAGTCACGGCTCACAGTGACCTGCTCTGCAGGTGACCCAGCAGTTTGCACCACTGGGGAAGGAACCAACTGCTGGCACAGCAGCCACATACCTCCCTCATGCAGATTTCACCAGAGTTTGCCCCACAGTTCACATTTGTTGATGACATCTGCCTGAGTCCCTCTCCCTCCCTTCCCCTCTCCCTCCACTAGAGCTGTGCTCACAGCCAACTCAGGCCTCTGTGGCTGTGTGAGTGCAAGATGCCAGCCTAGACCCCTCTGACTGACCCACACTGCTGTGTATGTGCTTCTGGCTGCACCCCTAGCTGCATGCTACTGGACTGATACCTGTCGCCAGCCTCTCCTGCAGTGTGAACACTTTGGGGGAGATTGTGTACCCATGGGAGAGCATGCTGACAGCTAGGACCCTTGCAGCTTCTTGTGACTGGGATCAGGCCCTTTCCTCTGTCATTGGTCAGCACTATCATACTCACCCGTAGTTAGCCTTTCTAACTGCACACCTTGGCCCAATTCCTGTCACCTGCCTCTACTGTAGTGTATATGTCCGGAGGAAGATTGAGCCATCATGGGAGAGCATGCTAACAGCCAGGGTCCCTATAGCTCTCAGAGAGCCTGTAGTTGGCCCCAGCTCTTGCTGTGTGCCCTGGCCCTTAATACTGTGAGCATATCCACATCCAGCCCCTGCCACTGCACAGGCATCTGCACTTGGCCACTGCAGACAAGTGTGTGCATCCTACCAGCACTGGCCATTGAACCTGGAGGTACCGCTCAGAACTCCAACAGCTCTTGTAGCCACTGTGGTTACCCCCCATTTCTCATCAAGGAGCACAGTTTATTTTATTTTCTTTTTAATCAACTTGTAGTTGCTTTACTTTAGTTGTTCTTAGTGATTTTGCTTCTCATATGTGCCTTGCCTGGAGGACTCATGATGAGCCAATGACCCCTTGCTCAAACTACTGACCTTTGGGCTCAGCCAGTGACTTTGGGATCATGCCAATGATTCTGCCCTCAAGCCAGTGACCCTGTACTCAAGCCGGCAAGACTGTGTTCAAGCTAATAAGCCTAAGCCCTGGCTAGCAACCTTGGGTTTTCTAACCAGGGCCCTAAGCATCCTGGGCCAATGTTCAATCCACTATGCCACCACCAGTCGGGCAAGGACCACACAGTTGTTGATGCAGTGAACCCCAATGGCCTAAGATGAAGAGCCATAATGCCCTCCTGGACCTAGTGCCACAACATGCCCCTGTACGTGGTACCTTGCACCACTAGACTCAGAGCCACAGCATGTCCTAGTATCCCCTCACCCTTGCCACTAAAATTCTTCCTTTACTAAAGTCAGTCCATAAAGTCTGGATAAAGTGACTGCCTCTTCAAATTTGTACAAATCTATGCAGAGCTACAAGAATCACTAAGAATTAGGGAAACAGGACTCCACCAAAAGAATACAATAAATCTCCAGTAACTGGCCCAAAGAAAATGCAGATCCAGGAATTGCCCAATAAAGAATTCAAAATAATTACTCTAAAGATGTTCAGAGAATTACAAAAGAACACAAATAAACAATGATATCAGGGAAGCATTACACGAACAAAAAGAAAAGGTAAAAAAATTAAAAAAGAAACCAAAAAGAAATTCTAGAGCTAAAGAATACAATGACTGAACTAAAGAATTCAATTATTTCAACATCAGACTTGAACAAACAGAAGAATTAGTGAGCTAGAAGATAGGTCAACTAAAATTATCCAATTATAAGAGCAAAAAGAAAAAAAAATTAAAAAAAATGAAGAAAGCCTATGCTATTTTTGGGATGCCATAAAAAGAAATAATAAACACAGAAAAAGAGAGGGGAAAATAAAGGGGGGGGAGATTATTTAAAGAACAATGGGTGAGAAATTAAACCTGGGGAGTAATTTGGACATCCAAGTTCATAGAACTAATAGGTTACTGCATAATTTTAATTCAAAATTATATTCTCCAAGACATGTCAAAAAAACTCTAAAATCAAAGACAGAGAATTTTAAAAGCATCAAGAGAAATAGAATTGTCTCCTAAAAAAGAATCCCATTAGGCTACTAGTGGATTTGTGGTAGAGGCCTTGCAATCAGAAGAAAATGGGATGAGATATTCAAAGTGCTAAAAGAAAAGAACTGTCAACAAAGAATACTTTACCCGGCAAAGTTGTCCTACAGATATGAAGGCCAGATAAAGACTTTCCTTAATAAACAAAAGCTGAGGGATTTCTTCACTAAACCTGCCTTACAAGGAATGCTGAAAGGAAGTCTTCAAGCTGAAACAAAAGGAGGCTAATTAGTAACATGAGAATATACAACACACTTGTCAAGGTAAGCACATAGTCATATTCAGAATACTCTTGTACTGTAATGTTGGTGGTGTATTAACTACTTAACTCTAGTATAAAGGCTATAAGATAAAAGTATCAAAAAAAAGGCTATAGTCATGACATTTTGTTAATTGGATACACAATACAAAAAAATATAAACTGTGACATCAAAAGCATAAAAATGGAAAGTAAAGGGGCAGAATTTTTGTGTGATCAAAGTTAAGTAAAATAGGGTGATCTATGTAGGCTGACTATATATATAAGATTGCTGTTTTATGTAGGCCTCACAGTAACCACAAAACGAAAACTTAAAGTAGGTTCACAAATGATAGAAGGGAATCAAAGCATACCACTACAGTGGTATCAGTTCACAAAGGAAGATAGCAAGAGAGGAAGAAACAAGGGAACCACAAAACATCCAGAGAACAATAAGATGGCATTAGTAAGAGCTTATCTATCAATAATTACTCTAAATGTAAATGATTTGAATTCTCCAAAAGACATAGAATAGCTGATGGATAAAAAACAAGAACCAACCATATGCTGCCTATAAGAGATCCACATCAGCTTAAGGACACACATAACCCAAAGTGAAGGGATAGAAAAGATATTCCATTGTAAATGGAAACCAAAAAAGATCAGGGGTAGCCATGCTTGTATAAAAAATATAGACTCTAAATTAAAAATGGTAACAAGAGAAAAGGTCATGCCCTGGCCGGTTGGCTCAGCAGTAGATTGTTGGCCTGGCATGTGGATGTCCCAAGTTCAATTTCCGGTCAGAGCACACGGGAAAAGCGACCATCTGCTTCTCCACCCCTCCCATCCCCCTTCTTTCTTTCACTCTCCCCCTTCCACAGCCATGGCTTCATAGGTTTGAGCAAGTTGGCCCCAGGCACTGAGAATGGCTCCATGACCTTGCCTCAGGCACTGAAATAGCTCAGTTGCCAGGCAATGAAGAAGCATCCTCAGATGGGCAGAGCATTGTCCCGTGGGGCATGCTGGAGGCGCATGAAGAGTCTGTCTCTCTGCCTCCTTGCCTCCTTGCCTCCCTGCCTCTCACTGAATAAAAAGAAAATAAAAGAAAGGTCACTATATAGTGACAAAATTGGTACAGCCACTATGGATAACAGTGCAGAGTTTCTTCAAAAAATTAAAAATAGAACTACTGTATGATCCAACAATCCCACTTCTGAGTATTTATCCAAAGGAAATGAAAACAAGAACTAAAAGGGATATCTGTATCCTCACATTCACTGCAGCTTTAGTCATAATAGCCAAGATAAGGAAACAACCTCAGTGTCTGTCTTGGATGAATAGATGAAGTCATATGTGTCTGTTGGGGGTCAGAATGGGTTTCCCTGTAGACTGTACTTTGGGTTTTTTTTCCGTCATTTTGTTAACATTAGCAATGTTTTAATATTAAAAATGCTGATATTTAATATTGAAAATAAAAGCATTTAATATCTTAAAAAAAAGAAAATGTGGTATGTATTGATACATATACAATGGATATTATTCAGCCATGAGAAAGATGAAAATCCTGCCATTTGTACAACATGGATGAATGTTGAGGGCATTATGCTCAGTGGAATAAGTCAAAGATAGACAAATACTGCATGATATCACTTATGTGTGGAATATAAAACAGCTAAAGTAAAAGAAACAGAGAGTAGAATGGTGGTTACCAGGGGGTAGGTGGGAAATGGGGAAATTTGGTCAAAGGTACAAACTTTTAGTTATGAGTAAGTACAGAGATGTGTGATTATAGTTAACAATACCATATTATATACTTCAAAGTTGCTAAGAGACTAGATCTTAAATGTTCTCAACACATAAAAGAAATGGTAATTATGTAATGTGATGGAGGTGTTAGTTAATGCTATGGTGATAATTGGTTTGCAATATATAAGTATATTAAAGAACATGTTGTATACCTTTAACTTATACAAACTTGTATGTCAATTATATCTCACTGAGCTGAAAAGGAATAGTAGGGCCAGGAAGGGGAGAGGTAGAGTATGGGGGCATAATTGGTGATGGACGAAAATTTGACTTGTGGGGGTGAACACATAATATGGTATACAGAGATGTGTTGCAGAATTGGGCACCTAAAATCTGTATAATTATGTTAACTAATATCACCCTAATTCAGTAAAAAAGAATAGTAGGTACAGTATGATGCCATTTGTATAAAACAAATATATATAGAAAAAGACCCATAATTCAAGCCATTTGAATTCTACAAAGGGATATTTGATTTCTGGCACAGAATGCTACCCAACTTTGCCACCTACAAAGTTTTTTATCCTCACTGTTCAAGTGTTTTATACATTGTGGTCAGAAACTTGCCTGTGCACCAGGGACAGATAACTAGCAACATCATGGTGGGATCAGTCCCACTAGCAATTAGGAAAATGAAAATTAAGACAGAATGAATTAATACCACATAGACATTGAAAAATTTTAATGGACATACCTTGAGTATACCATTATTAAGTTATTTGAACCTAACTACTTGGTTAGCAGAACTGTTAGGGATTTTTTTTTCATTTGGCGAAGTATCAAGGACATTTTCTAGTCAGTACATACAGCTCTATTCCAAAATGTGTACACCGATAATTTATTGATGAATTTGGGTCCTTAGAAAACAAATTTCAAAAACGCAACTAGTGTACTCTCTTTGAAATATGTGAAGACAGGTTTCTTTGTGGCATACTTTTTCTTTTCTTTCTTTCTTTCTTTCTTTTTTTTTTACAGAGACAGAGAGAGGGACAGAGAGATAGGGACAAACAGACAGTAAGGGAGAGAGATGAGAAGCATCAATTCTTCATTGCAGCTCCTTAGTTGTTCAGTGATTGCTTTCTCATATGTGCCTTGACCAGGGGGCTACAGCAGAGTGAGTGACCCCTTGCTCAAGCCAG
The DNA here is from genome assembly GCF_036850765.1 of Saccopteryx bilineata. NCBI lineage: Eukaryota > Metazoa > Chordata > Mammalia > Chiroptera > Emballonuridae > Saccopteryx > Saccopteryx bilineata. The sequence continues at coordinate 65,513,713 of NC_089492.1, forward strand.
TGACATTAGGCTCAAGCCAGTGACCTTGGGCTTCAAGCCAGTGACCTTTGGGCTCAAGCCAGCCACCATGGGGTCATGTCTATGATCCCACACTCAAGCCAGCAAGCCTGTGCTCAAGACTGATGAGCCTGCACTCAAACCAGTGACCTCAGGGTTTCAAACCTGGGTCCTCCATGTCCCAGTCTGATGCTTTATCCACTGCACCACCACTTGGTCAGGCATGGCATACTTTTTCTTATATTCCTGAAACTCTTCTAAATTTGAAGGAGGTGGGCTTACAGAGATGGTAAATTTCTGGTAATTTGCTTTTCCCACAGTAGGTAGCTGGGCACCTATTAGATGTTTCTTCTCTATTGCTTTCTTTGTTAATTGATCAAGTTGGTGCTTCTACTCTGTTGATGGAACTTTGAATCCAGGCATCTCTGCTTTTGAATAAACCATATGCATTCCCCGATCATGCCAGGCTTTCCAAAGTGGTGCAGCTCCGGTTCTGTTTTTGTTGCTGGCATTCCACTCCTTTGTCCTGCACTCTGCATTGTCTTGAAGGTCAGGAAAGGACTGATGACAGCTACACATCAGTGTAGCCCATTAGCCTTAAAATGCAGAAGTGAATGCAATACTCTGGAGGCTTAGCCCACAATGAACAGGCTCTGTTGGCACCAACTGACAGTTCTAAGAATCTTGTGTTCAACACTTCTTCGAGATCACCGCTTTGGGATTCTGCATGACTATGTTCCCTTTTCATTCCTCTAAATAAATGCATGCTTGTATCAGTTGTTCCCGACTCCACTCAGTTGTCAATACATTCCTACATTATTGCCCTCTTTCCTATATCTGGTGGTCACCAAATAAGTATTATGAAATTAATGTTTTATTGATGTTTATTCTAAATTTCATGTGTGAGAAAAGGTGGGCATATAGGCAACAAGGCATAGCACCTCTGAAAGTTTTTGAGGATAAGTACATTGGATTTAATAATTACATGTTTGAGATGTGTATTTGCCAATGTAAATTCTAGCCCTCTTAGGTGCTGTTTCTAGCTTAAAAAGGACTTATTCTAGGCTCAGTACAAGTTGGGCTTCATTTAAATAAGATTTTCTTTAGGTAGTAAAAAAATGATGTTTTTGTTAATTTAACTTCTAGTTAAACTGGAACAAAAAAACATTCAATCATATTGCACATCCTGAATGGGACAGAAGGTCAGAATGGGTGGTTGCTATTCCAAGCTCATCTCCATCACTCTCTCAGAGTCAGATCACCTGTCTAAGACAAGAAAATGGCTGTAGCTGTAGGAAAGGGAAGAATAAAAAAGATTGCATACACTGGCAGCCAAGTGTCTGTCTGTTTTTTTGGATAGAAGAGAACTGCTAGTTTTTAAAAGGAGTAAAATTTTCACATGTTCAACTGATTAAGTTTTTTAAGAAACCAAGAACATTCATTACTGAAGTGATAGTTTCATTTGCATGACTAACACCTGGGTAATACTAGAAAACTATATTTCTGTAAGAAAAAGAAATAAAATGCATTCAAATCAGAAAGAAGAAAGTAAAAATTATCTGTTTGCAGATGGCATATTATATCTAAAAAATGCCAAAGACTCCACTAAAAAACTGTTAGAATAAATAAACTCAGTAAAGCTACAGGATACAAAATCAATATGCAAAAACTAGTTGTGTTTTTTTTACACCAAAAACAAACTATTAGAAATAAAAAGTAAGAAAAGAATCCCATTTAAAATTGCATCAAAAAGAATATATAGAAATAAATGTAACCAAGGAGGTGGAAGACCTGTACACTGAAAACTATAAGATATTGAAAAAAGAGATGGAAGAAAACAAATAAATGAAAATATTCTGTGTTCTTGGATTGGAAGAATTAGTTTTGTTAAAGTGTCCATCTACCCATGATGGACAGATTCAATGCAATCTCAATCAAACTTCCAGTGGCAGTTTGTACAGAACTAGAACAAACAATCTTAAAATTTATATGGAACCATGAAAAGACCCCAAATAGCCAAAGATATTTTGAGAGAAGAACAAAGCTGAGGAAGTACACTTTTTGATTTCAAAATATATAATAGAATAATAGTAATCAAAACAGTACAATATTGGCATAAAAACAGACACATAGATCAATGGAACACAAAAAAGTGCCCAGAAATAAACCCACGGATATATATGGTCAATGAATTTATGACAAAGAAGCCAAAAATTACAGTGGGGGGAAAAATAGCCACTTCAATATGGTGGTGGGAAAACCAGTTCGCTCTGTCTCACCACACAGAGAAATCAACCTAAGACGGATTAAAGGCTTAAACATAGACATGAATGCCCTGTCAGGGAATAGATGCATATCACAGACCAGTGTCTCAGGTGTAATATCTCCTAACAGTATCAGGTATGACTTGCCTAAGTTTATTGCTGCAATGCTTTCCTCCCTCCAGGGCCTGTCATAAGGATGTATCAGATTTCTAAGTAGTACATGCTTTAAAAAATATATTTTAGACAATTATTTTATACTATGTCCATTTGTATTATCTGGCCAGAAATCTTTCTGTTACAACTTCTTGAACTTTAGAGAGCATCTGAGTCATCTGGATATTTTGATAAAATAAAAATTCTTGGGACCTACTACGAGATATACTGATTTCAAGGGTCCTGGGTTGATGCAAAGGAATTTGCCTTTTTAACCTGCCTATAGACCAGGAGTAGTCAACTTTTTTATACCTACCGCTCACTTTTGTATCCCTGTTAGTAGTATAATTTTCTAACTGCCACCGGTTCCACAGTAATGGTGATTTATAAAGTAGGAAAGTAACTTTACTTTATAAAATTTATAAAGCAGAGTTACAGCAACTTAAAGCATATAATAATAATTACTTACCAAGTACTTTATGTCAGATTTTCACTGTTTGGCAGAATAAATCTTTATAAAGCAACTTACTATAGTTAAATCTGTCTTTTTTATTTATACTTTGGTTGCTCCGCTACTGCCCACCATGAAAGCTGAAACGCCCTAGTGGGCGGTAGAGAGCAGGTTGACTACCACTGCTATAGACAATTCTGAAGTACAATTGTTCTTCATGTATCCACAGGGGATTTGTTCCAGGATGCCATGGATACCAAAATTCATAGATGCTCAAGTCCCTTATAGAAAATGGCCTAGAACAATGCATACTGTCAACCTTCTGCATTCTTGAATTTCCAACCCTGGATTGAAATACTGTTTTGGATCAGTGGTTGGTTAAATCCAGAGATGTGAACCCTGTGGATAAAGAGGGCTACATGTAGTTGGTCTGAGGACCACACTTAATGAAAGTCTTCTGCATTTAGGGACTGCTCTTTCAAGTAGTCCTTAATGACAACACAAAATTTACCTACAGTTTTAAGACCCTGAAAGTTTCCCTGCTTGCTTTGCACATTAAGAAACCCACAGTAGCCCTTAATCACCTGCTTTCTTTGAGAGAATCTTGGAAAAAGGTCAAGTCTTGCCATAGTTTTAGAGGAAAACTCATTTATTTTGCTGCAGAAAGGATTTGCATAGAGGTGTTGATGTAGGAATAGGAACCAAATTGATTCCTGATTTGTCCTGAGTCAAATCTATACGTTACATGCATTTTCAGAAAATGTTTAAATGCAGATACAGTATAATCTGGTAGAATGTATATTTCTATAATTCAAAATAGCTTCAACACGATTGGTGCTTGCCTTAGTCTGTTTAAGCCTGCTAGATTCTGGAGGCTTATTAGTCTAGGATCAAGATGCTGGCAGAATCAACGTCTGATGAGAGCTCACTTTATGGCTTTTAAGGCCATCTTCTTGCTATGTCCTCACCAGGTGATGGAACAAGGAAACTCTTTGGGGTCTCGTTTATAAGGTCACTAATCCCAGGCATGAGGGCCGCACCCTCATGTCCTAATCTCTTTCCCAAGGCCCTATCACAGTGAAGATTACATTTCAACATGAATTGGGGGGGGCAGGGAGGGGCACAGACATTCAGTCTATAGTAGTAAATACAGAGTAATGTTAAAATCCTGAATTTCCATTGGTTCATACATGATTTCCCCAGTGCACTGCCTAGTTACAGGAACTGAAAACAAAGTGTACTAGAGCACAGAATGGCACAGAGGAATACATACCACTCATGATCCCATTCACCCCAGGTCCCCACTGTTTTCTCAGTTTGGCCACTGCTTTGTCTTGGAAGTACCCTTTGCATGGTTTTCCCTGATCCCTCTGAATGTTGTCCTGGTGACCTTGTAGCTCATTGGCCTTAACCCTTCTATCACCCCTTTCCTTCAAGCTGCTGTTATTTATTGCAATAACTGCTCATTTTACCTTATCTATATTAACTGCCATATTTACTCATTAAAAATTTAATATACTTTTTAAATGGTGCTAGTATTTTATTGTTGTTTTTGTTGTATGATGGTTTTTGTTGTTGTTAAAATTCTGTTTATACAGCTCTATAGGTTTGAATGGTCAGTCACTAGTCCAGTTTTTCTCAAAACCCATTATTTTCAGGCCCTGGCCGGTTGGCTCAGCGGTAGAGCATTGGCCTGGCGTGGGGGGGACCTGGGTTCAATTCCCGGCCAGGGCACATAGGAGAAGCGCCCATTTGCTTCTCCACCCTCCCCCCTTCTTCTCTGTCTCTCTCTTCCCCTCCCGCAGCCAAGGCTCCATTGGAGCAAAGATGGCCCGGGCGCTGGGGATGGCTCCTTGGCCTCTGCCCCAGGCGCTAGAGTGGCTCTGGTTGCTGCAGAGCGACGCCCTGCAGAGGCAGAGCATCGCCCCCTGGTGGGCAGAGCTTCACCCCTGGTGGGCGTGCCAGGTGGATCCTGGTCGGGCGCATGCGGGAGTCTGTCTGACTCTCTCTCCCCGTTTCCAGCTTCAGAATATTAAAAAACAAAAAAACAAAAAACCCATTATTTTCAGAATATAATTTTCTAGAATGCAAGGTTTTTTAGACTACATATATTGCATTACAGCATAAACATCTACATTCTTAAACAAAATGGAAATGACCATCTATCTATGTGCTGTTTCAAATCATTTAAGTTTTTGTTAGTTCCATGAGGAGAAATGCTGAAGAATGAATGGATTTTGGCTTTGATTTTGTAACCATTAAATCTTGTTTTCTGCACCACATCAAGGGATCAGTTTATGAATCACATGACCTCTTACAGCATCAGATTGCTGCTCAATTTCTGTCTGACAAAGACACAGTTAAAGACCCAAGAATGAAACCAGGAACTCTATACAAAAACAAGTATGGAAAGGAAGAGGTTGCTTTCTTTGGTGATCCTGAAGTTTTATAGTATCCATTAAAGGCCTTGCTGTTTTTTGTTTGTTTGTTTTTGGCATTTTGCATAGTAAGCGAGAAGTTTTATCCATTATTATTCTTGAAACCCTCTTAGCCATTTTTTAGTGTATAATTTAGTAGCATTAAATAGATTGATATCCTTGTGAAACAAATCTGCAGAACTTCATCTATACCCAATATACAACTCCTCTTTTTCCCTCTACTATTATTTTTTAAATCCCTGACTGTCTGCCAACTGAGCAGGTGGTGACAGTATGCATATCTGAAACAGTCTTTACTTGAGGAGTCATAAAAGATGCAGAGAACCAGGGCAATTAACTTTAACCAGTTTGAGATAAATCCAGGAAAAGAGGGAAACACTTCTAATCCTAAGAGTAGAAATGTGATCAGGATGCATTGTCAGAATTCCAGGTGTATCACCTCATAATTCACAGAAAGGAGCTCTGATGTCTGTTAAGCTGGCCCGAGGCCACTCATAACAAGTCCAGAGCCTTGGTGGCTTCTTTCTGACGTGTCTGCAATGCCATGGCCCAGAACACAGAGCACTGAATTAGGACCGGGGTGCCCTGGCAATGACTTTCCTGTTAAATGGCAATGAGTCATGAAATCTAACAGACCATGCAGAGCTCATGCACCCAAATCACATTTCCCTCATCCTCAACAGAAGTGCACGCTTTCCAAATAATCTCAGTGAACAATCACTCAAGTATATTTAGATGACCTTTTTCTTGGGACATCATGCTGTTTTATGCTTTGCTAAATGTCTAATCCGTATAATTATATCAGGGCACAAAATCTGTTTAGTGTTCTTTGGTGTGGATTGCCCATATAATTCACTACTTTTATCATGCCTATCTCTGACAGGTACATTTAAACTTTCTTCCACTAACCCCCTACCTCCACCTGGATTCCAGCAGAGCTTCCTCTTACCTCTCCTTACCGGCTCTGCCAGCTTCCATATAATGATACTATAAAAAGGGGAGTCTTCTGAACTTTTCATCCTAGAAACTATTTGCAGAGACTTTAGAACTATTTTTCTAGCCATCAGAGAAGGCTAAACTATTGTAAAGCCTACTTGATTCATATTTTATCAGTAAGGCAGAATTTAACCTCTATTCTTAAATCCCACTTCATATTCTTTAGAAAAAGCAATTTAAGTAATGACTATGGAATATAACAATTTTTAGAATAATGATATAGTATTATCATAAAGCTTTGGGCTATATGCATAAGTGATTTTTCTTTCAAACTTGTAGCTCTTCTTGAAAGTGTTTAAGTAGAATTATATATATATATATATATATATACATATATATATATATATATTTCAGAATGATGGAAGCAACTAATTGAAAATGAGGCTTATTATTTTCTCCATGAAACCCACAACTTCTCCCCTATTTTTCTTAGAGTTGAGAGGTTTATTATCTACCCAAACAACCAAGCTACAGATCTAAAAGTCACTTTTAATGTTTTTACCTGGTTCATCAATTGATCCTGAGGTAGAATCCCTCTCTGAATTGTCCCTCAAATTCACTCCCGTTGCTTGAATCTACACATTCAGTATTTCCCTGCTGGTCCATCTCATCATGTTGCTAACCCACGAGTCTCACTCCAGTCTCCTTCAGAAACGTTTCCTTGTATAGTTGTTAAATGCAGGCAGGCATGCACTGAAAACTCTCTCATGTTATCTACTGAACAGAAGATAAAGTCCAAACCTGGTTTGGCAGCACATCCAAGGCCTCTGGTAATGCACCTGTCACTCACTCACACTCTGGTTACACCAACAGACGTGTCAGGCTCTGCCTCTGTCCCCAGAATGTATGTTTTTCTTTACTGAAAGGTCCTGCTTGCTTCCTTGCTATCTACCTCATACCCATAGACAGAGTGTAAGGTAGGTCCAGGTTTTGTGGGGGATTTGAGGCTTTTATAAATTTGGGGTCTAATGTCAGAAAAGAGCACACATTTATGTATTCTCATAATTTTGTATAGTTACAAAAACAGACAGGGCATTGCAAGGATTCCAGGTAAGTGAGGAAGCCTGAAGCTTCCACGTGGTAAATCTGCCTCTGAGTTACTGTCTAATGACTTCCAGTGAACTACTATTTATTGAACTTTCTTAGCCTGGCAGAGTGACTAGGATGGTGTCGGCTCACTAAAGATTTGCTGAATTGAAGAATAAAATTCTGTTCACCCTTAAGTTTGGCTAAAATGTCATCTCTTTTGTACACTCCTTCTGAATTTTCCCAGTTATTTCTGTCTCTCCATTTTTCCAGAGCATTCTGTAGACACATTTAATATGGCACTTTCAACACTACCTGCTAATTGTTTATTTGTGGACCAGTGGTCCTCAAACTTCAGCATGCATCAGAATCAGTGCGCAGGATTTGTTAATCTCACTTCCAGAGTTCCTGACCCAGTGGCCCTGGAATGGGGTCAGAGGCTTTACAGTTCTAACAAGTTCCCAGGTGGTGCTGATGGCCAACTTCTACAAGCAATATACCCCATTCCTTCTAAGCACATTCCTGGTTCATGGTGGGTATTTAAATATAAAGATTAAACTGAAAAATAATTAAGCATGCACCTAATGAAGGGCATCAGTTTTCCCCGCCCCCCAGGTTGAGGCTATTATGAATAAAACTAGGAACATTTGTGTACAGGCTTTTGTGTAAATGTAAGTTTTCATTTCTCTGGGGCAAATGCCCAAGATTGCAATGTCAATTACTCATTAAAGGCCACTTACACTTTATTTGAAAATAACCTATATACTAAACACATAATAACTAAACAGGTAACAAACAAGTTTCTCTTTAAAAAAATGGGAAAAGAGTGTGTCCATTTGAGTCATCTTTTCATGTATAATATAAGGAGTTGCCTTTATGTACATCTGCAGAACACGGAGTTTAAGAGAAAGCCTGTCTGTCTGTGGCAGCTGACAAAATGGTCCAGCACAGACGTTCAGTCGGTGGTTCCAATAACCTGCTATAATAAAAAGACTTTCTTTAAAAATAAGATTTCTCTTTCCCTCTTTCATCTGTATACTTCATTTACAACATACATACACATTTTTTTAAAAATGCCTCTAAGTTTCCTTTCTTCCAAATCCTTTCAAATTAAACAAATATGGTCATGCAGTTTGTAAGGAAATGTTTTCCCCCTGGCTATTAAAACTGCCAGGCTTACAAGTGGAGCATTAGAAAAACAAGGCAGCACACACACATAAGTAAATTGGAATTCACAAATAGAATAGGTGCAGCAGCAGGTTACTTACTAAATAAAGCTCGGGAGAGGGCTGGTTGGTCACAATGCTGTGACCGTTGCTTCACATAGACAAATGCTAATTGCTTAGTGGAGGCTCTGCCTGTGGCTTCAGGGCTCAGATGGCACAGGGATAGCATATTAACTGCTCCACGCCATGACTTTCAGCAGGATATGTTACTCACCATGTGGACTCAATTTTTATAATAATCAGGTTAATACAAAACACTAATTAAGGTGAAATATGTCCTAAATCTTTTGGGTAAATAAGGGAATGAATAAAAGGACAATAAAATCTCTGAAAAGAAGGGCCCGTGTCTCAATTTCACGGCAGGATAAAGATAATCAATTTGGTTAAAATGATTAAACTTCATTTGGAGAGTTATATTTTCATTTGAACTGATAAGTAACAAAATAAGATGATAATGATAAAATTTGGGTGAAATTTTATGAGGCTGTAAAACTGTGAAAGAGTATTTAATGTCATACTCATGACGTCATTTTATAAAATATATTTGAATTAATATTATAATAACTCTAGAAAAGTAACTTTTGAGTAATTTATTAATGACCTACCTGTGTTTGAGCCAATCTAATATGCTGTGAAGCTGATGCTTTCTTAATTTTATCAGGAAATACTGAAAAATTTCAAACTTGGGAGGCCGTGATTAAGCCATTATCAATTACAAGATGTATACCAACGTCTGAGATGTTAAAATGTGAAAATGTGTGCATCTTTTTTGTGTGTGTGTGAGAGGAGAGAAAATAGACAGACTTCCACAAGCACCCTGACTGGGATTTACCTGGCAACCCCCATCTAGGGCTGATCATCTGCCCATCTTGGGCCATGCTCACAAATGAGCTATTTTTAGCACCTGAGGTGGAGGATCCACAGAGTCATCTTCATCAGTCGGTGATGTGCTCAAACCAATTGAACCATGGCTGTGGGAGGGGAAGGAAGGAAGGAAGACAGAGAGAGAGGTAGAGAAAGAGACAGACAGAGAGAGAGAAAGAGAAAGAGAGAAGGGGGAAGGGAGGGGTGGAGATAGTTGCTTCTCCTGTGTGCCCTGAAGGGGAATCAAACCTGGGACATCCCCATGTCAGGGACACCCACATGTCAGGTTGAGGCTCTACCACTGAACCAACTGGCGAGGGCCCATGCACATCTTAAAACAGGTAAAATATGGCAATATAATCAGCATTTGTCGAGAATCTACTCAACAAATGATAACCACTGTATATACAAACATGAACAAGATACAGGCCGTACACTGAATAAATATATAGCCCAGAGGAGAAAAGTAGAGAAATCTAACAATGTCAGGTATAAATAATAATGATCTTATGAGTTCTCAAGTTAATTTTCTGTTCACTCTAAACACAAGGAGAAACCCTCTGGTAACATCATGATACGAGGGATATTGATTATTTGATAGCTAAAAAGTTGAAGTAGTTTTGTGAGCACCCAGGAAATAACCTGTAAAAACCCTTTAATTTATTGCTCAAGCACATGTGATACAAATCCCCCACAGCCACTTTAAAATTGGTCTATTTTAATACATTAGAGTAAAAGAAAAACAAAAACAAAAAAACAATCATTTTCCTCTTGTGTCTAAAGATTCAGAAGTGACCCAATAGTCAATTCATTCATTTCTCAAATGTTTTATTTTCTTGCAATAGAAATAAAATGTAGATTTTTAATCCCAAAGGAAAACTATTTTTAATAATAAAAATAAACAGAATGACTTGTCTTAAAATAACCCCCAATACTCTGTCTGTACCTCATTCAGGTCCCCAGAATGTTGGGGAGAGAACAAAATAGTCATTTGTGGTGGAGAGAGAGAGAGACAATGTAGATCTTCAAACCTGAATCCTTGACTTTCTTCAAACTGTTCGTTTCCTAAAGGATGTGTATATGTTCCTATTACTGTGACAACTGTGGCATAATAAAAAGTAAGTACTGATCTTTTGTCCCCAGGTTCTGGCGTACAGCTCCTAAAACCCTGGGAATATACTATTTTTTGTATGTAGGAGACGTGACTCATGGGTATGGGGGAGAGTAAATAGCTTCAGGACTGGGGCTAGTAGTCAGAAAACCAACCAGGTGATAAGGTTTGAACGTTCAGCCTCCCCAGCCTCCTCCTTGATATTTGAGGAGGGGAGAAAGGCTGGCATTTGAGTTCAATCACCAATGGCCAGTGATTTCATAAATCCTATCTACTAAAGACACCTCCATTAATGGGGTTTGGAGAGCTTCCAAGTTGGTGAACTTATTGAAGTGCCCAGACAGGGCACATGGAAGTGCCACCTTCTCATACCTTGTCCTATACATTTAGCTGTTCCTGAGTTGTACCTTTTATAAAAAAAACAACAACTGGTAAGTAAAGTAATTTCCTGAGTCCTGAGTCATTCTAGCAAACTGTTAGACCCAAGGAGGGGAGTCATGGAAACCCTAAATTGGCAGTTTGCTAGGCAGAAGTGTAGGCATCCTGGGCACCTTATTTGCAGCTGATGTCTGAAGTGGGGGCCGTCTTGTGGGACTGAGCCCTTAACCTGTTTGGTCTGTGCTAACTCTGGGAGTTAGTGTCAGAACCGAATTGAATTGTTGGACACCGAATTGTTAAGAATTGCAGAATTGATGTGGAAAAAAATGACACATATTTACTGTCAGAAAAAAATATATACATATTGTATTATGTTCACTCATTTCCCTGTTGAATTCAGGCATTTCTGTGGGAACTGCTTTGACCAAAAAAGGTGTGAGGGGATGTGGTAGGAGTCCCTGTCAGGCAGAGCCTTAAGAGTAGGGTGTCTTTGTCTAGATGCCACAATGACCAGCAATGTCCTGAACAGAGGCTGCTCCTCCAGCCTGGGCCCCAGAGCAAGATGATGCAGAACAGAGCTGTGGATGGACCATGAGCAAGAAGAAGGAACCCTTGTTGGTAAGGTTGAGGCATAACTTGTCTCTACAGCATAACCTAGCTTATTATATTAAAGTTCAAGTGATAGGGAATAAGGGGTTTATTATGGGAACTAGACAGAGTTCCCATATGGGAACTATATAGTTATAGGAACTGGGGAACAAGTTGGACAGAGGGTGTTACCTCTGGTCTCCTGGTGGGCCTGGAACAACCACTGGTCAGCAGGGCTCGGGGACAGGGAGGACAAAGTGGAACCTGCCTGTCGCTGGCTGCCTCTGACCCTCACCACGTGGGAACCTGCAGAAGGAGCTGGCTGTGCTACAGACCTGCCCATGCACCTGCACAGAACTTGAAGGTGAAGAAAGAGATTCTGTGGGCCCTGAGAAGCTGTGGGCCAGACTTCTCTCCATGGATGTGGTGAAGGTGAACTGGGAGGTCAGGGACCACAGGGTGAGCTGTGGGTGCCTGACCGCTGACTTGGACCTCAGAGCAGGCTGGCTTTTGCTGCACCTCCTCACTTATTTCCAGCAATGTCTCTCATGGCCAATCCGACCTCAGAACTGGATGGGAACTTTGGGAAGTTTAGCTACATTGACACACACGAAAGCACCCGTGTTATGAGCACACGCCAGGAAAAAATGCTGGCTCTACTATGAGCCAGAGTCCTCTTCCCAAACCTTAGTCTGGACTCAGACTTGGTGAATGGAGAGGGACCATTAAAAAATTATTTGTTGACTTTAGAGAGATAGGAAGGGAGAGAGAGACAGACAGATAGAATCACTGATCTGTTTCTGTATGTGCCCTGATCAGAGATTGAACTCGTAACCTTTGTGTATTGGGACAATGCTCTAACCAATGAGATATCCAGCTAGAGCAAGAGGAACCATTTTTGAATGTCAACCTCTTTTTGATTCCTTTAGACCAAAGACCAAAAAAAGATCCAGGCTAATGGTCTGTTGCTTAGGCTCTTTGTCATTGGACTGTATATGAGCTTGGCCCTTGAGAGTAGGCAGTTGTATGGCAAAAGAAGATGACATTTTTCTCCTAAGACCTGAAGTTGAGCTTTACTAAGCCACCTCTGTCTGTGTCTTTTTAAACTGGGTCCTGCCAGATATGGCAAAAGTGGTGGTAGGGGGAGACAGAGGCTAAAGAACTTTTACTCCTGTTAAGTCTCATTTATGGTTCTTTACCTGTCCCATTAATTTGGTACCTTTCTGAGGGCTACATGTTATCTTTGGTCTATAATAGAATTCTCTGCTTTTGGAAATAGGGACAAGTGGTGAGGCTTGACTATGGTTAGAGTTACAGCAAGTGCTCATTAATTTAGAATGCAATTAACTGATTGCCACACCCAGGTTTTCTTGGTGGAAAGGAAACTGACTCATGACCAAGGCTTGTTGAATGGTTCCTCTCCAAGGCTATTCTCCATAGGACATCTATGCACCTCTTCTCCCATCAGTTGAATTGCATGCTTACCAAGAATCACTTGTATTTATCCCTAAACCTGTGTATGCCTGATAGACCAATAGGCTATGAGTGGAAGTGATGCCTGAAGTTTCTATTTTTCTCTGCAATAACAAAGCAGCTGCCGTCCCCTCTGTATCTGTTTTTGTATCAGTTGTTTCTAGCAGTAGGATTCAATGTGCAATTTTTTCTACCCTATCAGAATCAGCATCCTTGTGCAACTTCAGAGAGATCAACACCCTCTGCCAGCAAACCCTTCCACCCTCAGGTCCAGTCTCAGCTCGGCAGGGTGTCTGCTCAAAGTTCCTAGGGCACCAGTATCAGCCGGCAGTGCCCTCCCTCCGAGGCTGAATTCTGGCTCTGTGGGAGCCTTCCTACAAGCTCTGAAGTCTTGTAATCCTAACCTATTCCCTTTGTTCATGAGACCAGCATTAAGTATGGAATAGACATTAACCAGGCTTCTAATCACAACCCTTGAGCCTTGAGGAAGACCATTTTCAATATTTGTTTTGTGTTCAGGCTAAGTCTGTCTATTCTTGGAAGAAAGTGTTTTTCTTTAGACCATATTACATCTCTGCTTAATAACTCTTAATGGCTTCCCACTGTCCTCTGAACAAAAAACCCCAATGTTTTGTCCTTTCTTCCAAGTTCTTGTATGAACTTGCCCTGGGCTGCATCTCTCAGACCTCATCTCTGAACTGCGCTCTCTCTTTTGTTTACTACACTCTAGCCATCCTGGCTGTATTTCTATCAAATGACTGAGTTCAGCTAGGCAAATCTGCCTTGGCACCTTGGCACTTACAATGACCTCTGCCTGGGATTGCTTTCTTGAGATATTTACATGCCTGGTTATATAGTTTATTATCACCTTTTTAAAGAGGCCTTTTGGGACTTTCAAATAATCCCATTCTATTTAATCCTGTCTATTTCTTTTGTAGCATTTGCCACAATCTAACTACCTTCTTTATTTGTCTATTTTCTTCTTCACCACTATAAGGGCATCTATTTTGTCTATTTTGTGGATTACTCTCTTTAAAAATCTAGTGAACAAAAAGTAAATTTAGCTTTTGGTAAGTCTAAAATATACAAATCAATGCAAATTGATTACTTTTAAACTTTAAAGGAACCCAGAAACTCAGACTACCTATATATAACTTTTTTCTTCCTCTCAGTCAACTCCAGACAATGAACAACTATTTCCAAAGGATGGACCATTCATGCACTACAGGAAGTCATCTGGAGAAGAGATCAGCAGCAACGGGGGTCAGCACAGTTTCGTTGCAAGACCATATCGATGCAAGACATTGTCAGAGTGAAGAAGAGCTGTGGTAAACTGTCCAACATGTTTCATGCTAGCAAATGTGCAGCACAAATCTTGCAGGCTTATGTCGGTTCCTTTCATCTGGTCATACTTCATCATGAGGCTGAAGGTGTCCATAAACATAACCCTGAACACTGGCTCAAAGGGAAAAACATACAGTCTTATCAAGTAAGTATAAAATTAAGGCAAAGTTTAAAAGTCAGTGAAATTGGTGATATTTTCTTTTAACAAAGCCCTGTCAAATTATAATGGCCCAAGAAGTTTTTCCAGGTGATATTGACTCACCTTGCTTTGCAAAATGCATGCAAAGCCCACTTGATTCAGAGTTGACTATTCCAGTGTCCTGGCACCAAGGTTTGGGGTCCAATTTAAGAATTCATTACACTTATGGAGAGTTGTATTTCATTAGGAGTCAGCTAAAGTTTCTCTTTGCCCCATATAATTGACACATACTTGCTATACCATAACTATACCATCAATGAAATTGGTTTCTAAACCATTTAATGTTTATATACATATGACCTAATAAGACTGATATGAAGTTTTATCTAAGTTATTCAGAGAATGATTTACTAACTGATATATTATCCAAGTCTTATACTTCTTCCACTGAAAGAATTTAGTATCCTCCCCTAAACACACATATACAGGAAACTGGGTGGAAGGAGAGAACAAGACAATTCTCACCTGCAAATTCAGTCTCAAGACAAGGACACTAGCCTGGCCACACACTCCTGCACTGCTCCATGGCCATGATATGCTATGATTGCTCAGTTCTCAGATGGTGGATTTAGAGGTACAGTCATGCACCACTTAATGGGGCGACTGTGTTTTGAGAGATGAGTCGTTAGGCAATTTGGTCATTATGCAAACATCATAGAGTGCACTTACACAAACCTACCAGTAGATGGTCTAGCCTACTACATGCCTAGGCTAAATGGTATATCCTATTGCTCCTGTATACAAACCTGTCTAGCATGTTACCGCAATGAATATTGTAGGCAATCGTAACACAGTGGTATGGATTTTTAAATTTAAACATATCTAAACATAGAAAAGATACAGTAAAAATAAGGTCTGAAAAGTATAATGAGGTTACAATCTTATGAGACCACAATTGTATATGCAGTCGTCATTAACGAAAATGTCATCATGTGGCACGTGACTGCACAAGTGCACAACCTTCAGATTTCTGATTGTGTTCTGTCATAATTTTATAGAAACAGAACTAACTTTCTCTACTGTCAATATAGCACTGTCTATTCAAATTTTTCAAGAGTGGAGATACAAGCAAGCTTTCTTGTTCATTCTACTCTGTTTCTCTTTTTAAGGCCGTGATAAATCTTAGCATCAGTCCCTTGTGTATCACAGCTCACAGCCATGGAATGATGCTCTGAGTTGTCCAGAAGAGGTGGCAAAATGGGAAATGTGTCAGGACCCTCATAAACCCAGGACTCTACACTAGGGCTTTCTATTGCTGGTGATTTGGACCAAAAAATATCCTGTTTTCCAGATGTGCTGTTGGCGAGGCTCTATTTCCAAACCATCACACAATGAAATGGAGAGAATGCTGTAATTACAAAAGAAATGTTCTCTAAAGGCGTTTGCTAGACTCTATCTTTTATGACACTTGGTATTGTATAGGCTGATTTACAGCCGCCCTCAGTGGGACAAAACTACACTTTCTCAAATTGTTTTTCTCAGACTTCCTATCCTTTAATACAGGTACATGCTAGGAAGAAATACAAAGCCTTTCAAAAGCAAGAGACTAGTTAGCAGTGCTATGCGAGGCCTTTGATCTTCCTAGGGGGTGAGAGCAATGGCCCTGTGGATGGGAAACCTTTGTATAGTGTAATAAACTATGTTGTTCATTGGTGGGGAGGGACCCTAGAATCACTGCTCACTCTCTTTCTCCCCCTCACTCCTCTCTCCTATCAGAAGAGGCTCACACAGGAAAAGGGGGTTGAAATGGAGGAAGCTGAGGTTTGCTGACTTCTCCACTGTTCCTGGCTTTTTCATTTGGGTATTGATTGACATTCTAACTGACCAGCTGACACCGGGGCCTATGCCAAGTAGAAATGAATTGCTAAGCCATCTCCGATTTTCCGGTTAGATCCCCTCTCCCAGTGTTTGTGACTCAGCGCCTTCCTGCTACCCTCTGCTCAGCCCCATCCCCCCATTCACCCAGACATGACAAACAAAGGCATTTCTCTAGCTATGCTTAAAACAAATAATTATTGTTTGGTAAATATATGCAGCCAGCCGCATAAAACCCTGATTGTTTGAAACCACATTATAAACATGCAAACATGGATGATTCTATATAGATGACCAAATACTTTCTCAATTTCTATTCTAATTCATCTCATACAGAATGATCCAATTAGTCATTCTTTAACAACACTTTCAATGTTTCTCCCAGACCCCAGAATTTATAATTACTACAAACTGCCAATAGGATGAACTGCCAAATTTTAATCTTGGTGATTTAAAACTCCCCATTAATTTAGTGACAAATACATGTCAGGAACTCCACGAGGTACTGGTGAAGTCACAAAATGAGCATAACAAGATTCCTGCTTTCAAAAAATTTACAACCTAATTGGAAGGCTATAGGGTCAACAACCTACAAGGCAGAATAGGAGAGCCACAAGAGACATAAATAATAACAGCAATTTTATACTAAAGCATTTACTGTGTGCTAGATAAGTTTCCCTCTCTTACCATGAATCCTCACAACAGTACTATAACAGAGGTAGGTATCTCCACTTACAGACAATAGCAATTACCAAATTTCTTCTAGTGCCAGCTGTGTGTATACATGATCACATTTAATCCCCATAAAAAGTCACTTTACAAATGAGTGCTGATGATTTGTCTGAGGTCACAGAAATAGTCAGTGGCTGCTATGGTCTGAATATTTGGTCCAAATGCAAATGTTCAATGGTATTTGGAGATGGAAACTTTGGGAGCTATTAGGTCATGAGGGTAGAGCTCTCATGAATGAAATTAGTGCCCTTATAAAAGAAGCCTGCAAAAGCTCCTTAGCCCCTTTCAACTATGCGAGGACAGAGAAGTCAGCAGTCTGCGGCCCAGAAGAGGGCCTTCACTAGAACCCCAACTACCCTGATCTTGGACTCCCAGTTTCCAGATCTGTGAGAAATAAATTTCTGTGTTTTTTTTAAATTCATTTTAGAGAGGAGAGGGAGAGAGAGAGAGAGAGAGAGAGAGAAGAGACAGAGAGAGAGAGAGAGAAGGGAGGGGAGGAGCTGGAAGCATCAACTCCCATATGTGCCTTGACCAGGCAAGCCCAGGGTTTCAAACCGGCGACCTCAGCATTTCCAGGTCAACACTTTATCTACTGTGCCACCACAGGTAAGGCCAAATTTCTGTTGTTTTTAAGTTACATAGACAGCCTACATAGACTAAACAGTGGTCAGCAAACTCATTGGTCAACAGAGCCAGCCAAATATCAACAGTACAATGATTGAAATTTCTTTTGAGAGCCAAATTTCTTAAACTTAAACTATATAGATAGGCACATTGTTATTAGCGTAATTAGGATACTCCTAAGCTGGCCAAAGAGCCACACTCAAGGGGCTGAAGAGTTGCATGTGGCTTGCCAGCCGCTGTTTCCCAACCACTGGACTAAGACAATGGCAAAACCAAGTTTCAAACTTAGATCTCTCTGTCTCTGAAGTCTTTATTCTCTGGACCAGTGCTAGTCAACTTGGTTCCTACCGTCCACTAGTGGGTGTTTCAGCTTTCATGGTGGGCGGTAGCTGAGCAACCAAAGTATAAATAAAAAGATAGATTTAACTATAGTAAGTTTCTTTATAAAGATTTATTCTGCCAAACCTAGCAAAAATCTGACATAAAGTACTTGGTAAGTAATTATTATTATGTTTTAACTTGCTGTAACTCTGCTTTATAAATTTTATCAAGTAAAGTTACTTCCGTACTTTATAAATCACCATTACTGTGGAACTGGTGGGCAGTTAGAAAATTTTACTAACAGAGATACAAAAGTGGGCGGTAGGTATAAAAAGGTTGACTACCTCTGCTCTGGACTATGCCATGTGCCTTAGGGAAAAGGAACTGGAGAAGGTCAGCAGCTTGCCAGAGTTCACCAAGCTCTTCAGTGGCAATGGGGACTAAACAACAAATCTGTTTGACCTCAAAGTATGGGCTTGCTTCCTTTCTCTCTTTTTGCTCTTCTTTCCTTTGCTTTTATTTTTTATTTTTTTGTTTGATTTCTTTTTTTTAAATTTATTTATTTATTCATTTTTTAGAGATGAGAGAGAGAGAGAGAGGAGAGCCAGAGAGAGAGAAGGGGGGAGGAGCTGGAAGCATCAACTCCCATATGTGCCTTGACCAGGCAAGCCCAGGGTTTCGAACCGTCAACCTCAGCATTTCCAGGTTGATGCTTTATCCACTGTGCCACCACAGATCAGGCCTTTCCTTTGCTTTTAAACAATTTAGCCAAAAGGTAAAGAGGTCAAACAGAGCAAGGTAGGTGTTCCTATTTGGGTTGTGGTGTGGAAACCCAGAACCCAGGCAGAGTAACAAGAAAGTCTTCTTAGGCAAGAGCTTGAGGAGGATGAAGAGGGTGTCACACTGCAGGAGGGAAGGGTGTGTGTGGTGTCAGAGCCTGGGCAGGGTGATGAAGGTGTCCACATGGGAGGGCTTGGCCAAATGATGCACGTTAGAGCCCCAGTGGGGTGAGGAAGGTTCCACGTGAAGGGGTACTAACCCTGGGTGTCAGAGCTTGCGTAGGTTAAGAAGGATTTCTGCATTGGGTAGTGGTGGCCTGGACCAGGGTCTTATTTGGTGTGTGTCTGTGTGCCTGTGTGTATCAAGGCAGGAGAATGGGTTGCATATGGGGTAATGGCCAAATAACTAAATGTATTTCAAATAGTGGGGGGCTGGTTTCTCAGTGTCAAGGAGGTAATTACAAACATGAAAAATGAATAAAATAAAACAAGTAAACACAAAATAAAATTAAAGTAGGTATTAATGTAAACCCATGGTTTTCAATATAAAAATAGATACAAAGTAAATATACAATACCTGTGAATGTTGGAACATATATGCATGTGTGTGTGAATAAGTCATATGTTCCCTAGCTTTGTCCACCTCAGCATCAGCGAGAGCACCTGGTCCCCAAACTGTAGCTTCTCAATGTCATTTTCTGCTAAAAGGAACCAGGACTCTGGAAAAATGGCTAACTTCAGGGCCGTGCAGGGAAAATTCAAATTGAATTGGGAATTTTCTCTTGTACCAGAAAGACAATAGTTAAAAATGATGAGAATATGTTAAAAGACACAAGAATCAGCTTAATGGAGCTCCCACTGGCCTAATATAGGACAACTTCAGCATCAATATATATCATGATAATATTCAATTAAATCTATTGAGTAAAAAAGAAAACATTGAGTTCCTATTAATATAAATGACTATATACATAGATGAATTAAAAGTCTTATGAGGGATGGGACATTAAATAGTTTCAAAGTGACTCCCTACAGGGCACTTGATAAAACAGTGAAGAAACCTGGCAGATACCTTCTCAGTTCATGGACCACAGTGGACACCATCAGCCACGGGACACATTGACACTTGTACTGTAATAGGATGCAGTGAGAACACGGTGACATTCTGGTGTCCCTACCAAAGAAGCATAACCAGATTCTAGTAATGAGGAGGCATCAGACAAACCCAAATCAAGATGCAAAAGAGCCGGCCCAAAATCTTTTTTTTTTTTTTTTCTGAAGTTGGAAACGGGGAGGCAGTCAGACAGACTCCTGCATGCGCCCAACTGGGATCCACCCGGCATGCCCACCAGGGGGCGATGCTCTGCCCATCTGGGGCATTGCTCTGTCACAACCAGAGCCATTCTAGCACCTGAGGCAGAGGCCATGGAGCCATCCTCAGCACCTGGGCCAACTTTGTTCCAACAGAGCCTCGGCTGCGGGAGAGGAAGAAAGAGACAGAGAGGAAGGAGAGGGGGAGGGATGGAGAAGCAGATGGGCGCTTCTCCTGTGTGCCCTGCCTGGAAATTGAACCTGGGACTCCTGCACGCCAGGCCGGCACTCTACCACTGAGCCAACTGGCCAGGGCCCAGCCCGAAATCTTCAACGTATCAAGGCCATGAAAGTCAAGGAGAGATTTGTTTCAGACCAAGATGACAACGCAATCCAACTGTGTGATTCTGTACCAGATACTCTGACTATAAGGAACATTATTGAGAAGTGGCAAAAGTTGAGTGGGGTCTGAAGACTAAATGGTGGTAAGGTATCAATGTTAATTTCTGGCTTTGATGGTCCTATTGCAGCTATTAGGAGAAAGCCCTTATTTGGAGGAAATGGTCTTTGGAGTGTCCAGAGTAATGAGGCAACTTACTTTCAAATGCTTTAGAAAAAAAAAAGCCCTTTGTACCATTCTTCCAAGCTTTCTGTAAGTTTCTGGTTGTTTCAAAAAATATTAGAAATATATGAACTACCTTGTACTATATTGTGCAAAAGGAGGTAAAATTTGGGGAGAATTTAGATAGGTAGAAGGGTCTACAAGGAAATTTTTTCATGTAAAAATAGTGGTGTGTTCAACCACATTTAGTGCTTCCCCTTTGCCTTACAAAATAAGGTTTTGAACAAGGAAATGGAATGCAGAATAGAAAATTGGCTAAGATGGGCATTACAGTTAGACCAGGATTCAAATGCTGAATTTCTTTTTAACTGAGTATGGGACCTTGGACTATTTGAGTCCCAGTCTCATCATCTGTAAAATAGGAATAAATGATGTTTCTGTGTGTATAAGAATAAATGAGATTATGTATGTAAAGGGCTCAGCACAGTTTCTGCCACATAGCAGAATGTGATGTGATGAGGATATGACAACCATGATAATGTGAACTGCCCTTCAGGGGAGGTGATTGGTCTGCGCTGTGCAGATGGGTTGGGACTGGTTCAGACTGACCATGAAAGAAGGTAGAGCAGTTGGGAAGCCGTTAGCAATTGCCCACAGAAGAGTAGAGTAATGGCTGTTAGCAGAGGCAGATTAAGGTTGGTTGAGGCCCCGGGTGCAGAAGAAAATATTGGACCCCTTCCATTAGAAAACAAAGTAAAATTGAGGTTTGGGAGGCCCTTCAGAAGTGGGGACCCAGGGCGCATGCCCGGTGCGCCCGCCATTAAATCCGCCTCTGGCTGTCAGAATGGAATAACTGGGTGAGTGAGAGTTTGTTTGGGAAAATTCTCCAGATATAAAACAATGAATTAGGTCTCAGGATAATCCCTAGAAGGTTAAATGGCTCTGAGATGCAGTTTCTGGCAGAGGGAGGGGAGCTGTTACTGCTCAGGAGAACCAGAAATGACTGGGGTTCTTTACAAGAGAGCTCACAGACCAATACTCTTCCCTCATGCCCTTCCAACCTCACAAGTAGCAACGAAGATACAGATGTCTTTTAGGCTTATTACATCTTCTTTCCTCCTGCTGCACCTTTATTCTTTCTTCCCCATGCTCTGTCCCTTCCTCCCTGAACATTCCACTCAGGCACTCAGTGCCTGGTACTTGTTCAGGTCTTGTTCTGGATTCGTGCCTTGTTGTTGAAAGAATGAGACCACTGCCTCCAAAGAATTTACCATCTTGTTGGTGAGACAAAATATATGTATAGGAAACAGAAAGAAGCCTGCATTAGTCTCTGACTCTAGGAGTAAAGCTTGCTGGTGGTCAAACTCAGATTTCTGTCTCCTTATCTGACTATTACTCTCCTGTTAAGCCTTCCAAATTTATTTCCAGGAAGCCTGTGCTTCTATTAGGGTGCAGGCTATGCAGTGGCTATTAAAGCTATTCTTGTGTTTGTTTTGGAGATAAAGGCGGCATCTAAGGTGTTGGTTTATTTAATTCAGTCTTCCTACTTGTGCCACAACAATATAGTCTGTAACAAAACTGCATTCTATGTGTGTGTTTTCAGTATCATAGGAAGAGTGGCAGAGAGCTGAATCAAATGCTCAGAATGTTCTTGAAACCATCATATCACTGAAATGTTGATACCCACAGCATCCATTAGAAAGGACATATGTCTGTTTCCACCTACAAGTTGTGCATAGAGCAAATTTTCTAATTTAAAAAAGGCTCAATTCAACTCATTTTACACATTAAGTATGATGTCAATGTATTTTCATTAGCGATTGTAATTGCCAATATAATCCCATGGTAGTAGTTTTTTTTTTTTTAATTGTAAAATCGTCCATAATGTGGTAATATGCACATCCTACTTCAGCGCAATCATTAAAAACAACAAAAGGAAACACTGGCCTTTCAAAGAACTTTGGAAGGATTATTTGACTCCATGTCAAAAACATTTACTGAGAAATGAATTGAGAATCACAGTGTGGTCCTCTAAATCTTTCAGTGTGTAGCATTTGGTCAGATCAGTCACGCCATTCGAATTAAAGCCCTAGATGGATATCTGAAGCAGCACACTCCACTCCCAAACAAAAATATTGGATAATGGAGAGCAGGTGGCAGATAATTAGAAGATCTGGGACCACGCCATGGTCTTTATTTTTTTGAGGGTCTTTCTCTGTTGTTAGGTATGCCGCAAACCACTGCAGAATCCCCCTCAAAGCCCAGATGTTGAGACTGTGTGTAAATACTTCAAAGGGGAAAATGCGAAGGATAATGGGACATGGACAAACAAAAACGACGAGGATTGTTCTGTCAGGAGTGTGTGATTACAAAACCTCACGCAGACCTGGTGGAGTGTGCTTGTTTCTGAAAATGACACTCACTTTGAAGTCTGTTCTTTTAGTCAGAGCTCTGTTCTGCTATAGGCCTCCTTCACTGCTGACTTGATGCATCAAAGGAGCACCTAGCACTATGTGGGAGGTGCGTGGCCATCACAGACCCTGCAAATGAAGCCACGGAGCAGCTAATGGATATGGCGCAGAAGTCCCATACAAAACACCAGGCTTTGGTTTTCAAAGGCTAAACTGCTTTGAAAAAGGCCTTTAGGGCTGCAAATTTAATGGTGCTTATGTGTCAAATTTCTATTTTTTTTTCCAGGACAAAACAGAATGAACAAATCATTAGTTTGTATTGATCAAGTAGCTGGGGTCCATTCTGAAATTCTGCATGATCTGTAATGCTCTCAGGGAGACCAGCTCAGTCTCTGAAATGTTGTCTTCACTTTGATCAAGTTTTCAGACACTGCCAGGCTCCTTGGCACTACTTTGGAAACTGCCTTCTGCAAATACTTGGTTAACACGGGTCACCAAAACAAGGGAACCCTTCCTTTAATGCTGCCAAGACCAAATTAAATTTTCAGAGAGAATTTCACTCAAATGGTTACCGCTGATTCATGATTTTCATTTCTTTGTCAGACAGACAAAATAGCTTTGAAGAGCCTTCCACGGCCAAAGCAAATCTTCACCTCTGGATAAATAGTTCAGATCTTGAGGGAGACAGCAGCTGATCCTCTGCTGTTCTCCTGCTTGTCATTCTCCTTGCTCCCCACTGCTGCTTCAAACTGGCTCCTCTTAAGTTTTCCTGTAGAAGAGCATCTTCCTCCCGAGATGCTGCTGCTGGGATTAACCACCATCTCTCTGGACTCAGGGCTGCCCGTACTGGCCTTGCAGTCACTTCCTTCACACACTGCGATGGGCACTTCCTCCTAGTCTGCAGTAAGCACCCCACCTGCAGACAATACCTACAGGCTGTCCATGTCTAGATCTGACACCTGAGCCTCCACCTCTCAACTCCCATCACCCAAATCTGTCCTCCACTTCAGACACCCACTTTAAGGACAATGCTTGTAGCACCCCCGATATCTTGTATTTCAATTTCCAACCCTTCGACTACAAATTGCTATCTGTGCTTTCACCTTTCTGAGTTTTAATCTCATTTAGATATCCAGTTTCTATATCCCTGTGCTTTCTCCAGATATTTTAATTCACCTTTAGCTTTTATTTCTTTATCCAAATGGAACTTTGCACATTGTAGTTGATAGCATTTTTTTTTAAGTGAGAGGTGGGGAGATAGTGAGGCAGATTCCTGAATGTGCCCCAACTGGATCCACCCAGCAACCTCCATCTGGGGTCAATGCTTGAATCAACTGAGCTATCCTCAGTAACAGAGACTGACTCTCAGAACAACTGAGGCACTGGCTGTGGGAAGGGAAGAGAGAGAGAAAGGGGAGAGGAAGAGGAACAGATGGTCACTTCTCCTGTATGCCCTGATTGGGATTGAACCTGGGATATCTGCATGCTGGACTGATGCTCTATCCGCTGATCCAACTGGCCAAGGTCAGTTGGTAGCATTTATAATAACCTCACTGCCAAGCCCCAGCCACAGACTAGTGTTCCAGTTGCCCCTTTCCATTCCACCCCCCGAGAACCAGAGCTGCCGGAGAGATGGGGGAATGCGTAGATTGGCTTCAAGGCATGATCTCTAACCTCAGCAGGACACTCATATTCACTGGAGATACAGAATGAGAAAGGCAGGAATGCTGGGAGGCACAAGGTTGTTCTTTACAGAAGAGTGGCCATTGTTTGGGGTAGAAGAGTGGCCACTCCATAGGCTACTCAATAACCTATACTGTGGCCTGGTGGCAAAAGGTGAGTTAGACATCCGGTACTGAAATCTGAACTTTAAAAATGGAAAGAATATCAGTTTGCATCGGCAGAGACTGAAAGAGGGACCGACATGTAGAGAGCAAGAACCATAGTAATAGTAGACTCTCTACCCTCCTCACCTCTTCCTTCATAAATGTGTGTATTATGTATTATTTAGACAGTGGGATGAAGAGAGGGGACAACCCAGTGCAGTTCCTCTCTCACACCAGGTACCAGATGTTGGGCTTGGCCAGGGGATAGCCAGGTCACAAAAACAATTCCAATAGATTCAGAAATGGTTACAAGTTCATAATGAGCTATATATTTGGGCAATCAAATTACTTTTATATGGCAATCATGATTTATCACTGTGTATATACACATACACACACATATATACATGTGTGTGTGTGTATTATATGTGTGTATACATATACGTGTATGGTTTTGCCACTGAAAACACTCGTTTTTTCTGGCCACTTACCTGAGTCAGTGGCAGTTTTGCAAAGCATCTGGCATCTGTCATGAACTTCCAGACTTACTCAGACAAAAGTGCGCTAGGTGCTAAGATTTGATATGATACATTGGTATGCTTAAAACATGACTCAGCCCTGGCGTGTGGAAGTCCTGGGTTCGATTCACATTCAGGGCACACAGGAAAAGCAATCATCTACTTCTCCACCCCTCCCCCTTCCTTTTCTTTCTCTCTCCCCCTCCCCCAGCCATGGCTCATTCAAGCAAGTTGGCCCCAGGCATTGAGGATGGTACTATATAGTCTTGCCTCAGGCACTAAAATAGCTCGGTTGCCAAACAACAGAGCAAGGGCCTAAGATTGGCAGAGCATTACCCCCTAGTGGGCTTGCCAGGTGGATCCTGGTTGGGGTGCATATGGAGTCTGTTTCTTGTATTCCCCGCCTCTCCCTTAATAAAAGAAAAAACATAAAAAACACATGACTCTTTCACACAGATAGGCTTATTGCTAGAAGTGCTTCAGCTTTATGTTCTGAAAACACAAATTCTAAAAAGGAGAAATTTTACTTCACATGATTTCCGTTGTAAACATATGGTACATTTATACTTGTGTGTGCTTCACTATCGAGCATATTTTTGACAGCAGAGAATGTCTGTTTTGACTAGACATTTGAGAAATAAATGTTTTGCTGATGATTATGCATATCTGATATGATGGATATTCTACACAGCAGCACCTGGCTTCACATATTTCAAACGTTGTTTCTTTAGGACTACTTCTGGTACTGGGCGCTACAGGATGAGCTTGTATGGCTTTGTTACCTCTGCCCTGGCTGCAAAGTTTCTGTGCTGGCATATGGGCTGGAAGGAGACAGCTAGTAGTAACTATACACCAATTGACTTCAAGTCGTATGAATATAAACCCACTTAAACCAAAGTAAGTGTATCCCATATTTCACCTCCCTTCAGCTGGACCTCCCAACTGCCATGGCCTTTCCTAGGACAAGAGGACACGAGTGACATTACTTTTTCCAATGCCTATGGGCCTATGAACAACGCATTGGAAAGGGCTGTGAGGGGTTCTGAGATTCCATTTATTTAGCTTTGTAGTAAATTCAGCTTTGTGTCTGGACTCTTAAGGTGTGCCTAGCATATAATTATTCTGGAGGGTCCTAGTGGGGAAGGTCAGCTACTTCCATATACTGATTAAAGAACAGGCATCTTCCTCATTCTTATTGAAGACCACAAAGGTATAAGGGTATTCAAGATCCAAAGAATTAGGATCAAAGTGGGTTGTTTTTTTTTGAGTCAGATAAGTTATTAAAATTTCTTGAGACCCAAAGGAAAAGCAGGAGATTAGCTATAACCTGATGCTAGCTTTCACAAGAGAGTAACTTAATCCTAGGATAAACCAATCCCCTTTAAATAACATGGACAAGGTCAAGTGCGCATCAGGCATACCCACCCTGCAATGTCTGTATCCTTACCCAGAGGCTGTATTCCCACCCCAAATCCTACGCCAATCAATCATCTCAGCCTTGAATTATCTACCCAGTTCATCAAATCACTGGAGATAATAAAGTTATTCCATTTAGAGCTTGGTTTAGCAAACTTTCTCTGTAAAGGATCAGATAGCAACATTTTAGGTTTTGTGGGCCACTGGTCTCTGCTGCAGCTACTGAACGCTGCCAGTGCGAATGGAGTGACGAAAATGCCAATGAGTAGGCATGGCTGTCCTAATAAAACTCTATTATGGATGCTGAAATTTGAATTGCATATAATTTTTATGTCACAAAATATTATTTGATTTTTTTAACTATTAAAAATAAAAACAAGTTTTAGTTTGAAGGCTATACAAAACCAGATAGCAGGTCAGATTTTTTTGCCTTAAACTGTAGTTTTTGCTGATCTCTGTTCTAAACTATGCTCAGGAAAGATTTAGGATTAAGCTGGTTACAGGTTCAGACGGACACCGCTTTTCTGTTCTGTGCTTCTATGCAGAGGTAATACTATGCACCAGCTGTTCTTTAGGCATTATGCTGAAGATTTACAACCCCTTTGTGGGTCTCCTCCCTCAAAGAGCCCAATTGTAACATTATCATCTGTTCTACCCATGACTTCTGATTGGCTTGGTGCTTTGGGTTGGTTAGGCCATAGTTTTGGATCGAAGGCATATGTTACAGAGACATAGTACCAATGCTACGTCATGGACTGTTGAGCAGATAAAATATATTATGCTCACTTTGTTAAAGATGGTGCTGCCCACATGGAAGCCGTTGCCCAGATGATATTAATGTGTGTTGGGGGCAGGCTGTGGGCAGGCAGGATCCTTGTAGCCTGGGGCTTGGTTTTAGGACTAAGCCTTTCCCACCCTTTTTGATGTGGGGTGGGAAATCTCATCATGCCTCAGATAAGTGACTTTATGTTAGAGACTTCCCTATTTTGTATATTGGATTAAAGGTTTTGATTTCTGCACTATAAAATGTGGGCAGACTGGGAACTTGCTCTCTCTCGGTTCCTGAGATTAGCATTAGAGCAGAGAGCAGGTTGGAGAGCAGAATAAGGCCACATGGAGGAGAGGAGAGGCAGCCAAGATGGTGGAGTGATGAAAGAGAAGACAGTCAGTGCAGAGTTTGTGTAGAGAGAAGGAGATGGGGAACAAAGGAGAATGAGGCTAGTGAGCTAGAAACCTTTGATTCTAGGTGTAAGGCCAGGAGCCGCCATCGTGGCCATTCACATGCAGGTTCCCATTGGATTCAGGCAGACGATAAAGAAATGGCGGTGTCAGAGGATGGGGGGCCATCCTATTTATTGGTGTCTCACCAAGACAGGCAAACCACAAAAGAAGACAAGGGAAAAGCAGAAAACCAGCTCTTCCCATGAAGGGCCAGGGATCAGGGAAGCCCCTGCAATTGTGATAGCAGGAACTGTGTGTCCAAGCTCCTAGTCTGTCCCACTTTATAGTGTAGAAAACCAAAGTCCCTTAATCTAATATACAAACAAGGAAGTCCCCAATACAAAGTCACTTATCCAAGGCATAATTGGATTCCTCATGAGAGTGCACCACCCAGATCATACAATCAGTCAAGGGAGTGGGGAAAAACTTAGTCCCAAAACCAAACCTCAGGCTACAATGACCTGGCCTGCTTATAGCCTGTCCCCCACACCCAATATAAGTCACAAGCGAGCAAACATATATATCATGTTTACAAACTTATTTGACCAACACTAGGAAACTCAGATAAGTCAGTAGCTTTGTGAGCACTGAATGAGTGGGTTTTGGAGCTCATTGTGTGTTTTTACTTGCCTGCCGATGCAAGCTAGGATTAAAGATAATGGCTGTTGGGCAGATAAAATGTATTATGCTCACTTTGTTAAAGATGGCACTGCCCACGTGGAGGCCATCGCCCAGGTGATATTAATGTGTGTCTCTGTGGGCTGTGGGCAGGCAGGATCCTTGTAGCCTGGGGCTTGGTTTTGGAATTAAGCCTTTCCCACCCTTTTTGATGTGGGGTGGTAAAATCCAATCATGCCTCAGAGAAGTGACTTTGTATTAGAGACTTCCCTATTTTGTATATTGGATTAAATGTTTTGAATCTACACTATAAAATGGGGGCAGAACGGGAGCTTGCGCTCTTGGTTCCTGAGATTAGAGAAAGGCCATGTGGAAGAGGCCAGGAGAAGAAGCCAAGATGGCGGAGTGTTGAGTGAGAAGCCAGTTAGTGCAGAGTTTGTGCAGGGAGAAGGAAGGAGATGGGGAACAGAGGGGAATAAGTCTGGTGAGCTAGACACCTTTGATTCTAGGAAACTCGGATAAGTCAGTTGCTTTGTGAGCACTGAATGTGAGTGGGTTTTGGAGCCCAGTGTGTGTTTTTACTTGCCCGCTGGGTGCAAGCTAGGATTAAAGACTATGGCCCACCAGTTTTTGGCTCTGTTGTTTCTTTACTGACTGTCCGAATCCAATGCGAACCTGCATGGGTTGGGCGGCTGTGATGGTGACCATGGATACTGGCTTTACATGGACACAACCCAATTTGTACAACATCACCGATAACCAAGTGGTTTGCACCCATATTGTTAAGATGGATTGGCCCCTCTGGTTGTCTACACCTGAAGTCCTCTTCCTGTAATTGTGCTCCTTATGGGTCTCTCTTATTATCATGAGTATTGAAGTCCAAGAGGCTTTTGCACAGAAAGGGTTAGTCCCATTTACTTGCATTTATAACACATATCACTTTAGTAATGCTATGTAATTTAAAACATTCTTTTCATTAACTTTTAATACATATAACTCTTATTATTTTGTTTATAAATCTGTATCTAAAATAAGAATTTTACCTTCCCATGTTAATTAATTTGAGTTGCACAGGATAAACATCCTTAAATAATAATCAGCCTTTAGTTTATAAAATTTTTTAAACACTTTACATTGCATTTATAAATGTTTTCAATAGATTTTACTTAAAATGCCTGACCAGCAAGTTTACTACCAAAAACATAAATCCTTCTACATACTTAAATAACATAAGTTAAACATAAATTTTAGCATTTTAATAAACTTATGATAATAGAGATTCAAGTTCTTTCAAGCTATTCATTATTGTTTATAAGTGTAGTTAAATTTCCTCCCAACTTTCAACTTAAAAATCACAAGTATATAATCAATTATCCATTTATATTGGAATCCCTCTAACTAATCTATCAGGTTCTCTAGCATGTCAACTTTTCTTAAACATTACAAGCACAATAAATATCAAACACATACAGATTGTCCCAAAGATCATAAAACCCGTGTCTAACTTAATCTCCAAAGTATAGATGGTATGGGTTGACTTACTTTCATTGATTCTTAATTTTAAAACATCTTGGGGTAAAAAGACCTTACCTTTTAAGTTGAGGGTCATCAAACTATACATAGCTCAGTGCCTACTGACTGTTTGGATATGACCCCATGCTAAGAACAGTTTTTACATTAAATGGAAATGAAAAAACAAAACAAAAATGAACGGTAGAAAAAGAAGATTTCAGCATCCATAAATAAAGTTTTATAGGAACACAGCTAGGCTCATTTGTCTAAATATTGCCTATGACCGCTTTCAGGAGCACACAGCAATGTCAGGTGGTTGAGAGAGACCATATGGCCCTCAAACCTAAAATATTTACTTTTACAGAAAGTTTGTCCCTTCCTCCTTTCCCACTTTTTTTTTTTTTAGAAGACACAAGTCCTGCTGTACTGGAATTTCAAAAACCCAAATAAAGGATCACTGTAGCAGACAGTTTTGCCTGAAGGGTGTTTGGTAGACTATGAGCCAAGAGCTTCTTTTTAAGACTGTTTATCCTCCTTCCTTCTCCATTTACCCCAAAACAACAACAGACAATAAAGACTGAGGATAGGAAAGAAAGGATGGGGAAGGGCAGAGCACACACGGACAAAAGGACATTTACAGTTGTGAGTACGGAAAACACAGTTTATTCTTGTGTTATTATCTACTAATTATTGCATTATTTGTTATTATTAACCTACTTTTGCCCACTCCTGTATTTTTGGTGTAAGGGCAGAGACACGTCCCACCAAGATATATGAGGCACAAGTGTGCACTGCTCTCCAGGGCTTCACGCAGCCAGGGAGCAGGGGGCGGTCTCCCAGCGCCCAGAGGAAGTGCTCTGGGAGCTGCTCCCTGTGCTTGTGCATCAGGTGCGACAGAGGAAGCCACAGCCTCGCTTCTCAGTCCAGCTCTGGAGCTTCCGTGTAGGGGATCGTGCTTTCTTCCTAGCTGTCTACAGGCTGTTCACCATCTTATCTGCATGTTGCTCCTCTTGTCTTGACAAATGCTTTAACTATTTTAGCTCAGCTGTTCTCTGAACAAGCATCTCAGCACCCAGTTTAAGCTTAATTAACTTAGTTTACACCTTTTCTGTTGTCACATCAGGAAGTCTTGCATGTAATACTTGTATATATGTTTTAACATGCAATATAAGTATATACAGTATATATTTGACCCATGGGTTATAATTTGAAGTCATCACCTTTCCTTATAAGCAATATTTCACAGCCCTTCTGAACCAGAAGTCCTAATGAAGCACTATGTGTCATATCTAGATGAGAAGGGAGTTCAGACCCTCTGGCTGTCTTCAGCTTGGCCTCAATGAAATCATGAAAAGAATTGTTAAAATGCCTTCAGAGCATTATATGAAGTACAGTTTTCATTTCCAGAAAAATCTAATGTCTTAAAAGTAAAGTAAGGAAAGATACTTGAAATAGAGAGGGAAGGAGAAAACATGGGATAGGAAGGGGAAATGTGTATGGAGAGGAAAAATAAGCCAGAGGGTTAAAATAAGTTTAATTCCTAATTATTACACTAAAATAATGGCAGGAAGTTTTTTTTGTTTGTTTGTTTGTTTGTATTTTTTCTGAAGCTGGAAACGGGGAGAGACAGTCAGACTCCCGCATGCGCCCGACCGGGATCTACCTGGCACGCCCACCAGGGGGTGACGCTCTGCCCACCAGGGGGCGATGCTCTGCCCTTCCGGGGCGTCGCTCTGCCCTCAACCAGAGCCACTCTAGCGCCTGGGGCAGAGGCCAAGGAGCCATCCCCAGCGCTCGGGCCATCTTTGCTCCAATGGAGCCTTGGCTGTGGGAGGGGAAGAGAGAGACACAGAGGAAGGAGAGGGGGAGGGGTGGAGAAGCAGATGGGCACTTCTCCTGTGTGCCCTGGCCAGGAATCGAACCTGGGACCTCTATACGCCAGGCCGACGCTCTACCACTGAGCCAACCGGCCAGGGCCGCAGGAAGTTTTTATAGCCCCTCTATTGCTTAAATAATATCATACTTTAAAAATACCTGTATTTTGAGGTCCTGGCTGTTGCTCAGTGGATAGAGCATCGGCCAGGTGTATGGACATTCTGGGTTCAACTTCCAGTCAGGGCACACAGGAGAAGCAACCATCTGCTGCTTCTCCCATGTCTTTCCTCATCTCTCACTCTTCCCCTCCTACAGCCAGTGGCTTGATTGGTTCCAGCATGGCCCTGGGAGCCAAGGATAGCTTGGTTGAAGTATTTCAACCCCAAGGTACTAAAAATAGCTCAGTACTTGAGCATCAGACCCAGCTAAAAAAAAAAAATTAAAAAAAATTTTTTTTAAATAGTTGTATTTTTTTGGCCCTGGCCAGTTGGCTCAGTGGTAGAGCATCAGCCTGGTATGTGGATATCCCAGGTTTGATTCCCGGTCAGGGCACACAGGAGAAGTGACCATCTGCTTCTCCACCCTTTCCCCTCCCTTCTCCTTCTCTCTCTTTCTCTCTTCCCCTCCTACAGCCATGGCTCAATTGGTTTGAGCAAGTTGGCCCCGGGCACTGAGGATGGCTCCATGGCTTCTCCTCAGGCACTAAAATAGCTTGGTTGCCGAGCAACAAACAACCAGATGGGCAGAGCATCACTGGGTAGGGAGTTTGCTGGTGGATTGCAGTCTGTCTCTCTGTCTCCCTGCCTCTCACGTAATAATAATAATAATAAAATAGCTGTTTTTAAAAAAAGAAATGCTCAATGAATGAGCAATTCAAAATGCCTTCTGAATTAGAAAATTATTCTCAAACAAAATCAGATCAGTTTGCTGAATCTAAATGTCAAATATGTCTCACTTTCTGAGTCTTTACTTTAGCTCAGCTCCAAAGTATGATTTATTTATCAAGATCATGAGTGATGGAAGCCTAGGAGGGAGAGTTATGTTAAAGATTGATTTTGGGAAGCCATAATTATTGGGACTGGTGTAGAGAAACTTCAGGTTAGAGAACTAGAAATGTAATAGTTTTATAATGTTGTAAATACTTTTAGCCTATTTCAAACTTTCTGTAAGTCTATTTTGATTTTTGTAATTTTAATGAATTTGTTTTTTTGTAGCAAACATTTAAGATCTGCCCTGTTAGTAAATTTTTTTTTTATCAAAACCTGAGGTGGTTTTGATAAAATCCTCTAAAAATTAAATGAAAAAGTCAATTTACTTTTTAAAGAGGGTTTAATCAAAACTACCTCAGTAAATGGTCTGGGCAACACAGCACCTTCAGTTCAGAAAAACGGTGCTAATGAGATTATACACTTGCTAATGGACAATATACCTCATTGAAAGAGAACCAATACACAGGTTTATAGGCTGTGGCCCTGAAGAGAAGGAAGACAGATAGAAATTTAGTATCAAAGCAAAAGCTGTGCAGCTACAGTTTGCAAAAAATCCAATATTATGAACATTTGAAGGCAGCCCGGAGGGGCAGGGTAGAACCTGTAATGGGAGGAACAGGTGAGAGCTTTTCTAAACCTTTTATGAACCTCATATCTACCTTCTGTGAAGTCTTTTAGGAGTTGGAGGGGACATATTATCATTTTCATGTAGTATCCAATATGTAGATGGACATATTATCATCTTCATAAGGAGAGCCTGATATAATATTATCAAGTTTTAAAAACATTTTTGCTACAGAATAAAACACCAAAGCAAGTGTAGAGCTTAAATAATTGTTACAAAGTGAAAATCCATGTAACCATACTTCCATAAGAAACAAAACCTGAATAGCACCCCTAAAGGAGAGAATTTTTCTGAATTTTATAGCAATCTTTTTTTTTTTGTATTTTTAAAATCACCTAACAAATTCTTTTCATGTCTTGATACTTGAGATTCTTGAATTTTACATTTAAAAAGAAACTATCTTTAAAAATTTTTTCCATTATTTGAGAATGAGGGAGAGGGGGAGGCAAAAGAGGTGGAGGGGGAGAGAGAAGCATCAACTTGTTGTTCCATTTAGTTGTGCATTCATTGATTGCTTCTCACCTGTGCCCTGACTGGTGCCAGGATGATGCTCTATCCACTGAACCACCCAGCCAGGGCCAAAAAGAAATTATTTTTTTGACAGAGACAAAGAGAGACAGAGACACAGAGAGAGACAGAGAGGGACAGATAGGGACAGACAGACAGGAAGGGAGAGAGACGAGAAGCATCAATTCTTCATTGAGGTGCCTTGGTTGTTCATTGATTGCTTTTTCATATGTGCCTTGACGAGGGGCCTACAACAGAATGAGTGACCCCTTGCTCAAGCCAGCAACCTTGGGCTCAAGCCAGTGACTCCATGCTCAAGGTGGTAAGCACACACTCAAGCTGAATGAATCGTGCTCAAGCCAGTGAACTTGAGATTTTGAACCTGGGTCCTCTCTGTCCCAGTCCACCACTTTATCCACAGCACCACCACTTGGTCAGGCAGAAATGAACTTTTTTAAAAAGAGATATAACTGACATATAACATTATACACAGCATAATGATTCAGATGTACAACCTAATGATCATCATGATAAGTCTAGTTAACATCCATCACTGCACATAGTTACATATTTTTTTCTTGTGATGAGAACTTTTAAGATCTCCTGTCATAGCAATGAACACTTACATTAAGATTTCAAATAAACAACTTAAATAAACAAAGTTAGTAGAAGAAAGAAATAAAGATCAGAGCAGAAGTAAATAAAACAGAGACTAAAAAGACAAAAGATCAATGATACTAAGAGGTGCTCTTTTGAACAGAAAAAACTGGTAAACCTTTGCCTAGACTTACTGAGAAAAAAAGAGACAGGACTCAATTACATAAAATCAGAAATGAAAGTGAAGATGTTATAACTGATACCACAGAAATACAGAGGATTATAAGAGAGACTCATGTGAACAATCATATACCAAAAAATTGGACAACCTGGAGAAATGAATAAATTCCTACAAACATATAATCCACAAGGCTGAATCATGGAGAAATAGAAAATCTGAATGGACCACTGAATCAGTAATCAAAGAGTTCCCAACAAATGAGACTCCAGGACCAGATGGCCTCGCTGGTGAATTCTACCAAATATTTGAAGAACTAATACTGATCCTTCTCAAATGCTTCCAAATAATAGAAAGGGAAGGAAAACTTCCAAACTCATTTTACGAGACCAGTGTTACCCTGATTCCAAACCAAAGAAACAAGAAAATGATAGACCTATACCTCTAATGGATAAATACTCAACAAATATTAGCTAACTGATTTCAATAATATATTAAAAGGATTATACACACAATTTACTTTTCTAAAAATAATTTTGGTTTCTAAATAAATATATTTTTCTCTAGATGATAAGCTTAAGAGAGGTTTCAGGCTATTTTTTTTTACAAGGCCTTTCATATTTTAACACATTGTATGTATGAATAACCTATATTGCCAATAAAGAAAAAGCAAAAATAGAAAATATTATCACAATTATTTCTCTTTTAAATGTTATATTTTATTTATTTTTAAAGACTTTATTTATTCATTTTAGAGAATGAGAGAGAAGGTGGGGGGGAGCAGGAAGCATCAACTCCTACATGTGCCTTGACCAGGCAAAGCCCAGGGTTTTGAACTGACAACCTCAGCATTCCGGGTTATGCTTTAGCCACTGTGCCACCACAGGTCAGGCTAAATATTATTTTTTAAAGTAATAGGTTCATTGTAAAGTATTCTTTAACATTGTTAAAATCAGATTTGTGCAATTTATGGATCTGGTAGAAATCATCTTGAAGAGAATTTTTATCTGAACTATCATCATTATAATATTCCTCATTATTGTGGTGTTTTAACATCATTGTACATTGTGCTACTTGGCTTTGACTAAGGATTCATTATACGTGAAACTATAAATTCTTGTGTTATATATAAACATATAATTACAGATTCATGTACTTATATATGTAAAAATACTAATTGTAATGGGTAAGTTTTGCAGTGGTCAAATAGCCACAAGTCAATGTTTTATTGCATTAACTATGTTCTGTAAACTTGGTGCTCTGACCAAATTTCTGTAAACTGATGCTTGAACACCTATCCTGCATGCATATGCTGGATACTCCTCATTCTGGACAACCTGATAATATGTCTGTGTCACCTTGTGTTGCCCTCTTGCCTCCTTTGTTATCCCCTGCTCACTGGGAGGAATACTCTTTTTGGGGTTGTGCTTTTCAAATACAAACCAACCAATCCAGAATCTATATACTAACCACCTCCCTTATTGGGCTTTCACACTCTAGACTACTTTACACTTACCCTGACTACCCCAGAGCCAGGTCCCAGACTAGCACAGACAACCTCCTGGGGCCGCAGTGTCTATTGAAATTATTCAAACTAGCCAATCCTAAACCTGACCTGTGGTGGCGCAGTAGAGAAAGCGCTGACCTGGAATGCTGAAGTCACCGGTTCGAAACCCTGGACTTGCCCGGTCAAGGCACATGGGAAGCAACTACTACAAATTGTTGCTTCCCACTCCTCCTCCCCCCCTTATCTCTGTCTCTAAAAAAAAAAAAAATCAATAAACAAACTAGCCAATCCTAGGTTGGTTTACTGTACCTCACCTGTTCCTTCCTGCAGAAACCAGGTAAATGGTACCAAATAGTGTTCAGTATTTTAAGGGTATAAAGTGAGAAGCGGTTTTTTTATGCTGTATGAACATCTAGTAATACCAATTTAGACATGCTTTAGTCTTTCCAGTTTAATATAACCACAAAGAATGTTTCTTCAAAGAACCCCATTTTGTGACAACAAAGATGTTCAAGAGAAGGCCATGAATAAATACTAATATTTTGCTGATATTACAGTACTATTCAAGAAGTTTTTATATAATTGAACATGGTCTAATAGTTTAGAACTCTGTCAAACACTACTTTATGGAGAAGAGCAAGGTTTGGGGGCATATGAGTACATACGTGTACATAATGAAATCTCAAGAATTTCCTGCAATGTCTGTGAATGGAGAAGACTATTACAAAGACACTTGAGACATTATTTGTAGTTGGGTACAAGTCCTTGTTTGGAATATCAGATGTCTTGATTACACCTTTGCACACACTACACAATGTGTAGTATACTTAGTTGTGCCGGCATACGCAACATACACTTCAACAGCTCATAAAAACAAGCTTCTCACTTGATAGGACATCTCTGTAGCTTGACTTGTACTATCAAAAATACCAACTTATATATAGTTTTGTAGTGCCTCTCCTGCTACAGATATATACTTTAAATATCATATACAAAATAACATTTTCTACTTTTTGATAGATACACATTCCCAAATTTTCCTGAAAGTGACCGAATCACAATCCAAGAAGCTTCAATATATTGTTGAGGCCCTATAGATAGAACTGGAAATACTATGTATCAAGTATTTCTTGAAACAACTCGTTAGCTGGCTGAGGTTTAGAAATCTGCCATACAGAATTGTTGTGGCAAACCTATGGGCCTAGTAAATGGGTTGTGATCTATATTTTTAAGAAATTTTGTCAAAGTTAAATTTTACAAATCAGTTTTTTTAAAGATATATGCAAATTATTTCAAATTTGTGGGCCTGTGAAAACATGAGATATACTCTGATACATCAGCTATTTCTGTCAAAAGTTGGAAAACATTATTTAGTCTATAATGTCTATTTGAGTTAGATAGTTTGTGCACTATGTTGGCAAGGATGTAGAGAAACAGAAGTACTCAGACATTACTGGTGAGAGCATGAATTGATGGAGTCTCTATAGAGAATAATTTGAAAAATATCTATAAATCAAAGTAAATATCCAGGAATTCCATTTTTGAGAATTTATGCTACTTTCACATACATGAAATGAATTTCCCATCATGTTCTTTACAGGAACAATGTTCACGATAGCACAAAACTGGAGGCAATCTCAACATCATCAGTAGAAGAATGGTTAAAGAGAAACTGGTATATCCATGCAATAGAAGACTATCCAACTATGAAAAAGAATAACAGAGCTTTTCTTGTTTTGTTATAGACTGACTGTACAAGATATCTTAAGTGAAGAAAGTAAGTAGTAGAACAGTGTGTGTAGCTTTGCTATAATTAATGAAAAAAGGCAGAAGAAGTATACTCCTCTATACAGGTGTACCTCAAAGATACTGTGGGTTCAGTTCCAGACCACTGCCATAAAGCAAACATTACAATAAAGCGAGTCACAGGAAGTTTTTGGCTTCCCAGTGCATATAAAAGTTATGTCTGCGCTATACTGTGGTCTATTAAGTGTGCAATAGCATTAAGTCTAAAAAGCAAAATACATACCTTAATTTAAACAATACTTTATAGCTGAAAAATGCTAACCATCACCTGAACCTTTAGCATATTATAACCTTTTTTTTCTTTTTTTTTTTTTTTGCTGGTAGAGGGACTTATCTTCAAGCTGTAAAATATACAGTATCAGTGAAGCACAATAACTTCTCTGTAGGAAATGGATAACCATGGCTTCCCATGGGAAGTATTGGGTGACTAGAGGAGAGGAGTGGGAGGGAGATATTTTTACTGTGAATTTTCTAAACAGTTTAAATTTTAAATAATATCAATATAATGTGTTATATATTCAAAACTGAATACATTGAACTTTTTATAAGTCCATTTGAATACTACATATGTCAAGACAAAAAAAAAAAAAAGATACTCGTTATCAGAATAACTCTGGTATACTGAGACCCAACATCCTCAAGGTTTACTTCCCTTAAAATAGAAACAAAGCGCCATCTATGAAAAGGCTCCTCTTCTCCCTCATCTCATCAACTTCAGCATGAAGCCATGGACTATGACAGTTAACTGCCAGACTCAGAGAAATAGAAAGACAAGCACAACCGGAACATAACTGTCCAAATGGAGAGACGTAAAATGAGGTCAGGTCAGCACCACGACCGAATGTGAGAAATTATAGCTCATTTCCACTTTGACACTAATTATGACTCATGTTTCTAGCAGAAAATGAGCCAAAGCCGTCACAACACCACTTATTTCTTTACCTGCTTGGGAACTGTGAGAATTAAGTTAACTAACATTTTACAAAGAATTTGGCACCCTTTGATAGCAAAGTGTTATAAAGAGCTTTATCATCTTGTGCTTTCTGTATCCTACTTAAATTACATGCCAATGTTCTCATTATAAATGAGAAATTAAGTGGGGCCATCCTGGAAAGACATAAGTTTCTATTTTTGTGGTTTGATCTGGGTTTTGTCTATTTTACCCTTAAACAAAATGCTGTTAGTTCCAAGGATCATTCCATTTCTATGAATTATCCTTCAATACTGTACAAGAATGCATTCTTGAAATGCTTCCAAACTAAGTACAGAGGGTCACTTTGAACTTGCAGTTAACAC
Organism: Saccopteryx bilineata; assembly: GCF_036850765.1. Taxonomy (NCBI): domain Eukaryota; kingdom Metazoa; phylum Chordata; class Mammalia; order Chiroptera; family Emballonuridae; genus Saccopteryx; species Saccopteryx bilineata. Next base: position 65,553,267 of record NC_089492.1, read on the forward strand.
TTCTGCACTTCTTACCTCCCAAGTGGAGATGGGTGCGGCATTTCTTCCAAACGGTTTTAATCTTAGCAATTCCTTTTACAGAGTTCTTTGAGGAGAAAACTTTAGAAATTCATTTAACTTCTCATTAAATTACAAACACATTTATTTTTGAAAGAGTTCTTTCTGCAGTTACTATAATTCTATGGTTTTCCAAGAGCAATGAAGGGTGTTACTAAAAGGAAGAAAGGGTCCATAAATTTAAAATGGATGCTAAATGAAACCAACAGTCCCTGAAGCATCTCCATAAATTTTTGTTCAACAACATTAAAGAGAAACACTTGTCAAGTGCTTGAAGGGTACTGGGAACATTCAGATCTGTAATCAGTATTTACTAAGTTTTCCTTTATGATAACCTGGGGTTGTGGTCATGCATATGCAGTGAAATAGTCTGAAAATAATTCCCAGGCAAGCCAGGTTTGTCCTTCTACCTGCCTTTTCAAACTAACCAATGTACCTGAATCACTGAATGAAGTTATCTCTAAATATCTAAAAATCTGTGAACCTCAGATCAAACTGGACCTAAATTCAGTAATTGTTTGATTTTTGCTTTGCTTTTGCTTCACCATCCTGTCCCCTTGACTCAAGTTAAGCCTATAGATGTCATTGACATTTTTCACTTTTCAGATTAAAAAATGTACTATACCTTTTTCAAAAACCGTATTCTTTGTAAACAAGGCATGAAAGGTAGTATTTTTATGTGGAAGGGGTGTGTGAGCAGCGATTTGATTGCAAAGGGTAAAAGGATGTTGAGAAAATGTCAGTTGTCAGCAGCAAAATATATCAGATGGTGATGGAGGTTGCATGGGGTTATGGTAAAGAGAGCTACAATTTATTAACCTTAGGTCATCCCAATCAAATTGCGTTTGTTGTTCCCTAAACCTCATGAGTGAATGAGAACATATGTTTGAGTAAGAAAACCAGAATCTGAGCACAGATTTTATAAGAGAACTGCAAAGTTCTTTATGGGCTCAAGGTAGAGAAGGAACATATCTGCTGTGGCAGACGGAGAAAGCTTTGGACAAATTAGCTTCTGAGACTTAGCTTTTGACAGGTAAAGAAGGAAGGGGTGGGCATTCCCAGAGGTGTGGGAATAACTGCTCACCCTCATCTCCTTCCAACCTCTGCTCAAATGCCGTCTTTTTAGTGGTGTCTTCCCTGACCACTCTATTTAAAATTATACTCCATGCCTCTTAATTTTTCCCCTACAACTCTGATCATCTGATATGCTAGTGGTTGACCTTTTGTTTTTGTCAGCCTCTTTTTATAGAATATAAATTTCATGAAGACAGGGATTATTGTTAGTTTTGTTTATTGCTGTAGCCCTCAGTTTTTATAATGATATCTAGTACATGGTAGTCACTTGACATTTATACATCTGTATAGAGAAGGATTAAGACTCAAACATGTAGGGCATATTTGAGGAACAGTGGACAAGCAAGTTTGGCTAGATTGCTGAATATGTGTAATGTATGAACTTGGACTAAATCTACTTTACAAAGTCGTCCTTTTTGGCTATGGATGACCTCATGTGTATCTCTAAGCTCCTAGTCCCACAGTCTAGTTTCTACACATGGCACAGTGAGTAAGTCATGCAATGCCGAGCACATGGTTGTCAATTAAGACCTATGGAAGGAATGAGAATGTTTGTAAGTTCTCAGGCTATATTACTTTTGTAGACTTTAAACTCCAGTGATATTTAGTGTACCCACAGATCTTATGCCCAGGAGCCCCAGAGGTGGGGTGAGTTTTAGAGATACCATCTCTGTCAGGGTAGCATCAGGCATGGCAACAGATAGACTCAGAATGTATATCAGCTCAAACTCAGAAGTTTTCCCTCATTTCTACTGACTGGGGGTTAGGTTTCCATCATGTGGTGATTTAGGGGCTAGGTTCCCTCCATTCTTTGGCTCCACTGCACACTGAGACCTGGTCATAGTCAGTGCTCAGCCAGTGGACAGGGCTGGGGAGTGACCAGGCTACAAAGCTTTGAACTGCAGATGGTTTTCTCTATTTCTGTTTGCACATCACTGGCTGGGACTCACCCACATGCTCACTCCTACTGTGAGGGAGCCCAAGGAACAAGAGCCTAAAGAATGATATTTTTGGTGACTGGTCAGTAGTTCTTTTAGTCACTAGTTACATGTTCTTTTAGTCACTAGTTGTCTGCGTGAGGTAATCACCTAAAGTCCCCTTCAGTTAGCACAGTCTTCTTTGGGAGGTTCAGACATGGCTCCTTATACTTTGGAATGGACAAATTAAAAGGTGGGTTATCTGCCCCCATACTTCCCTTTGCCCCAGGTGCAGGGGTAAGCTGAGATAGGACAGCCACAATAACATCCCTTTCAACAGGGCAGAATGGGGAGTGTATGCAGTCAATGGCCTGCGTAATGATGACACGGTGAATTGTTGCAGCCGTATGGAAAACAGTATGGAGGTTCCTCAAAAAATTAAAAATAAAGCTGTGGCCAGGTGGGTTAGTGGACAGAGCATCGTCTGGGCATGCCAAAGTCATGGGTTTAATCCCTGCTCGGGGCACATACGAGAAGCAACCAATGAGTACAAAACTAATTGGAACAATTAAGTGGAGCAATGAGTTGATACTCTCTCTCTCTCTCAAATTAATGAAAATTCTTTTTAAAAAATTAAAAATACAACTACCATATGACCCAGCAATTCTACTTCTGGATATTTATCCAAAAAAATCCAAATTACTAATTCAAAAAGACATATGTATCCCTATGTTCACTGCAGCATTATCTACAAAAGCCAAGACATGGAAGCAATCTAAGTACCCATCCATAGACAAATAAGAACTAGTACATATGGTATTTCCCCATGTATAAGACATTTCCATGCATAAGATGCACCTTAATTTTGGGGCCCGAAATAAAAAAATGTATTACATAAAGTTATTAAACTCAAGTTTTATTCATCATAAAATTCATAAACTCCTCATCACTGTCAAAATTCCCATCCATTAGCTTGTCCTCATCTGTGTCTGATGATGAATCATGTCTTTATATATTGCCTTATCCTCAGTTCCAGCTATGGGAAATGCAAGTAAAAAACCCCTCACAACCACTGTATAAGACGCACCCAGATTTTAGACCCCAAATTTTTCGAAAAAGGGTGCGTCTTATACACGAGGTGATATGGTATGTACAATGAAATATTACTCAGCCATAAAAAAGCATAAAGTTTAACCATTTGAGACAACATGGATAGACCTAGAGGGCCTTATACTAAGTAAAAGAAGTTAGAGGAAAACAAATATATAATTTTTATATATGTGGAATCTAAAAACAAACAAAATGCAAAACCAAAATTATAGATACAGAGAACAAATGGGGAGATGTGTGAAAGAGGGAAAGAGATTAAGATGTACAAACTGCCACTTATAAAATGAGTCACAGGGATGTAATGTACAGCATAGAAAACATAGTCAATAATATTGTAATACCAGTGTATGGTGTCAGATGGGTACTAAACTTATTGGGGTAATCATAAGTTATATAAATGTCTAAGTACTATACTGCACACTTGCAACTAATATAATATTGTATGTCAACGTAATTGAAAATTTAAAAAATTTGTATATAATAAAAAGACTCCCTGCTCTGCAGCAAAGGAGGAAGATCTTTGGTTGGACTCATGCTCCACTGTCTGGGAGGAGCTACGTGTCTTCTCCGGGACATTTTCCTCTGCCCTTTATTCTTTGTGGCCACATTAGAAGTGGATACTAGTGAATATGTGCTCCTTGGAGACAGGCAGCTTTTTTTCAACCTGCTTCTGGCTTGTTCAGATTTGTGGTTCTGATAGTTGTATAAGGCTTATCTAGCAAAGATTTTTTTGTTTTCGTTTTTAGGAGTGGTTGGGTCTGTGATTTTTTGGGCCAACTGTCAGAAACTATTTTCCTCTATTAAGTTTTAATAGATAGCAACCATATCTAACATTCTGTATTAGCTATAATTCTTAAATATGTTCTATTATCTTTTCTTTTTTCTTTTTGGGCCTCACGTACTGCCATCTCTCTCCAAATTAACTGCCACTTTGAGGGCAGTTGAACCAGTACGTTAGAGTAGAAAGGTAGAAAAAACTCCCTTAATTGAATTCACCTTGCAATCCTGAGATATCTTGACAGATCTTGTAAAATCTTTTTGGGTCTTGTTTTCTTATGTGAAGGATCTTGAAGTAATCTGGTTTTCCTGCCCTCTTATAAACCTTACACCCCTTTCATTTATGCTTGTCAACTCATCAATTCCTACCTGAATCCAGATCCTTCTGGTAATAAATACCTTTCCACAGGCAGTGAGAAGAACCAATACATGCTAACATTCTGGGTATTTGCAACTACTTTCCTTAGAGCCATACTCTTTCCTGTTCAGCTAATACTTTTACCAGATGCTACCAAATGTTTTGTTACTATGAAACACTGGTCTCTCTCCAGACTGTGATATCTATATTCCTTCCATCTACTGCCCAACTGTAAAGCTAATGCCACATCTTTTTTATTTGTTCAGGCAGGACTCTGACATACCATGTGATTACACTACAAAGTAGTAGAATATGCCACCTCAAAATATAACTGCAGGGGTCCAGGACCTGCTACCTGAAAACATGCTGCTGTGGCAGATTGATAATTTTGAGCTGTACCACTTGAAAAACAGCAAATGCAGGAAGAAGCTTTCTCTGGACTGCTTGTACGCCCCAAAGACAGAGCCTTTAAACGGAACTCAGTTGTTACAGATCCCTCCCTGGGAGTTTCCTCACCCAGGGAAGACTGATTCTTATCACAGAGAGGGAGGTCAGAAATTGACTCCATGCCCAGATACTCTCTGTCACATGCCTCCTACTCCCATTTATTCTTCTAAGAAATTGTTCTTTCCTAAAAATTATTTATTCTCCTGTAAGAGGGCTACACCCTCTCTTTCTCGTCTCTATTAAGATGATATTTTCCCTGGCTGGTTGGCTCAGTGGTAGAGCATTGGCCCAGTGTGTGGAAGTACCAGGTTTGATTCCTGGAAGTCCGGAGAGTCTTCTTATCATATATAATTTTTTTAAAATTTTCAATTACAGTTGACATACAATATTATATTAGTTGCAAGTGTACAGTATAGTTCTTAGGCATTTATAAAACTTATGATTACCCCAATAAGCTTAGTACCCATCTGAACACAGGAGAAGCACCCATCTGCTTCTCCACCCTTCCCCCTCTCCTTTCTCTCTACTTCTCTCTTCCCTTTCCACAGCCAAGGCTTTATTGGAGCAAAGCTGGCCTGGGCACTGAGAATGGCTCCATGGCCTGCACCTCAGGTGCAGGAACTAGCATGGCTCCAGTTGCAACAGAGCAACGCCCCAGATGGGCAGAGCATCGCCCCCTGGTGGGCATGTGGGTGGATCCTGGTCGGGCTCATGTGGTAGTCTGACTGCCTACCTGCTTCTAACTTCGGAAAGAAAAAAAAATATGATATTTAAGTCTGACTACTGAACCATTTTGGGGAGTTACTTCTTTTTTGTTGGATAACTCCCATGTATACATGAAGTACACATGTTAATAAACTTCTATTTGTTTTTCTCTTGTTAATCTGTCTTTTATTACAGGGCCTCAACTAAGAACAAAGAAGAGTAGAAGAAAAATTATTTTTCTTCCCCTACAATGCTCAAATATAATATAATAAGTAAAATACAAGAGATGTTTATTCTTTGGTCACATAACAGATAAAGGTGAATATTTCTTGAGGGGTCAGCTTTCCTCTCCATGGTGATTCAGGGATCCAGAAATTTCCATGTCATGACTCCGTTATCTTCTTGGGCCCTGTTGTTACTCATCCAGGCAGCAGAAGAGGGAAGAACAAATGGAGAACAAACTTTCTTTCTTTAAAGTCTTGGCTCAGAAATGGCCCATATCACTTCTGTGTATGTTCCATTGGCAATGCTCAGTTGCATGGGCATAACTAACTAACTAACTAACTACAAGAGAGGTTGGAAAGAGTGCCTAGGAAGAAGAGAAGATGGGATTTTGTTGCATAACAGCCTGCTTTTCAGAGGTCACACCTGGAATATCCTGACAGACACACAACTTATAGATGTGTGACTCTACACTATGTGTTCATCACAAGCTCATATTTTCCTGTGCTCTTTTTTTTTTTTTTTTTGTATTTTTCTGAAGTTGGAAACGGGGAGGCAGTCAGACAGACTCCCGCATGTGCCCCACTGGGATCCACCCGGCATGCCCACCAGGGGGCGATGCTCTGCCCATCTGGGGCATTGCTCTGTTGCAACCAGAGCCATTCTAGCACCTGAGGCAGAGGCCATAGAGCCACCCCCAGCGCCTGGGTCAACTTTGCTCCAATGGAGCCTTGGCTGTGGGAGGAGAAGAGAGAGACAGAGAGGAAGGAGAGGGGGAGGGGTGGAGAAGCAGATGGGCACAAGCAGATGGGTGCTTCTCCTGTATGCCCTGGCCGGGAATCGAACCCGGGACTCCTGCACGCCAGGCTGTCCTGTGCTCTTTGATTTTTACCTTCTCTGTGACTTATAGTCTAAAAATTTGTAGGCATTGCTCTGTATTAATCCTTAAGAGAACTTTAATTTTTGTGTTTCTGAAACTTCTACTGTTTAATTAGTTATCAGGAATTTTGATGATAATCCCCTCAAATAACTTCTTCCTCATTATCCATTGTTGTAATCTTCGGCTTTCTGGACACTCTCTAGAGAACATTATTCATAGGTTTGATGAAGAAAAAGCTAAATCACTGGTTAGAGAATTAACTTTTATGGCTTATGTTTCTTATATTCCTCATCTGAGATTAAATCCAGTGATGGTTGTATGATATAGACCTTATCTGGACAAATTGTTGGGGATAAAATACTGTAGATATTATCCCAAGCCCTGTGACAAGTCAATATTTCACATACTGTATGTCATTCATCTTGATCAACCTTGATAAATTGATTTCTTGACCAATATAGGCTCTTACACTTCTGAAAGAAATCAGGAACCCTAAGAGATTTTGTTATTATTCTAAAATTAATGTTGTGTTCTGCCAATTATTTACCCTGATATTTTTAAAAAATATACATAATAAACAAAAATATTTGTGATAGGGAGAGTCAAATCTTAGGTTTGTTAAAATAGAAATATCATGCTCATTATCACCTTCTCCCCCAGTCTCTCAGTACCTCTTCCATTCTTCACATATTCATATTAGAAAAACACTTCTAAAACAGGCTTATATGGCATGGCCGGTTAGCTCAGCAGCAGAGCATCAGCCAGGTGTGTGGAAACCCTGGGTTTGATTCCTGGTCAGGGCACACAGGAGAAGCGACTATCTGCTTCTCCACCCCTTCCACCCTTCTCTCTCTCTTTCTCTCTTCCCCTCCTGCAGCCATGGCTTGAATGGTTGGAGCAAAGTTGACCCCGGGTGTGAAGATGGCTCGGTGGCTTCACTTCAGGTGCTAAAATAGCTTGGTTGCCAAGCAATGGAGCAGGGGCCCCAATGGGTAGAGCAGTGCTCAGTAAGGGGCTTGCTGGGTGGATCTAGTTGGGGCACATGAGGGAGTCTGTTTCTTCCTCCCTGCCTCTCAATAATATAAATGAATGAATGAATGAATGAATGAATGAATGAATGAATGAATGAAACAGGCTTATATGATTTAAACACACTTTTAAGAAATAAAAAGGCGAGTTGTCAGAGGTGGCAGGAGAGATGACTGAGTGCCCAGGACCCGACCACATCTGGATACAATTGTGAAGTGAGTCCTATCTGCCTGGGGCACTCTCCCAGCTTCCCCACCTGGACCCTCCACTTCAGCCCTCTGCCTTTCTCAATGTCCTTTCTTACTTTCAGTGACCACCAAACACAGGCAGGCACACCTATTCACTGAGCTCAGTCTTATTGTGATTCACAGATGCTGCATTTTTTTTTTTTTTTTTTACAACTTAAAGCCAAAACCCTCCACCAACAAAAGTATTATGACTTGTTTTATTGTAGTGGTCTGAAACTGAACCCACAGTATCTATGAGGTATGTCTATAATTTCAGCAAAAGCCTTTTTAAACATGATAAAGATTTCAGGTAAAACTTCTCCCTTAGGCTCCTCAAAAATTAAGAATAGAGTTTCTATATGACCCAGCAACCCCTCTATGGGTATCTACCTCCAAGGTTTGAAAACATTTATTTGTAAAGATATATGCACCCCTATGCTCATTGCTGCATTATTCACAGTGGCTAAGACATGGAGACAACCAAAGTGTCCTTCCATAGATGAATGGACCAGCTGTAGCCTACTGGCACCCCAGAAAATTTCTTACCACTCAGTGGGCCACTGATTCCAGGGCCTGAATCTTAGCCATGGGGTTGGGTTTGGGGTAGGGGAGGGGAAGAGGCTCCCCCCAAATTCTTAATCTCCTCCTCCTGTTCTCATCCCCAGAAGTAGTACTTGCTCTCTGCATTTGTATTTCCTCTCTCATGCCTTTTAGTAGTCACCATTTACTAGTTAATACTACTTTATATTAAAATTTTCCTGTTCAAGTTATTGCTGTGGTTTCTGCCTCCTGACTAGACCTTGACTAATCTTAGTGCTCACCACAATTTGTTGACTAAATGAATGGGCTTACTACTCTAAGCCCCGCTCTGAATATTGTGGCTGGAGCTTTAGGCCAGGGAGAGAGGGAACTATTAAATGAGAGAAGAAGAATATATCCTCCCCTTCCATTGTTTATCCTCCATCCATTCAATCTTTGCCTCAGAGCCCAAGGCATGCCCCCTCAGGGTATTCATTACACTATAACCCAGAGGCTCACCTGGTCCCTTAACACAGGCATCTCCCACCTGTGTTCCCAGCCTCATCTCTCTAAGAGAGTGAACAATCAAGACTTGTGATGCCCCCTTCTCAGAGATCACCAACTCCCTACCTTGGGTAAATGTCTTTACATGCTAGTGTTCCCTACCTTCTCCTTTCATCTCTCTCAAGAATATGACACTGATTCTTAGCCCAGATAAGACCATTTTCAAAATGCTACCAAAATGTGAGAGAAGAACACTCATGATCAGGTAGCCTCAAAGCTTATCAGAAAGAGATCTAAGAAATATAGTTGTAGGACCATGGGAATGTTAATCATTCCACATTTATACAGCTACAACAACAAAATGGTAGAAAACAGAAAACTTCTTTAATCAAGCATAGTCTTTGTGGTTTTGGCTGATAAATATGCAAAAAGTGCTCTGAATGTTTTTTAGGGCACAGAGAATTGCCACATTGACATCCCTAATATCTGTTTTTTGGTTATAAGAAAGAAATAGATTTGCTAATCAAGTAGTATGTCAGAGGCTTAAAAACATACAGGCACTTTTGATTATACAGAACAACAAATTGACTCCTAGGCAAAACACCTGAGCTCTGATTTTCAAATTAGAATATTCTGGTAATTAACATTATTGTATTCACTGAATTAGTCAACACTGGAAGGCACAATCTTAAAGTTATATGAAGCTCTCACAGGAAATTGCAGATCTTAAGAGATTATTTTTCTCAAGAAACTTACCTATCATCAAGATCTTTCAGAAATCCTACTTCCTCCAGAAACATCTTTCGTAATTAAAGAAACAATATTCCCTACCTCACACCTTTGATACCCCCTTAACCCATAATTCTACAATAATTCTTATTCCTTCCTTGATTTTGCTTATTTTGACCTTGTTGGAAATTTATGCAGTCATATATATGTTTTTGATTAGAATCCAAGTAAGAGTTGTTTGTATTATAATCATAGGCAAGTAGAGAGATAAATGAATAGCATTTGCTCCTTCATTCAAGATGTGCTGAGTGCCTACCATAGCCTGGCACCAGGGAAACAAAGATGAGTCAGACACAGATCCTCCCCCTTAAAGATGACTGGTAAGCAGCCTTTGCTCTCTGGGGGTTCTCAGTCTAGTAAGACACACATGTGAACAAATGCTATAGTATTGTGTTCTAAGCTACACGTCAGCACAAATGTGGGAAGGTCAATTCTTCTGGATTTCCCTACTTTACAGATTAGGAAATGGAGGCATAGAGAAATTACATGATTCACAGACATTTGTGTGATTTAGACATGGAAGAGACTTTATACAAATGCAGAAAATACATCGCCAGGGGTCATGTTTTTAATCACCATGCTAACTGCTTTCCACATGTGATCTTACAAGACCTCACATAGTTCAATATTTAATGAGAACATTTGGATGGTGCTAGCTAATCCCTTTTAGGTCATTAATACTCATTTATATTCTTGTGCCCTGATATCAGTCATTAAGGCAGAACCCACTTTCATTTATAAAAGATCACCTTAGCTACTGAATGAAGAAGTAGGAGTTGTAGGTGAGGTGACAGAAAGGCAATTTGGGAGACAGTTCAATTCAGGCTAAAGACAGGCAGGCCGAGAACTAGGCAGCAGTGTTGAGAATGCAGAGGAGGAGTTAGGGGCTGCCATCTTCTTCTATGCTGGATTTAGTACAGATTGGAATGAATGTGTAAGTGGGGGTTGGGGGCACAGGAGATGTGATGAACTGTAAAAATGACCGCAAATTCTTCTCAAGTCTGTATGCACACCTTGCAATCATCTCATCGAGAACTGGAGTCTGTTTTTCTTTTTACTACTTGAAACCAAGCTGGCCCTGCGACTTCCTTTGGCTGGTAGAATGTAACAATTGTGATGTTATCTGAGTTCCAAACTTGGGTTCAAGGAGCTTTGTGAGTTGGCTCTCTCTTGCTCTTGGATCCCTGTGACCCCTGAGTAATTAAGCCAGGCTAGCCAGCTAGATGATGAGACACATGTCCTCCAGCTGTCCAGTCATCCCAGCCCTCAGCCTGCCAACTACTAGACATGAGAATGAGGTAATGGCAGGTGACAGCAGCAGAGTGAATGGACCCACTTTTAATCACCTTCTATGAAGGCTCCGATGGACCTGGCCTTTCAAACTGTCCAGTTACTCATACTACTTCAGGAATGGCAGTTACTACCAGCCAAGAACTACTACTACTTCTGAAGTTTAAAAGCTAGTCTCAAAGCAGGCTGCTCTAAAATCAAAATGGAAAAGTCTTACAAACAGAAAGGAAACTTAAATTACTATGGCAATAGCCTAAGCTCATGTTGCCAACTGACTTGAGTAAATTAAATAAAGGGTCACTGGGGTAATTATAATAATAATAATAATACTGTAGAGGGTTTTTTACTTTTGAAGGAATGTTTTTAATATATTTCTTCCCCCACATATTGTATTGTTTCTCTCAATATGTTTTTGTTATTGAGTTTACTAATTACCAATAACCACTCAGAGGGAGAGGACTGCATGCCATGTCTGAAATTTACATGCCTAAAATTTAATCCATAGCTGCATTTGGACATCTGCCTGGATTATAAGCAGCTTTTTCCCCCTTTCAAAATGTCAGAAAAATCAAAAGTAATGTTGCTTTATTGCTTTATAAATTCTTTAACAAAATGATGAAAATGCTTTTTCTTGTCCCAAATATATTGACAGATCAAAGTTTTGGTCTCTTTCTCACTTTTATCTCTCAGCATCGTTCATAATACTTCTGTGTATCTTCAGGTAGCTCACTGAGTCACTGGTATTTTTAAGGCCATTCTGTTAAATTTTTATTGATATATTTCCATAAATTTAGCAGCTCAATTTTATTTCACCATTTCTGTAGGTCAGAAGTGGCTTGATTTTCTGCTTAGGAAGTCATGGGGCTAAAATCAAGATGTCAGCTCAGGCTATGGTCTTATCTGGTATGCAGGATCCTCTTACATTCTCACTGGTTGCTGGTAAAATTAATTTCCTTTTGGTTGTAGGATTGAGGTCTCTGCTTTTCTTGTAGTCCACATGTGACAGCTCTCAGCCATTAGAGGCCTTCTCCAATTTCTTGCTACATGGCAGTTTTCTGCATGGATGTTTGGTTTCCTCCAGGCCAGCAGCAGTGCATCTGTCTGATTTCCTCCCTTGCAACCAGAGAAAACATTGTTTTTAAAGGGCTCACATGATTATCAGTCCCACCCAGATAATCTTACTTTTTCAAGGTTGTTTTGCAGCTCTATTTACATATGCAAAACGCTTTTACAGCAGGAATTAGTGTTTGATGGAATACCTGAGAGAAAGTGTGTGTATACTAGGGGCAAAAATCTTGAAGTCTATCTTAGAATTCTGACTACCACAGTCATGATTAAGACACCCTATAATAGAACAATCAGTTTCTAATGAAAATTGGGACAAGAGACTCCCATAGCATGAATGCTATCACCCATCCTCTTCCTCATAAGTCTTCCAATCAGTTTCATCGTCCCATTGGATGTTTGAACTTGTCCACTCCTCGGGACCACAGGTGTTTGAAGCTCCTGTAGGTCTGTCTAGGTGTCTGACTTGGGCGTGCAGCAAGGAGAATCAGCGAAGAAAGCAGTCAACCTCCCCACGATGCTGAGGAGGGAGAGTATACCTGGGAAAGGCCGCAGCAAATTTCATACCTAAGCAACGGAGAAGGGGTGCAGTCTTCCTCATGGAGCTCTTGACCTTTCACTCAGTGATACCTGACTTGCAAGCTAATATTTTGAGGCTGTGTTATAGTTTGAAAAAATGAAAAACTTTTGGATACAGGACAATTATTATTATTTTTAATCATATAGCTCTCTGATGAGAAAACTGGAAACAGAAACAGCATTAATTTTTCTTTCAACAAGGATGTGTCAATTCTGTAACAGGAATTTGTTCTCTGATCTTACATAAAGCCATTTCTATTCCTTAGAGCATAAACAAAGAATTTGTGAAGAAATATGGGCAGAACATGGTGTTCAGACTCTCATTTAACTCACCTGCAAACTGTCCCCTTCCATCATAACTTTATTTAAATCATGGCTATGCTCTTAATCAACAATTTAAATTGATTGGCGCTTTCTTGATCCAGTTCTCTGGGGGCATGGTTTTCTGTTTAACTTTCTTGTTTTAATTCTTCAGCAAAACCATAAAATTTAATTAGGAAAGTAACCAGCTTTGTAACAGTTCTGCATCTCATTAGTTATACTTTGCACCTTCTCAGATTCTGTTCAACATTGCACATACATTTTGCATTTGTTCATGTTTCAGATAAAACACTGAATTTATAGTCTAAGCATGTAGTCTAATCACTTTTCACTTTTCCAGAGCTCCTTGGTGATAGTCAGTGGAAAAAGAAAAGACTTAAAGCAGTCATATATGCTATTAAACTAAGAGCCATCAAAGGCCAAGATACAGCATTTTTGCCTTACTGTATTAGTTTTCTATTGCTGCAAAGCAAATTAACCATAGCAGCTTTAAACAACACCCATTTATCATCTCACAGTTCTGTAGGTGAGAAGTCCAGGCACAGCTGGCTGGATTTTCTCTTTAGGGTCTCAGTTGGTTAAAATCAAGCAGCCAGGCTGGGTTGTGATGTCATCTGGACCTTAGGGTCATCTTAATAGCTCATATGGTGATGGCATATTCCTTGTGGTTGTCAGGCTGACATCTCCATGTTCTTGCTGCCTGTTAGCTATGGGCGACTCTCATTCAAGAGGCCATGGGTTTTCCTGATTATGTGACTCTCAAGGAGAGTTCACAACATACTTGTTTGATTTTTCTTTGAGACCAGTAGGAGTTCTTCTCTGACTTATTTTTCTGTGAACAGCTGAAGAAAACTCTGCTCTTAAAGGATTCACCTGATAGGTCAGGCTCATCCCAGGTAATCTTTCTTCTGCCACACAATTAATATGTCAAGGGAATGACTATCCCATCCTACTCACAGGTCCCACCCACTCAGAGGAGAGACTATGTAGGGTGTGCACATGAGGGGGAAGAAATATTGGGTCCATCTTAGAAAGCCTAGCACACTGTTCTTTAGGGGGGAAAAAAGGACTAAAGGCTTCCTGGAAGCCTTCCTCCCCTCCCCTGAGAGGCAGTGCACGGATGTGCAAAGGAGCTGTTAACAATGGCCCAAATTCTGTCCCATCAGCTCCACGGGGCACAAGATGACAGGCAGTCATTCTTCCTCTCTGCAGGCTGCTTTCTCTGCCGGGCCAAATTGCTGCTTTTAGTAGTGCAAGTGAATTACTCGATGAAAGCATTTACATTTAAAACGACATCAAGTTAACATGATGCTTTTAGATCGAAATTTATTTAAGTGATATGCCTCAACTTCAGCCCAATAAAATGATTTCTTTAGTGAAAGAAAATAAAGAAATGTGCAGAGGAATTAACACAGCAGGCACGAAACTGCTATCCTTAGAAAGGCCTACCAGCAACGTGGGCCCTTAGCTGACATCTGGGAACCTAGATTTGGGGAGGATTTCTACCACCCTGAGAAGAGTGGCTAACTGTGCCTGAACCGTGTGCTCAAACAACATAGTTCATGCTGAGCACCCACTTTCTTCCTGAGAGTCTGGAATTTTGGCACATGCAGGCATAGGGACCTACAAGATTAGGCCCCAGTAAAAAGTCTGAGTCCTAAATCTCTAATGAGCTTCCCTGGCAGACAATGTTTCACGTGTGTTATCATAACTCTCTGTTGGGGCAATTAAGAACATCCTGTGTGGCTCCACACAGAGACACTGCTTGGAAGCTTGTGCCTGGTCTGTCCTGGACTTCACCCTGTGTGTCTGTTCTCTTTGTGGATTTGCTTTGTATCCTTCTGTGACAAGTCATAGCTGTGAGTAGAGCCGTCGGCTATGGCAGGGGTCGGGAACCTATGGCTCGTGAGCCAGATGTGGCTCTTTTGATGGCTGCACCTGGCTCATAGACAAATCTTTAATAAAAAAAATAATAACGTTAAAAATATAAAACATTCTCATGTATTACAATCCATTCATTTCCTACCGCTCATGTTCATGGTTGCTGGAGCCAATCATAGCTGTCCTCTGGGACACCACCAAATTTTTATTGGATAATGTGTAAGGTACACGGGTCATTGTATGGCTCCCATGGAATTACATTTTAAAATATGTGGTGTTCATGGCTCTCTCAGCCAAAAAGGTTCCCGACCCCTAGGCTATAGTGTGGGTGACTCCGGACTAAAGTAAACAAATGTAGGATAATCTTCACACTGAGTCTAGGCTCCATGGCCCCTCAAACTTTCACCCTCTCCATCATGAAGACAGTCAGAGTAAATAGACTAGAGGCAAGAGGCAGCCTCATCTGGGTTCTAGAGGGCTTGGCCCTGTCTAGACATGGGTTCAAATTGCACACTGTGACTCAAGGCAAGTTACTTAACCTCTATCTCTCTCAGTTTCTTCATCTGTAAAACAGCAATAATAATGGTATTCACATCCTAGAGTTGTTGAAATGAGACAGTTAGGAAGCACTTGGTATTGTGAGAACATATAGTGACTAAGAGGGACTGGATAAACCCTGGATGTAACTCTCTCTGGTGGAGTCCCCAGAGCATCCCTGACATTCTACTTCTCTTGTCTCCCCTTATCCCTTGACTCTGCTCCCTTCTCCCTCCCCTAACCTTTTCACCCCCTCTCCCAGTGTTGTCCAAGCTTCTCCATGTCCAAACCACCACCTCCCTCTTTTATTACCTTCCCTTCAGCACTAAATGAATTCAATATGCAGGAATGTCCTTATTTAAGGTGTACAAGAAGGGGCCTAATATAAATGTGTTGTCATCAGTGTCCACAGACATATCCATATTCAACATCTTTTAGATCCACTTACTGTGACTTATAAGAGTTTATCAGTAACCCTCACAGTCCCAACTGATGTAATTTTATTGCTTTTGATAATGGTAAGTGAACCACACATATAATGATGGGGTTTTATAATTTTGTATGGCCTACCATGTAATATATTCACAAACATGGGAATAAGCTCCTGCATCCTCACTCCAGGTCCCTGTGACGAGACATCATCTTAGACTGGACATTGCATGGGTAGGGGCTGAGGATGAGGAGGAAGGAAGAAAATCAATAAACTAGAAGTTCAAAACTTCACTTGCAAATAAATGCAATACTTGAAGAGACGATGTCAAATAGAAAAGTCAAACCAAAAACAAAAGATCAAAAGTTTGATAATTACCAATGTTTTTAGAAGTCACGGAGTCCAGCCCTCCTTCCATGTTTCTCATCCCCTAATACCTTTTCCATGTACAATCCAGGTAGGATTGAATTCCAGTCATCTAGGACACATGCTTTTCCATTCCAAATTGAAGATTAATATGGCCTCCTTGATAATCTGCTTTGATCTCCATGAAGATGAAGCTAAACCACCACGTATTTTATGGGCTCACGTCTCTTTTTGGGAGGTAGGCGTAGAAAAGTGCTCATCACCACACTATTCATCACATCTTTAGCTAATGCTGACACTCAATTATATGCAGTAATGGGGAATGAGAAATGCTCTAACTCTAAAATCCATAAAATCCATCAAAGATTGAATAATCAGAGCCCTTCAACACTTGCCAACAAAATTCTCTTATCAAAACCACTGAAACATAGCAAAATTAATTAACTTCAAATTTCTAGCATTTATTTTCCTCAACTCACTTCTGCTTGAAGTTTTAATTAGAATGAAAGAGTCATGATCAGCAGGAAGATTTCAAGAGGGAAAAGTGAAGCTCTGGCAAATTATAAACTAATTTAAAAAAACTCATTCATTAAAAAACAAAACATTTACTGAGCTTCTAGAATATTCTAGAGACTCATTATGAACACAGTAACGAACAGAAATAAGCAAGCTCTCTCACAAAGCTTACGTCCTACTAAGAGAGATGGAAAATAAATAAATGAACTAGTACATGTAGATAATGGGTCAGATACACAATAAAATTCTGAATAAACTGAACTACCCTTTAAAAGCTCTTTCAAGTTCTCTTAGATTTTTCTTCCCTTGGCTAATTAATTCCTATTATTCCGCTCTAGTCAGCAAAGTCTTGTAAACACATTAGAAGCACAGTGATAAGTGAGTGGACACTCTCTTACCTTGAGCTGGTGGCATATTTTCTTCAGGGCATAAGCTTTCTCATTGGTGTTGGGGATAAGCCTTATCACCTTATCACTGCAAGAGAGAAAAAGATGGTGATAATTCATTTCAAAAATAAAGATTTAGCCATCTCTTTTTACTTAAAACAAACAAAGAAAGAAACAAACTGCCTTGCATTCAACAAGAAAAACAGCATAACTTTGGTCTAGCCAACAGGTATTTTATCATGTTCCCGTTATTCTCTGATTGCGTTAGTCTGTTTCCCTCTGTCATAAAATCATTTTTTTTTCCAGCAGCTTTTGAAGATTACAAACTCACACTTAAGCAGAGAAAGGTAAAAAACACAGGAAGAGAGGCAGTAATGACAAGAACTTTCATAACTACCTTAGAGCTGATACTGACAAAGAAAATTCTTGAGGACAGAAGACAAAACACTTATGTTTTTTTAAACTGAATGCTGAAAAGGAATGTGACTTGATGAGAGGACATATGGGATCCATACACTATGGAACATTCCTGGTTTGGATTCTTCCCACACATCTCTAATGGGCGTCTCATTTCTCTAGTACAGAGCTTCCCAACTGGCATGTGGGACCTAATTGGAGGGCCACCAATTGTTTACAGGTGTGCCATGAGACACCGATGGCTGTAACAGTTTCAAAGTGATAACAATTTTAAATAAATTTTTACAGCTATTATAATTTTACCACAGTAGAAATTATATTTGAACACTCTGTAAGGGTTTTTCTGTAAAGATCCTGAATGCACTAAGAAGACTGGAGGTGTCATGCTACACATCAGGGAGTTGTCTGTGATGGTGACCTGTCTCTCAGGTGTGCCAGACAAAGTGTTCTCATTTTGTAGTATGTCATGATGAGGACAGGCCAGGAAGCACAACTCTGGTGTATAATAACCACAACTGTCAGTGTGTTTTGCATAGAGTAGACACATTAAATATTTATTAATGGGTTGGCACAAAGGAGATCATTGCAAATTCTTGGCTTCCAGAGGAAATGTAGGAAAAACTAAATAAAGTACAGCAGGAATGAATATTTTTTTATAATCCTCGATAGCAGTTTACAATGACTGAAGATACAGCAAAACATTATTAAGACCATCTACATAAAGCACAAAACCCACACTGTAGCAATTCACTCACAACTTCTCCGTCCAGCCAGAAAGGTGTTCCAGAATCGGGGAGGAATCTACGTTTCTCCATGGGTTTGCTTAGATGGAGACGGTTTCCAAGGTGAGGGGATATTAATAGGGAGGACACTGGGGTGGCTCCCAGATTTGCTGGACAGTGATTCTTTAGGGCTGTGTGCTCATTTCCAGTCACTTCAGCTTTGTTATTTCTAATGATCCCATTATACCTCGGCTTGCTGATAATTCAGGATGTTTTAGGCGCTACTGCCCTAATCTGGCTTTGCAGCCTTGGTTTCCTCCAAGTCACACAAAACAACCTTTCTGTATCTTTTTTTGGAAAGAATAAACATAGAGGGAAAGAAAAAAAGAATCAAGTCCTGTAATACAACTCCAGATATGACCTTTGATATTTAAATGTAATTATACCTTTTCTCTTTTGAATTTCTGGTACACATTTGCTGATCTTTGTTTGTCCTGCCCTCATTGGATCCTGGCCTCTCCAACATAATTCTTGGCTGAGAAAGACCCCTCTACTGGGCGGTGGTATGGCTGTTTCTGAAGATGGATCACTTGATGTCTTGCTGGGCAACACCTCCATCGGGGCCTGCCAGCACCCCAAGAGTGCCAAGAAAGCAATCTGTGGCTGTTTTACAGCCGTGGGAAGATTAACCCTGAAAGTGATTGCTCAAACCCAGCTCTGCCATTTTCATTAAAAAAAAAAAAATCTCAGCTTGTAGAAATTCTCAGGTGCCACTTAAGAAATGTGTTTATTACTATTTAGTTACTTATCAAAGAATAGAGAATAAAGAAAGCTATTTAGAAAAATTCATAAAATGTCTTGCTTTTTTATAAGCCAATAAGTTATAGGGGTAGACTAACCAGTAACCAAAAACTAACAAAAGTTCTTTATTCAGCAAGTAAAACCAAATGACCCCCAGCTGCCCCATTTGTCTCACCAAAAAAAAGCTCACTCTCGCTAGATCTGTTAGCTAGCCGATTCTGAAGTGAACAATAATTTAGAACTATAAAAATAGGATTCAGATAAGAAATAGGAACTTAGAAAAATACAAAAAAAAAAGAAAAAGAAAAAGAAAAGAAAAGAAAAGAATTAAAAACTGGAACTTTGAAAAACTAGCTGTGAACAAGTTTCAAAGAAGGTGAGCTGAGAGGCTTTCTAATTTATCAGTTTTTTTCAACCGCTAGATGGCAACATCAATTTTAGACCCCTTTACCCTTTGGGATTAGGATGACTGAATCCAAAACTGTGAATGCAGTTGAGGTTAGAGAGACGACTGGGCATTTGTACATGTGTTTGCAAACTAGATATTTCTAACTCAGACAACCTATATAAAGTTGTCAGAGAAAAACAGATGTTTTTAATTACAGTTTAAGGCTGTATGTAGAGGCAGGATGTCTCAGATAAGCAACCGAGTAATTACAGATACGTATATATTTACTCAAGACATGCTTAGATTCTATCCCCTTGCCTTACGGGACAATTGAGGTTGGGTTGCTATAATGCCAGCATCCAGTTTGGTTTTAAGTTAGATGACTAATTATTATATACAGTAGCAACCACACAGATGAGATCATCTTAAATGAATACAATTCATTTAAAAGGTATGTAATGAGAGTGGATGAATCCAGAGGAAATACTTTGGCAAGAGAACACCATCTCTAACTTTTTTACAGTCTGTCTGGGCTTTAGTGTCTTCCTCGGAGGGATGAACTCCCATTCACCTTTTCATTTTAAAGCTGCTGCACTGTGTAGTTCGAGTTTGATGATTAGCGCATTGACTGCTATGCCTCGAGTGTGGGAGAACATGTCTGTTTTATGGGCAGCTCGGGAGCCGTCCTCAGCTGCCTTCTGGAAGACATGCTATGAAGTTCTAGAGTTCTCCTCCGGCTCCTGGCATGACCTTTCACAATTGATCCCCTTATTAAGCTCTAAATTTCTCTAGTTTATGAACCCATGCTTGGAAAAATCAAAACATCATGGAAGGTATGAAATAATAAAGTTTCCCTCCCAGTTTTCTCCCAACCTTGACCTTCCATCCTTCCCTATGAGCCTTGTTAGCAGTTCTTCGTGATTCTGTCCAGAGTCTTTTCTCTGCACTGATACGTGTACCCACTTACACACAACAGTCTGTTGTGTGGCATTTAAAGTACAAATTGGCTTTTATTTGTCATCTAATATGTTGGTTTTACAATACTATTTTTAAAAATAAACAGCTGAATTCTATATACTAATATTGTATTTTGGAACTTTATCCTTACATTCATACAGAGGTGGGTTTTTTAAAAATAAACTTTTTATAAACTTAAAAATAATGTTTATTTTGAATCACTTTTGTATGATCTTGGTATCTACCTTATGGTAGGATCATGGAATTAATGTGGAAATTTTCCACCCTTATAATATGATTTGACATTTTGAAATGACACATAAGTTTTTTTTTTTACTGTTTTGTAGAACACACACACAAAATTTTTAAGGTGGAAACTCCTATTTTTTTTTTTTTTTAATTTGGGGGTTAGATACTTACTTTCTTAATTCTTCTGTGGATGTTGGTCTATTTAATTTTCTCCTGGGCTTTCAGAGTTAATTTTGGCATTTTACATTTCCTGAAGAGCCATCAACTCATTTATATAAAATATATTAATATAAATTACTAATTATATTTTAAGTCATCGTATCTTTATCTGTAGCTTTGTCTCTTTTCAGTGTCCTACTGCTATTTGTGTTCTTTTTTAAAATCCTTAACCAAAGCTTCCAAAGTTATTTTTTATTTCATTTTTTTAAAGAATCATTTTATTTTCATTGATTTTTTGTGTGTGTACATATTGTTAATTTCTGTCTTAAATCTGTACTCCTTTTTTAAGTCTACTTTGTTATTCATGTTTTAATATGTGATATTCATATTGATGTTCATGTCTGATAATTGAATAATGTCAGTTTTTAGTTCCTATTTATCAAAGTTATTTTGAAGAATGTTAAAATTGTACATATATTGATTAAACATGTTTAATTATGTTATCTGTATCTTCTCTGCCCTTATTTCTTGCCCACTAAGTCTGACAATTTTTAATAGAACTTTATTTAATGTATCTATTGTAATTTTGGATTTGTCAACTAGTTTCTGAATTAAAAAATTTTGACTTATGTATTTTGATGATATGTAGCTATATAAGTGCTCATAGCTACTATATCTTCTGGATGAAATAAAACCTTTATTTAAAACACAATGTCCTTTAAAAATTCTTCCTTGGCTCATTTCATGCTCTATACCTTTAATCCCATTTTTTCCCAATATTATTGCCACTCCTGCTTTCTTGCTGTTTGGCTGGCACGTTTTGCCTGTCTCTTATGCTTTTTTTTTCCAGATGTGTCTTCTGCCAACATCACAGTGCTAGATTCAATTTCTAAAAATCCAATAAGATACTCTGGCCAGTTAGTTAGAGCATCATTCTGTAACACCAAGACTGCAGGTTCGATCCCCAGGCAGAGTACATATGGGAAGCGACCAATGAGTGCACAACTAATGGGACAACAAAAACTTCTCTCTCTCACTCCCTTCCTGTGTCTTTCTAAAAATTAATACAAAAACATCAAAATAAAACTCCAATAAGGGACTCTGATTTTCACTGAGAATTTTACTTATTCATATTAGATATAATACCTAATATGTGCGATTTTAGTTTATTTAATAGGGGTTTGTTTCCTATTTCTAAATATGGATATCTGAATTGTCTCCAAAATTCATAAGTTGAAGTCTTAGCCCCCATATTTCAGAATGTGACTGTATCTGGAAATAGGGTCTTTGAAAAGATAATTAAGTTAAAATGACATCATAAGGGTAGATCCCAATTCTATATGACTGGTTCCTGATATGAGGAGGAAATTTGGGTACTGACATGCACAGAAGTATGACCATATAAAGACACAGGGAGAAGACAATCATCTACAAGCCAAGGAGTGAGGATTCAGAAGAAACCAAGCTGTTTCTCAGACACCATGATCTCAGATTTCTAGCACCAGAACCATGAGGAAATAAAATTCCTGTTGGTTTAAGTCACTTAATATGTAGTACTTTGTTACTAGAGCCCTAGCAATCTAACATACAACTTGATGATCACAGCTGAATGTTTATGTCCCCAGGGAGCTGTTCCTTGATCTCTGGATGATTTCATTTACCTTGTTCCTACATTCTATCAATACTCTATACATATCCCATCATAAAACTCATTGCCATTGCTGTAATTGCTTGTTTAATGCCCATATCTCTCATTAGCCTCCATGAGCAAGCACTCACTACATTTTGGTTAATTCTGTGACAGTCCTGGGTAGTGAGAGTGTCTGCAAAGTGTGGTTAGGAACTTGTCTTGAGGGGCCCAGGACCAGTGTTTTGTTTTTAATATCTATATTATGCAAAGTGTAAATCAGGAGCCCATGCCACGCAATACATGGTTGCTTAAGGTTTTTGTGAAAATTATTTTATTCGGGCCTGAGGCATCCACTTCACAGATACCTCCAACCCCGCAAATCCCTAGTGGACTAAAATTTCCCTGGTTTTCTCCAGCTGCAGGGTGGAATTTTCTTTTTTCTTTTCTTTTCTTTTTTTTAGAGACAGAGAGAGAGAGAGTTAGAGAGAGGGATAGATAGGGACAGACAGACAGGAACAGAGAGAGATGAGAAGCATCAATCATTAGTTTTTTGTTGCGACACCTTAGTTGTTCATTGATTGCTTTCTCATATGTGCCTTGACCGCAGGCCTTCAGCAGACCAAGTAACCCCTTGCTCGAGCCAGCAACCTTGGGTCCAAGCTGGTGAGCTTTTGCTCAAACCAGATGAACCTGCACTCAAGCTGACGACCTTGGGGCCTCGAACCCGAATCCTCTGCATCCCAGTCTGATGCTCTATCCGCTCTGCCACCGCCTAGTCAGCCAGGGTGGAATTTTCTTACACTTTGAAGTGCCCTGCTTTACGTAGAGAATTGCTTCTATCCCTCACTTCTCCCATTACAGGCATTGGAATCCCAGCCTTAGACTTGAGGGCCCCTTTTAAAGTTCCGCCACCCAGAACCACAAGGCATCAGCCTTTTCTTTTCACTTTAGCTTTGTTCCCCCCCTCCCATGAATGTTTGGCATCTAGACATTTCCTCTTCTTTCTCTCTACAAGGCTCAGTTATCTATTAAAACAAATGACAGGAGGTAAAAGCACATACTGTTTGCCGGAGACAAGTTGCTGGTGTCTGCAGTGTGACCTTTAGAAAGGTTTTAATTTCTCTGTGCTTTAGTCCTTCCAACCATGGATTGGGTACTTAATTCACAGGTTATTGAGAAAATTGAGTGTACATGTCAATTGCTTAGAATAATGCCTGACACATAATAAAGGTTATACAGGTGCTTGATGTTATTATTACACTTTTACATTTTTCACTTTATCCTGTATTTATATTTTGAGGAGTCCTGACTACATCAACTCAGTCCTCCATGTTCTCTCCTACTCTAATCGGTTGCATAGAAGAATGAATATGATTTCCTTGAGAGGAAACTACTTGCAGCTAACACTCTGAGAGGCCTCTGAATGTGAGATGTGTCCATAGTCCCCCTTCAGGTGCTCTTTGTTTGGTATGGTGCAACGCCTTCCCCTGGGACCACAGCTAATTTGACACTTGACTCAAAGGCAATCAGTGAACCTTAAGGTGGAATGAAAAGTGAATCCTTCCTAGTCAGGCTCATTCTGCTGAACAGTGACTGAAAGCTGATCCAATTAGATCCTGCCTTTGGGAGTTTGTACTTGAGACAGAAAAAAATAATCAGTGAGTTTGCAGTATCAGGAGCACTGGCTGTAGATACAGATAATAGCCAAGTTTCCATAATGGCAAAATTCTCAAGCAAGGAACACAAGCCCTGGTTTGGAAATGGTCCCATTCTTTTTTTTTTTTCTGAAGTGAGAAGCAGGGAGGCAGAGAGAGAGACTCCCATATGGGACTGACCGGGATCTACCCAGCAAGCCCTCTAGGGGGCGATGCTCTACCCATTTGGGGTGTTGCTCTGTAGCAACCAGAGCCATTCCAGTTCCTGAGGTGGAGGCCATGGAACCATCCTCAGCATCCGGGCCAACTTTGCTCCAGTAGAGCCTTGGCTATGGGAGGGGGAGAGACAGAGAGGAAGGAGAGGGGGAAGGGTAGAGAAGCAGATGGGGGCTTCTCCTGTGTGCCCTGGCTGGGAATTGAACCCAGGATTTCCACCTGCCGGGCAGATGCTCTACCACTGAGCCAACTGGTGAGGGCCTCCCCCTTCTTCTTTGTGTTTCTGTATAGTAAATGTCTAACATCTCACGCATGCTTTTTCAGACTTCACAAATGCACTACTGCTAAGAACATTTAAACTTCAGATACTTAGTTTTTCATTCCTATCTCCAAATTACTGGATTTATCTTCTCTGGGGGAAGATAAATTTTCTTCTTTTTCTGCCAAGTTGTCTCTTATTTATTGCTTTTTAATGAAATTTTTCATGTACATCAAAACACTCTTTCAACAAAAGAAACGCACCTCTGAGACTCAAGCACTTTATAATGCAAACATTCATTTTTTTCTAGATGGGATTACCTAATGAGTTTCTTTGTGCTCAGGAAGAAGTGTTTTTTTTTTTTTTAAATTAAGTGAACATCCTATTATAAACTCTTCCATGGGATACGAGCTTTAAGCATATATTTTAAATGGTAACTTTTCATTCCACCTTAAGGTTCACTGATTGCCTTTGAGTCAAGTGTCAAATTAGCTGTGGTCCCAGGGGAAGGCGTTGCACGATACCAAACAAAGGGCACCTGAAGGGGGACTATGGACACATCTCACATTCAGCGGCCTCTCAGAGTGTTAGCTGCAAGTAGTTTCCTCTCAAGGAAATCATATTCATTCTTCTATGCAACCGATTAGAGTAGGAGAGAACATGGAGGACTGAGTTGATGTAGTCAGGACTCCTCAAAATATAAATACAGGATAAAGTGAAAAATGTAAAAGTGTAATAATAACATCAAGCACCTGTATAACCTTTATTATGTGTCAGGCATTATTCTAAGCAATTGACATGTACACTCAATTTTCTCAATAACCTGTGAATTAAGTACCCAATCCATGGTTGGAAGGACTAAAGCACAGAAAAATTAAATTCATTTTTCTTCAAAAAAATGAAGAAGTCCATTTTTTTTCTTCACTTGGGGAAGAAAGAGAGCAAAGATGGATTCTAACTTGGGCTCCACCATTTGCTGTGTGCACTGGGCCAAATTATTGCTATTAGAACAAGCAATTCCTAATTCTTAAATTGGGAAAAAATTAATACATTGTTGTTTAATGTTTCTGTGAAAATTATTTCACTCAGCCTTATTTATTTATTTATTTATTTATTTATTTATTTATTTATTTATTTATATTAAGTGAGAAGCAGGGAGGCAGAGAAACAGACTCCCACATGCACCCCAACCAGGATCCAAGACCCCTGCTGGGCGATGCTCTGCCCATCTGCGGCCTCTTCTTTGTTGATCGGCAACTGAGCTATTTTAGTGCCTGAGGCGAGGTCATGGGAGCCATCCTCAGTTACTGGGGCCAACTTGCTCTAACCCTTGTAGCCATGGCTGTAGGAGGGAAAATGAGCGAGAGGAAGGGGAGGGATGGGGAACCAGATGGTTGTTCTCTGGTGTGCCTTGATCGGAATCAAACTCAGGACTTCAAGACATGGGTCTGACACTCTACCGCTGAGCCAAATGGCCAGGGCTCAGTCATATTTATTAAGGTTATGTTACCTGTCAGGCATGGTGGCAAATGCTAGGGACATAGCAGTTTCTGTTTGCATTGGGCTCACAGTCATATTCCAAATGACATTACCTGAAAAATGCCTACCTTTTTATAGCCTCTCAATATGCAGTAGTTATTGTTGTTACCTCTACAGGAAAATATTTTTCTTGTCCTTTAGAACTTAAAGAACTAGAAGCAGATACTTCTCCAAGTATGTTTCACTGTGAACATCAGATGTATTTCACCTTTTTTGTTGTCGCTGCTGTATTTGTTTCTTGATGTGTTCATAGCTATTTAAATCTCATTATTGATCTATTTTCTGATTTGGGGCTTACTATTCCCTCTCTTCTCAAGCAGCACTTTGGTATCTGAGAAACACACATACAAGGGGTCCTCGGGTTACGACAGTCTCAACATACAATGTTTTGAGTTTATGATGCTCACTCCCATAAAAACTTTAAAAAATTGAGATGTATTTTGGCTGTTATGGATGCCTTGCAATGCTATAGGCAGATTTTGGAAGAAAAGTCATAATCAACCTTTTAGACTAGCCTGAAACAATTCTTTAAGAAGGTGGAGAGGCCTGAAACAAATCCTACATTCTCTACATCAGCTGCTACTTGAGATGAAACACCTGTAATACAGGTAGAATCATCTCCAGTGTCTCTTGCATGTTCCTTAGGCAATCCTAATTCACCTGACCCAGTATCTCCAGCACCTTCTGCAGGTTCTCCTGCCTCTCCAGCTTCCTCCTCCCCATAGGTCACTCTCTTCCACCTTGCAATGCCCCTTCCAGTGTACCAGCCAATCATAGGAATAAAGGTAAGGAATTTTTTATACTCAGTTTTGGTCATTTTTTGTTACTGCAAGTACAGTGTACAGTACAGTATAATTATGTCCTTTTCCTTTTTCTGTGGCTAAGTTTTTTTTTTTATGTTCTAGATTATGATTTTACAACTCTGTTAGGATAGGTAAGTGACTTAGGCTAGGGTGTGTTTTGACTTACACCATAATTTGGGTTACATCACTGTTGTAAGAATGGAACTGTGTCATAACCTGAGGACCCCCTGTATTAGGTAGTCTTATTCCTATTGTACATTAGCAAGTGAAGATGAGACACTTTATGTAAAACAAAAGGGAAAATAATTTCAAAGAAAGTCCTACATAGATGTTCTCTCTATTGGTACAAGTTGCACATGTTCAATTTCTCAATACTTCTAAAGACACATTTTTTTCTGGATGTAGAAAGGGATTTCTATACATTCCTGCCCTTCACAAGGAATCTGATTAGATGATTGTAGTGGCTGCTTTTGGCTGTGGCTCCAAATCCATTTCTCCTTCTTAAACCCTAACAGGACTGATTTGCTTGAAAACTCACTCCATCTCCACATTAAGCTTAGCTGTTTCTGGCAACTTTTGTTGATCTGGAGATAAACATATGCTATAAATTGGCCCAATCAGTTTTAAGGGAAGAATAATTATTCCATGATCAGGGAGGAAGAGATTCACTCTCTTGAATGTGAACAAGGACATGTGTAATCCTGTATGTGTAACCCCATATGTATAACCCTCACCACTTTAATTATAAAGGGAGTGAGCTTTAGAACAAGGCAAATTCTATGGACTGTTGAGTAGACAAGAGAATGACCTGGGTTTTCAGCGGTTTTGTTGAAATCAACCAACCTTTAAGCTTCCTGGTCCTGCTTCTTGGACTTTGTTATTTAATTTAAAATTTTCTTTGCTGTGTAGGCCAATTTCAATCAGGTTTTCTCCTACCTGTAACCCAAACCACCCTGCACATTAACAGTAGTTTTACTTAGTTTGGCTATTTTTAAGGAATGAGATAAGAAAAACCAATGGAATAAATCAATGTACTGTTAAATCAAAGTCCTCACGGTTGGGAAAACACATACTGATATCCTTCTTTCTTCCTTGAACACCATTCAATAAAACACCCTTGAATTCTGACAGTCACTTAAAACCTGCGCGTGCTTTCAGGGGGAAGATTTCAGCTGCTCAATAGCTAAACTCATCTCATACTCGAGAAAAATGGACCATTTAAAATATATGCTTAAAGCTCGTATCCCATGGAAGAGTTTATAATAGGATGTTCACTTAATTTAAAAAAAAAACAAAAAACACTTCTTCCTGAGCACAAAGAAACTCATTAGGTAATCCCATCTAGAAAAAAATGAATGTTTGCATTATAAAGTGCTTGAGTCTCAGAGGTGCGTTTCTTTTGTTGAAAGAGTGTTTTGATGTACATGAAAAATTTCATTAAAAAGCAATAAATAAGAGACAACTTGGCAGAGAATACACACTCGAGCGATAAATGGATTCTTTCCTCTTTGGTCATGGTTTATAGTTGCAATATAAAGTGCTCAGAACTTGCAGAAGTTCCCTGTGGCAGTTTTGCTTAGGACATGATTTAGACTTCACTCTTGGTTTAAAGTTAGGCAGAGTGATGACTCTTCCTCCCCCTTTGGTTGCTGCAACTATTTTAACAGTAGAGAAAAGAAAGCAGTACTCCTAAGCCTTATTGATGTACTTCATAAGAGAATTTTCTCAAAGGGTTGAAGGCATACGATGGTATCTCAATAGATATTTGTTGAGTTGGACTCTCTCTCTCTCTGTAAACTGCATCATCTTTTAAATTTCTGAAATTGACTTCCATTGTAAGGTTTGAGAATTTCTTCTCCCATCAGAAAGGAAAAAGAAATGTAACCCTGCCTTTAATTTCTTACAGTAAGATAATACCTTCAACTATGTTGCAAGGACTAGAAATATATTGTGTGAAATTTTTATATGATACTTCAATGTAGTCCTTTCTTGTAGAATTTAAGAATAGGACTCCCTCTGAGAAATACAGAACAAACCAATAATTCGACAGATATCTGTATAGCAAGTCTCTGGTGCAGAGGGAGTAGGAGGAGTAGCAAAGCATAAGGGAACACTTATATGGTAGCATGTGATAAATGTTTTATAACGTACTTAAAACATATGCATAAAAAGATTTAGCTGTGATGATCAGAGAAGATCACATGGAAGGACTTTGATAATTGAAAATAATAATATTTGGGTCCCAATGGACTGACAGCCAACAGCCTATATTAAGTTTAGGGGATTTGAAATTTTTAAAAAATTTATTTATTTATTTATTTATTTATTTATTTATTTATTTATTTATTTATTTATTTATTGTGTTTACATAGATTCTAGTGTCTCCCCAAAAGCATCCCCCTTTTCCTGTACTCCCCTCAACATCTCTTTTACCCCCTCCCTACAGCTCCCTCTGCCCTTCCCTTCAGGTTTAATTCCATTCCTCAGTTCGCATTGTTCCTTGGATTCCTCAAATGAGTGAGGTCATATGATATTTTTCTTTCTCTGCCTGGTTTATTTCACTCAACATAATAGTTTCCAGGTCCATTATTATTATTATTATTTTTTTTTTTTTTTTTTGTATTTTTCTGAAGCTGGAAACGGGGAGAGACAGTCAGACAGTCTCCCTCATGCGCCCTACCGGGATCCACCCGGCACGCCCACCAGGGGTGACGCTCTGCCCACCAGGGGGCGATGCTCTGCCCCTCTGGGGCATCGCTCTGCCGTGACCAGAGCCACTCTAGCACCTGGGGCAGAGGCCAAGGAGCCATCCCCAGCGCCCGGGCCATCTTTGCTCCAATGGAGCCTTGGCTGCGGGAGGGGAAGAGAGAGACAGAGAGGAAGGAGGGGGTGGGGGTGGAGAAGCAAATGGGCGCTTCTCCTATGTGCCCTGGCCGGGAATCGAACCCGGGTCCCCCACACGCCAGGCCGACACTCTACCGCTGAGCCAACCGGCCAGGGCCCAGGTCCATTATTATTGTTGCAAAATGTAATATTTCCTTTTTTTTCATGGCCCCATAGTATTCCACTGTATATATTCCATAGCTTTTTAATCCACTCGTCCATTGACAGACACTTGGGCTGTTTCCAGATCTTCGCTATTGTGAACAATGCTGCCATAAACATGGGGGTGCACTTCTTTTTTTCAGTCGATGATATGGTGTCCTTGGGGACACCATCCCATTTCTAATAATGGGATGGCTGGGTCAAAGGGCAGTTCCATTTCTAATTATTTGAGGAATCTCCAAACTGTTTACCACGATGGCTGCACCAGTCTGCATTCCTACTAGCAGTGCAGGAGGGTTCCCCTTTCCCCACATCCTGGCTAGCATCTATCATGTGTTGTTTTGTTAATGAGCACCATTCTGACTGGTGTGAGATGATTTCTCATTGTGGTTTTAACTTGCATTTCTCTAATGATTAGTGATGTTGAACAATTTTTCATCTGTCTGTTGGCCATCTGTATGTCCTCTTTGGGGAAGTGTCTATTCATTTCTTGTGCCCATTTTTTGATTGGATTATTTGTCTTTCTGGTATTGAGTTTTACAAGTTTTTTATAAATTTTGGTTATTAAACTCTTATCAGATGTGTTGTCAAATATGTTCTCCCATGTGTGGTTTGTCTTTTTATTCTGTTCATGTATTATCTTTAGCTGTGCAAAAGCTTTTTAGTTTGATATAGTCCCATTTGTTTATCCTGTCTTTTATTTCACTTGCCCGTGGAGATAAATCAGCAAATATATTGCTGCGATAGATGTCGGTGAGCTTACTGCCTATATTTTTTTCTAAGATGTTTATGGTTTCACGACTTACATTTAAGTCTTATCCATTTTGAGTTTATTTTTGTGAATGGTGTAAGTTGGTGGTCTAGTTTCATTTTTTTGTAGGTAGCTGTACAGTTTTTCCAACACCATTTGTTAAAGAGACTGTCTTTACTCCATTGTCAAATATCAGTTGTCCATAAAGGTGTGGGTTTATTTCTGGGTTCTCTGTTCTGTTCCATTGGTGTATATGCTTGTTCTTATGCTAGTACCAACCTGTTTTGAGTACAATGGCCTTGTGGTATAACTTGATATCAGGGACTGTGATTCCTCCTACTTTATTCTTCTTTTTCAGATTGCTGTGGCTATTTTGCTGAGGTTCTTTTTTGTTTTCATATAAATTTTTGGAATATGTGTTCTATATCTTTGAAGTAAGTCATTGGTATTGCATTGAATTTATAAATTGCTTTGGGTAATATAGACATTTTAATTATGTTTTCTCTTTCTAACCATAAACATGGTATATGCTTCTACTTGTTTGTGTCTTCTTTGATTTCTTTTATTAATGTTTTATAATTTTCTGAGTACAAGTCTTTAACCTCCTTGGTTAAATTTACTCCTAGGTACTTTATTTTTTTGGTTGCAATAGTGAAGGGGATTGTTTTCTTAATTTCTATTTCTGACATTTCATTGTTCGTGTATAAAAGTGCCTCTGATTTCTGTGTATTAATTTTATATCCTACCACTTTGCTGAATTCGTTTATCAGGTCTAGTAGTTTTTTGACTGAGACTTTAGGGTTTTCTATATACAGTATTATATCATCTGCAAATAATGATAGTTTTACTTCTTCTTTTCCAATTTGGATGCCTTTTATTTCTTCTTCTTCTCTGATTGCTGTAGCTAGGACTTCCAGTACTATGTTCAATAAGAGTGGTAAAAGGGGCACCCTTGCCTTGTTCTTGATTTTAGGGGGATTGCTTTTACTTTTTGTCCATTAATTATGATGTTGGCTGTGGGTTTGTCATAGATGGCCTTTATCATGTTGAAGTATGTTCCCTGAATTCCCACTTTGCTAAGAGTTTTGATCATAAATCAGTGCTGGATTTTATCAAATGCTTTTTCTGCATCTACTGAAATTATCATGTAGTTTTTCTCCTTCCTTTTGTTTATATGGTGGATCACATTGATTGATTTACAAATGTTGTACCATCTTTGCCTCCACAGAATTAATTTCATTTATCATGATGTATGATTTTTTTCATGTATTGCTGGATCTGGTTTGCTAATATTTTGTTGAGGATTTTAGCATCTATATTCATCAGGGATGTTGGCCTATAATTTTCTTTCTTTGTGTTGTCTTTGCCTGGTTTTGGAATCAGAATTATGCTCGCTTCATAAAAGGAACTTGGAAGTGTTCCTTCCTCTTGAATTTTTTTAAATAGTTTGAGAAGAATAGGAGTTAGTTCTTCTTTGACTATTTGGTAGAACTCACCAGTAAAGCCATCAGGCCCACTGTTTTTTGGGAGCTTTTTGATAACTGTTTCGATCTCACTTGTTGTAATGGGTCTATTTAGCTTTTCTGATTCTTTCAGATTGATTTTGGAAGATTGTATGTTTTGAGGAATTTGTCCATTTTACATAGGTTGTTTAATATTTTGGCATACAGTTCTTCATAGTATTTTCTTACAATATTTTGTATTTCTCTTGTGTCAGTTGTTATTTCTCCACTCTCATTTCTAATTTCATTTATTTGAATCCTCTCTCTTTTTTTCTTGGTGAGTCTCGTTAAAGGTTTATCGATCTTGTTTACCCTTTCAAAGAACCAGCTCTTGGTTTCATTGATCCTCTGTATTGTTTCTTTAGCCTCTATATCATTTATTTCTGCTCTGATCTTTATTATTTCCTTCCTTCTACTACCTCTGGGCTTTTCTTGTTGTTGTTTTTTTCTAGTTCTTTTTGATCCATGATGGCAAACCTTTTTATAAAAACCACCCACTTTTGCAGTTCTAGTCAACCTGGTCTATCTTGACCACTATTGGGCATTCCAGCTTTCATGGTGGACCAATCATGGCACTGTTTGGTTGCTCCGCTACTGCCCACCATGAAAGCTGGAACACCCACTAGTGGGCAGGAGGGACCAGGTTCACCAGCACTGCAAAAGTTGGCGTTTTTACAAAAAGGTTTGCCATCATGGTTTTAGATGAAGGGTTAGGTTGTTTATTTGAGCTTTTTCAAACTTCTTAAGGAATGCCTGTAGTGCTATAAACTTCCCTCTCAGGACTGCTTTTGCCGTGTCCCATAGATTTTGAGTTGTTGTATGCTCATTATCATTTGTTTCTAGGAATTTTTTTATTTCTTCTTTGATTTCATTGTTAACCTGTTTGTTATTTAATAACATGCTATTTAGTTTCCATGTGTTGAGTATTTTTCAGTTTTTCTGTTGTGGTTGATTTCTAGTTTCATGCCATTGTGATCAGAGAAAATGCTTGATAGGATTTCAATCTTCTTAAATTTGTTGAGACTGCTTTGTGTCCTAACATGTGGTCTATCCTAAAGAATGTACCATGAGTACTTGAAAAGAATGTATATTCTGCTGCTTTAGGGTGAAAGGTTCTAAAGATATTTATTAAATTGAGTTGATCTAGTGTTTCCTTTAAGTCTGCTGTTTCTTTGTTAATTTTCTTTCTTGAGGATCTATTTAGTGATGTTAGTGGGGTATTAAAATCTCCTACTATTATAGTATTGCTGTTGATCTTGCCCTTTATATCCATCAAAGGCTGCTTTATATATTTAGGTGCTTCTATGTTAGGTGTGTAGATATTTATAATGGTTATATCTTCCTGTTGGACTGCTCCCTTTATCATTATGTAGTGGCCTTCTTTATCTCTTACTATAGCCTTTGTTTTAAAGTCCATTTTGTCTGCTATAAGTATTGCTACCCTAGCTTTTCTTTCATTTGCATTTGCATGAAATATTTTTTCCATTCTTTTACCTTCAGTCTATGTGCATCTTTAGTTTTAAGGTGTGTCTCTTGTAGACAGCATATGTATGAGTCCAGTTTTCTTATCCATGCAGCTATCCTATGTCTTTTGATTGGATCATTTAATCCATTTACATTTAAGGTGATTATTGATATGTAGTTGTCTATTGCCATTTTGTTTCTCTTTGTTCTGTTTACAACAGGCCCCTTAATATTTCTTGCAGCCTTGGTTTGGTTGTAATGAATTCCTTGAGTTTTTTTTGTTTTGTTTTGTTTTTTTTGGGGGGAAGACTTTTTATTTCTCCTTCGATTTTAAATGATAGCCTTGCTGGATAAAGTAATCTTGGTTGTAGGTTCTTGTTCTGCATTACTTTGAATATTTCTTGCCATTCCCTTCTAGCCTCAAGTGTTTCTGTTGAGAAGTTGGATGTCATCCTTATGGGGGCTCCTTTGTAGGTGATAGTACACCTTTTTCTCTAGCAGCTTTTAATATTTTTTCTTTAACTCTTAATTTGCTATTTTAATTATGATGTATCCTGGTGTGGATTTCTTTGTGTTTCTCTTTAATGGAGTTCTCTGTGCTTCTTGAACTTGTGTGACTTTATTTTGCATCAATTTAGGGAAATTTTCAGCTATGATTTGATTGAACAAGGTTTTTAACCCTTGATCTTTCTCTTCTTCTTTAGAAACTCCTATGATGTGGATATTGTTTCTCTTTAGATTGCCACAGAGCTCTCTTAGAGTTTCCTCAGATTTTTTAATTCTCTTTTCTTTTTGCTGCTCCACTTCCGTGTTTTCATTTATCTTGTCTTCTACATCACTGATTCAATCTTCTGCTTCATCCAGCCTGCTATTAATGGCTTCTAGTGTAGTCTTCATTTCAGGTATTGTATTTGTCATTTCTAACTGGTTCTTCTCTATTATTGTGATGTCCTTTTTAATACTTGTTAAAAAGTATTTATGTGCTCACTGTGACCAGCCATTGTTGTTCTAAGGTCTTTCAGCATTCTAATAACCATTATTCTAAACTCTGACTCTGGTAGTTTGCTTATATCTGTCTCACTCAGCTCTTTTTCTGAGGGTTTCTTTTGTTGAGTCATTTGGATTGCACTTCTTTGTCTTCCCATTTTGTCTGTGTTGCCCTGGACTTCCCTGGTTGGGGCCTGGGGCAGGTTTGTGGGAGTCACTGCCTGTGACTGGTTCTTATCTACTTTTTGGGAGCTACAGGTTATCCAGATCTTGTGGCTGCTTCTGATGTGTCTGGGTGCCATTGTAAATATCAGCTGCACTCCTAGACTTGCTTTTATCTACTCTTGGCCTGGGAGAAGTTACTTTAAAAGTTCAAGCTCCCCTAAAATCTGCTTTCTGTTGTCTTTTATTGCTGGCTACTTGTTGGGCTCAGTACTATAATTCAGTGATTAGGTATGGTATTAGATGTGGCCTACTTCTTTGCTTCAGGTGTTTTTCTATCTAGACATGGTAGCTCCCATTTTGTGGTCTCTCTACCAGGCCACTGCCGCTGTTGCTGCTCGGGACTTTTGAGCTCAGGCACTGCTGGCTCCAGCCCACCTCTGTGACTGCCATTGCCCTGGTTGGGCTTGTGTGTGCCTACGCGCCCGTTTGGACCATTTCTGGGCTCAGATCTCAGCAGCTGCCCTGGATTTGAAATTTGAGTGTGCATAAAATTCATCTGAGGATCTATCTCCCAGCATTATTTGTTGTGCTAAATATACTGAAATCACCTCCCAGTACAAAACACTTAGCAGTACTGGAATATATATGTGTGTGGTGTATTCTTTTTTTTTCTTTTTCCCCAAGTGAGAGGAGGAGAGAGAGACACACAGACTCTGGCATGCATCCTGCCAGGATCCACCTGGCAGCCCCTGTCTGGGGCTGATGCTCTACCCATCTGGGGCCATGCCCTCAATTAAGCTATTTTTAGCATCTGAGGTGGAGGTTCCACAGAGCCATGCCATCTTCAGCACCTAGGGCTGATATGCTTGAATCAATTGAGCCATGGCTGCAGGAAGGGAAGAGAGAAAGAGAGAGAGAGAGAGAGAGAGAGAGAGAGAGGAAGAGAGAGAGAGAGAGAGAGAAGGGGAGAGGAAAGGGTAGAGAAGCAGATGGTCACTTTTCCTGTATGCCCTGACCAGGAACTGAACCTGGCACATCTGCACACTGGACAAATTCTCTACCGCTGAGCCAACTGGCCAGGGCCATATGGTGTTTTTTTTAACATGCAGGAGTAGGGTGGCAATAGAGTAAGTCAGGTTCAAACTAAGAAGCTAAAAATGGTGAGACAAGTTAATACCAAGGCCTGTGGCCACCCTGGCTAAGGAGCATCTTGATAATTCCTAATGCCCCAGAGTTTGAGCAAGGGTCACAGAAAGCCTTAATAATAACAACCTTAGTGAAAATATAACTAGAAAAAATACCTTGTGAACGGAGGAAGTAGGGAAACTTGGGTCTTAGACTTGGGTCTGGATAGAAGAGAAAAGATAGTCATCACTGAGAGTTTAAAACCATAAAGTATTCATCTAGTAGGGTTTGGAATGAAATTCAAAATACTTATGTGGTCCAAAGATCTACATAGTTCATTCTCCCAACTGCAGAGCATATCCTACTAATGGCTCAGAGCTGAGTCTGTCTTAAGAAATGGTCTTCAATTGAAGGGTGGTGCTTCACCCAAGATTAAGACCCCTGCCCAAGGGAAACCCACATAAAAACATGTGTTTATGCTGTGGCACTAAGGCCTGCCCCCTTGTATTAATTTAAGATGCTGCTGAAGGGTCAATCCAGCTTCACTGATCCCCATGAAATTTCTGTAACTCTGTTGCTGTCCAAATCTTTCTTTGTACTCCGCTTCCTTCATTTCCTTACAGATATAGATATATAGAGCTAATTTTTTTTTCTGTGAGAGCAATCCTAATAAAGTGCCTTCATAAAAACTTTTTTTTCCCCAGAGGTCATTTCATTTTCCTTTATTTTTTTTAAGTGAGAGGAGGGGAAAGAGTGAGACAAACTCTCACATGCACCCAGCAACCTCCATCTGGGGCTGATACTCAAATTAACTGAGCTATTTATAGCATCTGAGGTTGATGGGCTTGGACCAACAAACTATCCTCAGCACCAGGGGTCTATGGTCGAACCAATGGAGCCACTAACTTTGAGAAGGGAAGGGGGAGAGAAGGACGAGGGGGAGATGGAAGAAGGGGAGAGAAGCAGATGGACACTTCGCTTGTGTGCTCTGACCGAGAATCAAACTCAAAATGTCCATACACCAGGCCAATGCTCTATTCACTGAGCCAACCAGCCAGGATTCAGAGATCATTTCTTGGGGCATTTGACCAGTGACATGACTTACCTCTAGGTTCCTAGCAGAACAAATACAAAATCTTTCTAGAGGAATTCATCTTGAAATCAGCCTCAGAGAATTCCCACAAATAAAGTGTCCAAAAAAAAAAAATGAGCTATCAAATATTATAAAGCACATAGGTAATAAGCCACCATGAGCAGAAGTCAGTAGAAACAACCCAGAACAGAATAAGACCTTTAAAGCCTATTGATGTTGAAATGATCAAATACAGCAAGAGTTGGAAAAGTTTCCCTGTGAAGGGCCAGATGTTAAATATTTTAGGGTTCTAGGACATATACCGTATGTATTGCAACTATAGGCATACCTTGTTAGATTGAACTTTGTTTTTTATTCCTTTTTAATTTTTTTAAAATTACAGTTGATATACAATATTATATTAGTTTCATGTATATATCATAGTGATTAAACATTTCTATAACTCATACACTTTGTTTTATTGTATTTCACAGATGTTTTTTGTTTGTTTTACAAGTCGAAGGCAGGACCCTCCAACAGCAAAAAGATTATGATTTTCTCTACTGCGGTGGTCTAGAAATGAATCTGCTGTATCTTTGAGATATGTTTGTGCTCAGTGCTGCCATTGCAGGGTGCAAGCAAACAAGACCATGTGAAATGAATGAGTATGACTGTGTGTCAATAAAATGTTATTTACAAAAACAGGCAGAGATCTACTTTGGGCCTGTGGCCCATAGGTAGCCAACCCCTGAGATGGAGTAAATATCTATATTTAATATTCCAATGAGATGAAAAAGGGGATCCAAAAATATGACTAATAAACAATAGCCTATAAAGATGACTAAACAAAACCAGAATTGAATCATATAGTAAATGAAATTAGAAACTAAATGAGCAGGTTAAATAGCATATTAGATACAGCTTAAACAGGATTAGTAAACCAGAAAGTATATCTAAAGAAATTATGAAAAATATACAGAAAGAAACATTATAAAATGTGAAAGAGTTAAGAGACATCTAAGATAAAGTAAGATGGTTTATTATGTTTCTAACTGGCACGCATCATACTCAGTAGTGAAGTGCTCAAAGCTTTTTTCCTTTGAAATCAAGAATAAGAGAAGAGCATTTATGATGATCATTTCTATTCAACAGAATTGGTTCAATAAGAATAAGACACAAAAGGTAGATAAATTAGAAGAAAAAAATTGCCAATTTTCATATATTATATATAAAACCACATAGAAAACTGAAAAATCTATAATTATACAAGTAGTGAGAGAATTTAGCATAGTAAACCAATATATAATTAAAATTCAAAAAGTCTCCTGACCAGGCAGTGATACAATGGATAGAGCACCGGACTGGGATGCAGAAGACCCAGGTTTGAAGCCCTGAGGTCGCCGGCTTGAGCATGGGCTCATTCAGCTTGAGAATGGGCTCACCAACTTGAGTTTGGGGTCACTGGTTTGAGCATGGGATCAGAGACATGACCCCATGGTCGCTAGCTTGAGCTTGAGGTCACTGGCTTGAGCAAGGGGTCATTCACTCTGTTGTAGCCTCTGGTCAAGGCACATATGAGAAACCAATCAATGAATAAGGAGCCACAACAAAGACTTGATGCTTCTCATCTCTCTCCCTTCCTGTCTGTCTGTCCCTATCTGTCCCTCTCTCTGTCTCTGTCACAAAGAAAAAAAAAGCCTAAGAATAAAAAAATAACTTTGAAAAATTCAAAAAGTTATTTGAGTTTTTATAAATTATCAGCACATAAAATATTATGTCAAACTATACCATCTATAAAAATATAAGGTATTTAGCAATGCATACAACAAAAGATATACAAGTTATGAAGAAAATTATAAAGTTTTGTTAGAAGAGATTAAAGAGGACCTAAATAACTAGAAATACAAAGGTCCATGTATAAGAAGACAATATTGTAAAGCTGTTGTCCTCAAACTTAGATTCAATGCATTTAAATCAAGATTTCAACCTTTCATTTTGGTGTGAAATGGGATAAGCTATATTTAAACTATTGGAAGAACAAAGAGTCAAAAACAGACAAGTCACTTCTGAAGAAGAGTAAGGTGAGCAAATTGTCCCAACAAATAGCAGAACTTATAAAGCTATGGTAATTAAGACTATGGATTGGCACAAGAGTGGACAAAGAGATTAGAGGTAGATCCTTACTTACTGAGAAGCTTGGTTTGTGACAGAGGTAGTGTTGCAGATCAGTGGGGAAAGGGTGGACTCTAATAAATAGAACTGGGACAACTGGTTATCCACAGGGGGAGAAAATGAACCTGGGCCTTTATCTTTTGCACACACATTAAGTCAAGTCAAGTCAGGTCAAGCTAGGTCAAGTCAACTTGGATTAAGAATTTAACTGTGAAAAGCAAAACCTTAAAAGATACAGAAGGCATAAGATACCTTCATGGCCTCAGGGTAGCAAAGGATTTATTAAGTACGATGTGAAAATCAGAAAGATTGGTTAATTCAATAATATTAAAATTAGAAGCTTCTTTTCATCAAAATATGCCATAAAGAAAATCAAGTCAAGCCACAAGTGAAGAGAAGACACTTACAAATCAATCAGAAGATTAGTATAAACATGAAAAAGATGCATTACTTATGAAAAATGGGCAAAACCCCATGCAATTAACAAGAAATAAATGACCAAAAATATGAAGAGATGCTCAGAATCATTTTTAAACATGGAAATGCAAATTAAAATCACAGTGACAGCTACCATTAAAACTATTTCATAACTACCAATTTTTCAATTATATTTGTATAGTATCAAGAAATGGCTATTGAAACTCATACATTTGCTCAATAGAGTGTAAATCAGATAACACTTTGGAAGAAAACAATTGTGTGCTAACCCATTTCAGTATAGCCACCTTGGTGCTGCAAAATAAATGGCAGGTTATGAGTGTGAGCTTGCACAACACCCAAGACAAGTTACCTCTGATATGTGAAGTCCTGAGTTCTGGGTGAACTGAGGCAAATTCTGTGCCTTTGTACAGGCTGAGCTCTTAAAATCTTGTTCTTGTTTCTAGACATGCCAAAATCAGGTCTCTGTACCAGAACTTAAAGAGAGAATGCAGACTGGAGGGACTTTTATGTTTTGGGGATGATATTTGCCCAGAGAAACCCGCAGTGAACAAGGGGACAAAATCTGGTTGGGTTGAGCATGTTGGGAGCAATACTGTGGTGTGTGGGACAGTGACAGCAACAATAGCCAGAAGGAACAGGGCTTCTTGGACCAGCTGTCTTCAAGCTGGAGTACTCACACTCCTAGGAGTACCTGGAGACTTTCCAAGGGAGTAAGGCCATTGATACTTTCAATGGAATGAATTTCCAACTCTTTAGCATTCACATGTACTCGTGTAGTTGGAAGTGAGGTGCTGTTCTACTTTTCTTTTCACACCCCATTATCCTTCATAGTCACATACCTCCTACTTTTCAGAGTAAAGGCAAAACCTTAATTCACCCTTTATCTCAGCACTGCTCTGCTCAGAGGGGGGACATTCTCGGGGTTATCCAATAAAACAATGATTAAAGAATTCTGGCACTGTAAGCCCAGGGTAAGTCTTCATGTCTTTTCTTGTCATCATATCATAGATCAGGAGGGTAAGTAGAGCGTTAGAGATAGGGTGAAACAGACTACATTCAGATATATCGTAGAGTGAGGAGCAGGTGTGATGACAACTTACATCTAACAACCTCGCTTCCCATCACCTCTTAACAGCCAAACACAGTGTTCCTGACCAGGAGACCCAGAGAGTAAAGAAAGAGCGCATTAGTTAAACTTACTGAAGATGAAAGTATATATTTCAGCCAGGCAATAAACTTAGGGCCAAGTTTTATATATCAACTCATATATTCTAGAATTCAACCAAACAAGGAAGAGGGTTGTGAAGAGGCTGTGTGTAACACAAAAGTACAAATTGAAAGATGAAGGCACGCTTTCTGATTTGCTGATGGGATTGACAATGAAATTTGCCCTTGCCACTTAGAGGATATAGCACATGGCATTCTAAATGAGCTATACCTGCAGCTTCCTGGTTTAGAGAAACTGGTTTTTCTTCTTCTTTTTAAAGGATAACACCATTTTGTCAAATATTATTGTATTGGCATAGATGTAATGAAATAAACAATATTTCAATTTTCTCAAGTCTTTCTGCTGATATCAGCTTAAACAAAAATGGGTAAGGGGCACATTATTTTCCAGAATTCTTCTGTTGGGGGCATAAGAGGGGGAGACTCTTTCCTTAGCTAGCTGGGCTGGTTTCCAGTTCTCTCTCTGGGGAAGATGGTAACTCCTCCAACTGACTAAGACCCCCCCCCCAGGGGTTGTGGAGTTGTCAGGAAAAAATCAAAGGAGGGAAGACAGACATTCTTTTTGAAGCTGAGAGAGGAGCCTAGGGTTCTTATTTAAAAATACTGATATGTGATCTACTGGATGAAGCAAAATATTATTGACCAAATATCTGTTACTGCCATTTTTCTAGATGCAGGTGATACAGCCACAAAATAATGCCTATCATTTTCTTACATTGCAGTGAGGGAGACAGATAATGAGTAAACAAATTAGTAATGTTTTTTTAGGTACAGAGGAGAACTATAAGTAAAAGAGGTGATTTCATAGTGTGTGTGGGGGGTGCCATCTCAGATTGGGTGGTCAAGGAGGGGCCGGTCCTCTGAATCAACTTTTGTATTAAAATCTGGGTAATAGTAAGCCACAGGGCTCTAAGCAAAGAAAACACAAGTGCAAAGGCCCTGGGTTGGAACATGATTGGCCTGTATGAGGACAGGAAAAGTGCAGCAGAGAGGACCAACCAGGGATAAATGGAAGGAGGTGATGTGTGTGTACAGTGTGGGGGCAAGGGTAGGTCATGTGATGCAGGAAATTGGGCTCTTACACTCAGTGCATAGACCCTTGGCACATTTTAATCAGAAGAACAATATCTGATTTTAATTTTCAAATGCTCATTCTGGCTGCTGTGTGGAGAATGGAATATGAGGGAAGAAAAGAGACGGGAGAGCAAGGTGACTGGTAGGATGATTGTCAGCAGCCTGCCGAGGACGCAGGAGAGATGCTAGATTGAGTGCATATTAGAGATAGAGCATGCAGGACTGTTGAATTTACACAATGAAAGGGAGTTTGGGAAAGAGAAATCACAGGTGACTCCTATGTTTTTGTTGAAATAGAAGTGACTGGAGGTGGGTTTGGTAGAAAATATCAAGCTCTTTATTCTTCTTAGACCTGTTATATTTGAGATGCTATTAGATATTCAAATGGCAATATTAAGGAGTCCATTGGATGTATGAATTTTGGGCTCAGCAGGAAAGCTAGGACCAGAGATATAAATTTAGGAGTCATCAACAGAGGGTTAGGGTTTTAAACTGTCATATACCCATTTCACTTGTGTAGCCTGTCTAGGTCCTGCATGGACTGTTTAGAGACTCGATGAAATCTCATAAACAGGATTCAGATCTCCTACAAGTTGTTTGCCAGACTTTCTTAGTTATTCCTTCATTCTGTTTGTAAAATCAGGATGTGAGTTTTCAGTAGAAATTAGAAGAAGCACTGAGGACTCCAGTAGAGAACAACACTGCTGCTGTGTCACGAGACATACTCACCCACAGAATGTGGTTTTGGTGCCAAGAGGTCCTATCCTACTCACTCAACTCCAAATCTCAGTCTCAATAACTGGAACCTAGATCACATCTGGGACCCGCATGGCAAGGCTATTGGGGGTTTTGTAGCCTCTGTTGGCTAGAAAGTCACACTGGAAGGAGGTTGGAATAGAAATGCCGAGTGAGCCAGTCCAGTGTCTGTCCCACTGGTGACAAAAATGTGGGCACTGGCTGTAATACTATGAGAGATTTTTAAGTAATCAATTGGAAATTCTTCATGCAGAAATGTTTCCTCTTGGTGTGTTAAAGGGAAGAACCAGCTACTGAAAGCTGTGGAAAAGCTCCCTAGAAAGCTATGAGCCAGCTTTTAAATCAGCCTTTTATTTATTAACCAAAAATCAGAGTTGATTGAAATGACAGTGAAAACAGAACTGGAGGGTGCAATCAAGGAAACTGGGAAGACAAGGATTTGTTTACACACAAGGAACAAGAAATGTGTTCCTTGCTTTGGAGATTTTATTTTTGATGATTTTACTTTGGTTTGGGAATTTTTTAAATTTTTAAGTGGTATATGAATGGCCTTTGTGTCTTTGGAGGTGACTGTTTTGCTGCTCAGTGATTGTACAGTTAGCAGAGAATGCACAACATGGGTGCAAGCTCCTCTGTTCAACACAGCCCTATTCACAAGAGTCAATATATGTAAACAACCTGTGTCCATCGGCGGATGATTAGGTAAAGAAAATGTGGTGTGTTTATGTGTATGTGTATAAATATACATACAATATCTATACATACACCCACATATATGAATACATGTACACACACATGGAATAGTGTTCAGCCATACAAAGGAAATCCTGTCATTTCTGACAACATAGATGCAGCCTGAGGGCATTATGCTAAGTGAAATAAGTCAGACAGAGGACAAATACGTACTGTATTACTTCACTTGTATGTAGAATCTAAAAATGTCAAACTCATAGAAACAGAGAGCAAAATGCTGGTTAACAGGGACTGAAGGGTGGGGAAAGGGGAAGATGTTGGTCAAAGGGTACAAACATTCAGTTTTAAGATAATTCTGGGAATCTAATGTGCAGCATGATGACTATAGTTAACAATACACTGGATTGTGTACTTGAACGTTTCTGTGAGTAGAGCTTTAAAGTTCTTACCATAACAGCAGCAAAGGGTGATTATGTAAGGTAAAGGATGTGCTAACTAACCTTATTGTGGTAAACATTTCATAATATGTATGTGTATCAAAACATCACACTGTACACCATAAACTTAAACAATATTATATGTTAATTATATCTATCGCAATAAAGTTGGGGAAAAACTTGAGGTACAAGTACTGAATATTTTTTCATGCAGAGACTAAGCTGTATAAAACTTTAATAGCTTTAAATTCCTATATTTGCTCTGCTTAAATTTGGGAGGGGGGATTTTGACGAAGACATCTAGAGCTTATTTAAAATCATATTGGAAATATCTGAATGCAATGTGAATATGAAATTGTTTTGTAAAAAATAATTAGGCTTATAGTAATTGTCCAAGCTGAACAGTCTCCAGGGAACTTTTTCAATTATAATATTTGATGTATTTATTTTAATCCCAGCAATAATGAATTATAATAATGCCCCATAGTTTTGAGTTATTTTATCAAGCTCTAACTGCTTTACATGCATTATCTCACTTATTCCTTGCATGGTTTTTAAGTAATTGGCTACATTTTAAGGTAGAAATTTGATTATATCTTTTAAGGATTGAATAAATGGTAAACTGAGGTAGGGTTATCTGTATACATACAAGAGACTGAGAATTAGGTTTGAATTCTGTCAAGGTTAGTCAGTATCTCAGACACTCAGAAGGACACTTTGTCAGTAGCTTGTCCAAAATTGTTTATTACATCTAGAAGCAATGGCTGACATGAGAACTACATAGCTATTGCTACCTGTGACTTGTTCTTTTGAATCTGTACCTTTGTGTGTGTGTGTGTGTGTGTGTGTGTGACAAAGACAGAGAGAGGCACAGATAGGGACAGACAGACAGGAAGGGAGAGAGATGAGAAGCATCAATTTTTCATTGCAGTTTTTTTTATATAATTTTATTTTTTTAATGGGGTGACA
The DNA here is from genome assembly GCF_036850765.1 of Saccopteryx bilineata. NCBI lineage: Eukaryota > Metazoa > Chordata > Mammalia > Chiroptera > Emballonuridae > Saccopteryx > Saccopteryx bilineata. The sequence goes on from NC_089492.1 coordinate 65,597,928, forward strand.
TCAATAAATCAGGATACATATATTCAAAGATAACAAGTCCAGGTTATCTTGCTGTTCAATTATGTTGCATACCCACCACCCAAAGTCAGATTGTCCTCTGTCACCTTCTATCTTGTTTTCTTTGTGCCCCTCCCCACCCCCTATCCCTCTCCCATTCCCCCCTCCCCCCCGTAACCACCACACTCTTATCAATGTCTCTTAGTTTCATTATTATGTCCCACCTACGTATGGAATAATACAGTTCCTGTTTTTTTCTGATTTACTTATTTCGCTTCGTATCATGTTATCAAGATCCCACCATTTTGCTGTAAATGTTCCGATGTCATCATTTCTTATGGCTGAGTAGTATTCCATAGTGTATATGTGCCACATCTTCTTTATCCAGTCATCTATTGATGGGCTTTTTGGTTGTTTCCATGTCCTGGCCACTGTGAACAATGCTGCTCATTGCAGTTTTTTAATCCACTCGTCCACTGATGGACACTTGGCTGTTTCCAGACCTTCGCTATTATGAACAATGCTGCCATAAACATGGGGGTGCATTTCTTTTTTTCAGTCAGTGATATGGTGTCTTTGGGATATATTCTTATAAGTGAGATAGCTGAGTCAAAGGGCAGTTCCATTTCTAATTTTTTGAGGAATCTCCATACTGTTTTCCACAGTAGCTGCACCAGTCTGCATTCCCACCAGCAGTGCAGGAGGGTTCCCTTTTCTCCACATCCTCACCAGTACTTATTCTGTGTTGTTTTGTTGATGAGCACCATTCTGACTGGTGTGAGGTGGTATCTCATTGCGGTTTTAATTTGCATTTCTCTAATGATTACTGATGTTGAACATTTTTTCATTTGTCTATTGGCCATCTGTATGTCCTCTTTGGAGAAGTGTCTATTCATTTCTTGTGCCCATTTTTTGATTGGATTGTTTGTCTTCCTGGTGTTGAGTTTTACAAGTTCTTTATAAATTTTGGTTATTAATCCCTTATCAGATGTATTGTCGAATATGTTCTCCCATTGTGCGGTTTGTCCTTTTATTCTGTTCATATTGTCTTTAGCTGTGCAAAAGCTTTTTAGTTTGATATAGTCCCATTTGTTTATCCTGTCTTTTATTTCATTTGCCTGTGGAGATAAATCAGCAAAGATATTGCTGCGATAGATGTTGGTGAGCTTACTGCCTATGTTTTCTTTTAGGACGCTTATGGTTTCACGATTTACATTTAAAAAACTGTGGTACATATATACAATGGAATACTATGGGGCTATTGAAAAGAAGAAAATATTACCTTTTGCAACAATATAGAGGGACCTGGAAACTATTATGTTGAGTGAAATAAGCCAGGCAGAGAAAGAAAAATATTATATGACCTCACTCATTTGAGGAATTCAAGGAATAATGTGAACTGAGGAACGGAATTGAGACAGAGGAAGGATCAAAGGGACCAGAGGAAAAGAGGACAGAGGGAAAGGGGATGATAGGATGGGATAAACCTGAAGGGAAGGGGGGAGGGCGCTATAGGAAGGGGGACCAGGGAGATGTTGAGGGGAATAGGGGGGAGGGGGGATGCATTCAGTGTGACCCTAGAATCTTTGTAAACAAAATTAATTAAATTAAAAAAAATTCTTTGTTGCAGCATCTTAGTTGTTTATTGATTGCTTTCTTATATGTGCCTTGACCTGGGAGGGCTACAGCAGATGGAGTGACCCCTTGCTCAGGCCAGCAACCTTGGGCTCAAGGTGGTGAGCCTTGCTCAAAACAGATGAGCCCATGCTCAAGCCAGTAACCTTGGGGTTTTGAACCTGGGTCCTCCATGTCCCAGTCCGACATTCTATCCACTGTGCCACTGCTTGGTCAGGCAAATCTGAACATTCCTAAGAAACAAGAGTGATCTTAAAGTTTAAGCTCAGTCTAACAAAAAGCTCCTTGAATGGCAGGGGTGGTAGAAGCATAGACTCAAGGGAAAGTGGCCAATCTGTGCACTGTCCTTCAAGAAGGAAAAGCACTAGCAGGGAATTGAGAATTAAGAAAGCATGAAGAGGGAATGGGTTTCATTATTTTCCCACATGGCCCAAACCATGGATCTGCTTTTTTCTTTTTCCTTTATCTTCTTTATTAACTGTATGTGGTGACTCTCTGTATGAGGCTGGGTGGTTTAGATTTCTGAGTGCCTTTTTCTGCAGGAAATACTCAACTTTTTTTTTTTTTTTTTTGGCAGTGGGATAATCTGGCTCTGTAAATGTAACCAATTCTGGAACACTTCTGCCAGGGGTTTTAAAAATATGGTTGTACCTGACCTATGGTGGTGCAGTGGATAAAACATCAACCTGGAACACTGAGGTTGCCAGTTCAGAACCCTGGGCTTGCCTGGTCAAGGCACATAAAGGAAGTAACTACTATGAGTTGATGCTTCCCGGTCCTCCTCCCTCATTCTCTCTCTCTCTAAAAATCAATAAATAAAATCTAAAGGAATATATGGTTGTGTAATTACTGCATCAGTTAGGATGCTTTTGTTTCCAAATTAACAGAAAAGTCACCTCCGATTAGACTGAACTATCATGGGAAGTGACTTGTTTAGCAACAAAAAGTCTAGCTATAGGTCTGCAGAATTTGGCCAGGGCTCCTGCTTGATTTCTCTACAATTCTTTTAGTTCTGTTCAGTCAAACCAACTTCCTTACACAAAGTGGCTGCAGCTGTTCCAGTCCATCCAACACATTGTCAAAAAGAACGGCATACTTTCTTATCTAACTACTTTAAGAAAAACGTTCAAGCCCTGGCCGGTTGGCTCAGCAGTAGAGTGTTGACCTGGCGTTCAGGAGTTCCGGGTTCGATTCTAGGCCAGGGTACACAGGAGAAGTGCCCATCTGCTTCTCCACCCCTCCCCCTCTCCTTCCTCCCTGTCTCTCTCTTCCCTCCAGCAGCCAAGGCTCCATTGGAGCAAAGTTTGCCCAGGCGCTGAGGATGGCTCTGTGGCCTCTGCCTCAGGCGCTAGGATGGCTCTGGATGCAACAGAGCGACGCCCCAGATGGGCAGAGCATCGCCCCCTGGTGGGCATGCCGGGTGGATCCCGGTCGGGCGCATGCGGGAGTCTGTCTGACTGCCTCCCTGTTTCCAGCTTCGGAAAAATGAAAAATAAATAAATAAATAAATAAATAAAAATGTTCAAAACTTCTTATGATTTGAATCAGGTAAGAAACTGAGCCTGCCCTTGAACAAATCATAGTGCCAGGAAAATGATATGTGATGACTGGTCCATGATACCAAGGCTCACTCCTGTACCTGAGTAGCCTGGCAATGGTGGGGAAGACACTGAACTAACAATGGCTGCTTCACAATGTTCATACATTTCAACCGAGATGATCCTACATGCATTTGCTTTCAATGCTCTCATCCAGTTATCTTTTGAAATTGCATGCAGGCTGGTGGGATGTCAGCTGGGGGTGATTTGGTGGGATTTAATGTACAGTGGTGGCAACCTGCAGGGGTGAAAGTGGAGAATTTTGCTAGGCTCCTACCAGCCAAAGCCTTCTGGAAGAATATATGGAGGGTCCAGATTTTTGGCATTGAACAGTGGCTTGGGAGTGAGTTTAATTAAGAACAATCAGTTATGGGATGCTAATATTAGCAGTCTGAAATCACCACATAGAAGCTGAAGACTCAAAGAATTGTCGTCAGCCGTGTTCACTAGCAAAGACTAAAATCTACTTCTTTGTCTCCCCAAAAGGGATTGGCCTGAAGCTTAATGGCTTTGTGATTATATAAACTTCCTTTGCTTTTTAATACCTCTTCTTCAGACTGTATTTTTTAGGGTCTTCTTACTGGCATTTCATTTTCCCCATGAGGTGAATAAATTCTGTGTGATGTAGGCTTTTTAATGTATGGGTACCGGATCCTGGGAAGAAACCCAGGTTTAAGTCATTAGGAAATTGTGGAAGTCTGGAACAGAGGGAGGTTTCTGGAATGTGGACCACTTTATTCGTATCACACAGTATACAACAGGAAAGGAGGCCTGGGCTCCTGCTGACGGACCTCAGACCCAGCCCTGTGCTGGCTTCCCTTCTCCCCACACCATTGCCTCTTCCTTTACCATGTGATGCGGGTTGCAGCAGGACTGAGGGTCATGGATGCAGGGCGTTTTGTCCAGGATGGGTTCCAACCTATGAAACCAGTGACAATGTCCTTTTCCAAGTGAGGCTGGAAACAAAGTCCAGTGGGCATCATGAAATTATTTTGACATGTGAAAACTGGCTTCTTCTTTTTCCATATTACCCCAGGCCTCAAGGCTTACAATGTAGGCAGCCAGATCCATTTAACATTCTGGTTTTTGCACTTCGGTTTCTAGTATCGGCTTTTCTCTTACTAGCTGTGAAACTCAAGGCAAATGATTTCACTTTTGTGATCTTTCTATAAGACAGGGATAATGCTTCCCCTTTATCATCACACAGGCAGTGGGATCAAATTAGGTAATATACAGGCATTCCATGAATATCATAAAGTCGCACAATGCAGAGAGTTATTATTTAATCTCCGAAGCAGCTAAAATCATCTAGATTGTTTCAACCATGCAGCTACTCCATGTGCCCGAGGGCTCTTTGCTGGAACAGGGATTCTCAATGCAGTGTGATATACATATAATTTGATCATTCTAAAAAGCAGAGCCTGGTGCTTCTACTTCATAAAATGAGATACTGGGGGGGGGGGAGCATGTGCAAGTTTTTGGCTGTTATCCAAGTGAAATAGCAGTTAAATTTCTGATAAGAGGGATCTGACTTCACCATTATCACAGTTTCTATGATTTCACTTTCTCCAATAAGCTAAAGAGAGATAACACCTACTGTGAAATACATAACCATTAGGAATCAGGAGAAATGGATTTTGATGGAAAGACATACGGATGTATGTCCCTCTTGAGATTAATTCTAAAGCCCCATTACATTTGGCCATGAAAAACATTTAAAGTCCTTACTCTAAGTTGTTTAAAAATAACATTTTATTCAGCTGGAGTTCTTTTGTTCTGCATCAGTCAGGATGTCTGAAGAACAGAAACCCTCCTCTCTCTCTAATCTCGCAGGAGATCAGATCGTCTGGCTCTGACGCCGTTCAGAAGGTCCTGTAAGGGTAGAGGATGAGCTCAGCTGGAAGTGAAAGGGAGGTCCCACGTGACTCTATAATGGCATCTTTAAAAAGGGATGTTGAATCTCTGCAATCCTGACTCTAAATGTCACCATTGTGTGAACTGAAAGGCAGAGACAGCAGTGAGGAGCTCAGGGTGGCAAAAATGGAAGGAAGTAGCTGAAAAGGATTTTTTTTAATTAAAAAAAATCAACAATAACAATTCTCTTTGTAACAAAATCTTTCCCTTAGGTTCATCCCTGGCTCTGTTTTCCCCAAGGTTATTTCTTACCCATTCTCCTGGACATAATATACTTGGCACCGATATTACCATGAGGCCAATGTGGTGTGGTGTGTGTTGGAATCTAGTCTCGGTAGAAGGGCAGGCAGTTGGAGGAATTATTACTGCTATTTATTTGTGCCTCTGTTGCTCAGACTGTAAAGGGTTGGGTGAGAAAAGAAGTCTGGAGAGAAGTTGGCTGGAATGTTTCTTCCCAGTTTCTGTTAACCAGAGGTAGAGTGGGCTTTCCTCACACTCCTGACTTTAGAAACCATTTGATTTTCCCATGAAACCATACCCGTAAATATTGTTGGCTTGAAGTAGTTTCTTTTTAAGTCATTTCTATGGCCAGTATCCCATTCTTCCTCCTCTAAATATTCCCACAAATGGCAGGGGATGGGAAACATGGATCAGTACAGCAATTACTGGTTACCCCCAAACTAGGTCATTTATAATTTAACACTCACTGAACAACATCATGACAAAGAACTCAGAGGACTTCAGGTGATGTGATGTCACCATGTGACACCAGTTGTAAACCTGGCCTTATGCCATCACAACATTGAAAAGGATTTCCAGGCTTGGCTCTGTCACTCTCCTCCCCGACAATTGGTCATTTTTTAGACAATGAAACCTCACCTACATCACAGACCCGGGGAGGGCTGAATGGGAGTAGAAATTAAGGTTCTTTGTAAAGCGGTCAAATGCCACATAAAAATGAGGTACTGTCTGGGTCTACAGGCCTTGGCTTTTTAAGTAATCTTTATGAGTTTGGTGGTATTCCTTAATGGTCCAGAACAGAGTGTCAGAGCCAAATGAACCTGTCCTTGCACAGAGACCTCTGGATCCATGTGACTATTCCCAAGCTGTTTGGCCTCAAAGACGGAGTTGGGGGAACTGAGGTAATACAATGCCATTTCTTCCTTTCCTCTCAAGTATAAAACTGAAAAATGAAGACTACCACCACATCTGTATACCCACCTCTCATCTCCCCATTTCTTATCATTAGATATATATTGCTCAAACAAATGGTGTCTCTAGACTCAGACTAGGAAGACCAGAAGGATGGTTCAGATCATGACTGCAAATCTGGACATGGCTGAGGAAGGTACCAAGAGGGGAAGGGTCAGTGATATAGAGAGGCCAACCAAGAGCTGGTTCTTTGAAAGGTCAATAAAATCAGTACACCTTTAACCAGATTCAGCAAGAGAGGCTAAGAGTTCAGGTTTCTTCTTTAATTTCCATTCATAAAGAGTAAATGAAATAAAATTAAAAAGTCACTTTAAAGATAGTTAATGATAGAAAGTCAAAGTGAAAAACATAAGACATTGAATATAACTCCATGTTGCTGGAGAATAAATGTTAGCAGACAATTGTTAAATAGGACAAAGAATTTTAAAAAATGACCAACCAACCAACCAAATAAATGAACAACACCTGCACAATATATACAGCAATTAAAAAAATACCCTTCCTTACTTCCCCTAAAAGGTGAAAAGTATCAGAATAGCTAACTTGCTAAGTGAACAGCAAAGACAGGCTGTTCGACTTGGCCTTCCTTGATAAGGGAGGGCTGGTCCATGCCCGTTGTGCTGTGATCACTGGTGTCTTTGCCATCCCTGCTCCCAGTTCCTGGAAGGCCGTCAGTGTGTATTTATTGGATCAAAGTTTCTTTAAACCTTGGAGACTCTAAAGTTTTTTTCTTATTCCTTTCTTATTCCTTTTCCTTCCTCCCTTCCTTCCTTCCTTCCTTCCTTCCTTCCTTCCTTCCTTCCTTCCTTCCTTCCTTCTTTCCCTCCCTCCCTCCCTCCTTCCTTTTCCTTTCCCTCTTTCTTTCTTTCTTTCTTTCTTTCTTTCTTTCTTTCTTTCTTTCTTTCTTTCTTTCTTTCTTTCTTTCAGAATATTATTGCCTGGCCAGTTAGCTCAGTGGTAGAGCATTGGCTCGGCATATGGTTGTCCCGGTTTGATTCCTGGCCAGAACACACAGGAGAAGTGACCATCTGCTTCTCCACCCCTCCCTGTTTTCTCTCTCTATCTCTCTTCCTCTCCCACAGACATGGCGGGAGTGCATCAGCCCTGAGTACTAAGGATAGCTCTGTGGAGACTTTACTTCAGGTGATAAAAATAGCTGAGTTGCAAGCATGGCCCCAGACGGGGGTTGCCATGTGGATCCTGGTCTGAGTGCATGCAGGAGTCTGTCTATCTCCCCTCCTCTCACTTGGAAAAAGAATAAAAAAGGAATATTAGTAATGCTCAGGATAGCTAAACAGGTCTTCCATACACCCTGCCTTGTCTTCGTCCTGTCCTCTGTCCCCCCTCTATGCAAGCTCTCATGGCTCAGCTGGTCCTGCAGGAGCCCTTCTGGGGGGCCTCCTCCACTTCCTCCTCAGGCCTCTCTATCACCAGGAGGGTCTTTGTAAAATGCAAATCTGGTCATGTATTCATTCATCAAGTTAGTATTCACGGGGTTCCTGTCTCCTGCCAGCCACTCATCTAGGTTCTGAAGCTCTAATGATTTCCCATCACGTGTGGAATAACCAGCCTCCACTCTAGCCTTCCTTGCCCATTTCATGGGCTGGCTCTTCAGCCTCACCAGTACTTTTTGTTTAGAGAGGGGTGTGGGGACTCACCCCTTCTGGTCCTTGTTCCCTTGGTGATGAAAACCTTCTCCATCTTCTTGGTCTGAAGAATTCCTTACTCATCCTGTTAACACCTGCTAAGGGGCTTTTCTGTCAAGATGCCTCTGATCTCTTTTCCTATCTAACCTGAAGGGCACCATTGTACCTGTGCATTATATGTGCTACCACACTTATTACACAAGTGTAATACACATGTAATTCCACATACAACCCTGGGTTGTAATGCTTTCTTTCCATGCCTGTCTCCTTGGCTGCAGTGCACATTTCCTGAAGTCAGGGATTAATTGGTTTTAGTGCATATGGTATGCCCAGTGCCTAATAAAAGATGTAATACATTTTTTGTTGTTAAAAAAATAGCAACATAGGTGTAACTTATGAAATTAGCTTTCCCGTGGATTCTCCTCCTGTACCTGCCCCTAAATACCACCTCCAAGGGCCCCATTCCCTTTTCAATGCACAACCCTTTCCCTAGGCAATCTCACATAACCCCATTACTTTGATACATCTATATGTTGATAACTTCTTGAAATTTATTTCTACGTCAGACCTCTTAGTTCCTGCTCACGTATCTAACTGTATATCTAATTATTTCTTCCTGGATGTCTTCCAAACATCTCAAACACATATCCAACAAACAAAGGTAATCTTTCTCTGAGGTCCACTTCTCCATTTTATTAAATGATATTGAAAATCCATAACCCTTCTCCTATCTGCCAGCCAAAAACCAGGGTCTTGTCTTTGAAAGGTCCTTCTCCCTCAACCCAACATCCAATCCATGATCAAATCTAGTAATTCTGTTTCTAACACAGATTTCTTCATCCCCGCTGCCCCTCCTTTACTCTCTGCCCTCTGGTTGACTATTATAGCCTCCAAAGTAGTTTCTTTGCTGCCTTCTTGCTCCTCTTTGCTCTGGTCACAAAACAGGTAAGCAATTCTTTTTAAAAATGCCAATGGCATCTTGTCCCCTCTTACTTAAAACTCTTCACTAGCTTTCCATTCATGAAAGATTAAATTCTTAGCATGGCCTTCAAATCCCTTTCCCAGTTGGGCCCTGTCTCCCTCTCTAGGCTTTTCTTGCACCCGTCACCCCTTCACTCTGCCATCTTTTATAGTCCAGACACACAGGTTTTCTTATTGCTCTGTAATGAGCCAGGATTCTCCCTACCAAATGGAAGCAGATACATAACAGAGTTCAAATTTAAATTCAAAGAGTTATCAGGAGATGCTGAGATTCCCTGATTAAATTAAGGCTGCCAGTCATTACTCAAACTAGAGAAACTACTAATAAAGAGACAAAACAATGCAATGGATGTATAATTGAGCACTTCCTAAGATGGGAAAGAAATATACAAACCTATTGACTTCAGTTAAAATTAGCTAAAGTCATTTAGGATATAGTTTATCTTGGGGAAAAAATGGAATAGATTAAGCTAATATGGCTGCTCTAAGATGGATATGTGGGGGTTTTTTTCTTCTGATGCATACTAATAAAATATTATCACTTTCTTCCTAATCTTTTTCAGAGAGTCTCTTGGCAGTTGAATTATTTTAAAATACATTATACATTAGAGAATGTCAAATCCACACTTTAATAAACTACAAACCTAATTATGTTTGCAAAACTACCCTGAGGTCCTTCTCTACATTTCAACAAGATAGTCAACCAGCTGAATGCTAAAAGCAAGACTTCACATTACCCAAACAGTCCTATTCATGAATTCCACTGAAACAATTTGTATTCACATCTATCATAAGTAATAAATAGATCACATGTTGTTACCAAGATACAAAGCACATTTTATGATACATTGCCTTTTCTTTTCATTGCATTTCTTTTATTGCTTGGAGATTTTCCCCAGTGATAAGCCAAAATGACTTTCAAAAAATGAATTAGAAAAGATAGCAACTTTAAAATATAATTTCCTTTTACTATGGAAAAGTTTCTTGACTTGGTCAGTGTCTTAATAATTCAGGCAGGAAGCCATTATAGAGGCTTGATCATTTCAAAACTAGTTCAGGGTCAGTAACAAGGCCTCAGTGGTCTGATATTATTACTGCTGGAGGCATTGAAGCATCATGGAAAGACTTGGGATTCAGAAAAACTAAGTTTTAATCACATGGCAGCGTAAATTTATAAAGATCACTTCTGAGTTTTAAATTTCTCTGAAGATTATCGTACCTATTAATAGAGCAGTGAAGTTTAAACAACCTTACCCTCACCAGTGTCGTGTTTGGCACATAGTGAGGGTTAAACATTGCAGTCTTAATGACTTAAAATGGTGGAATCTTCTCACCTTGCCCTGTTCGTACTTATTTGCAAAGGGAAAGGCCAAGCTATCGTTGGTGTTTATATCACTGAGCAGATGCAGTGATATGGTGACGGATTCTGTTAATTCCCCAAAGACTGTGGGTTTTCTGGGAAAAGGTTGGTCATGGTTCACTTGAGACCCTAGTGACTTCGGCATGGCAGTAATCTGGATTACCATCTCCTGGCTGTCACACAATCCTGGGATTACTGGGGACCGACACAGCTTCTAGTTATCATTCTGTTCTATAGAGAGAGAGTTTTTTGTATGGATATATTATTCTGAACCATTTTGGGAAGTGAACACCAACCAGTTCATCCCTGCATTTGGTAATTCGTTCTTATATTTGGTAATTTATTCAAGTATTCCTTGAGTGTGTACTGCACACAACATACCCTTCTAAGCAAAAAGAGCAAGGATCAATAATACAAAAGTCCTTGACCTTTGTCAGGGAGGAGAAAATACACATAACAAGTAGAGCATGTGGTTTGCAAGGTGGTAAGGAGCACTTAGATCTGAGAAGCAGGGAGCTCTGTGTGAAGAGCCAGATTTTCTCACCTTAGGATGTGGAGCTGGGATCTGTTCAAGGAACTAGCAGAACTAAATGCCAGTTCCACATTCCAAGTTGGGAAAATATGATTCTGTGGTTTTGGGTCAGGTGTCAGTCCAGACCTATCCTTAACATCTGTATAGGACCCAAATCAAGAGTGTGAATGGAGACCTTCATGCCAAAGGTATAAATAATAAAGTTACAAATCAAGGTAATAAGATGATAACATTTTTTATCCTTATACTGTGATAGGCATATCTTCCTAATAGCCTGGATGTCCAGGTTCAAATGTAGAATTATTGGATTTCAGGAGTACTGTGCCCAAATGTGGCAGCACAGAGAAAGCTGGCCCACTAGCTTGCTGCCCATGTGCTGCCTTCTTCTACCCCTGCACTATGGATACCCCAGTGTGCATATCCAAGCTCTACAAACAGCCACACAAATACCTGCCCCTTCTTACCGTGTGGGGCTAGGGCTGCAGGCTCAGATATGCCCTAGAAGTGGTGCTTGAGGCTGTTTGGGCTTGGGTATCAGGGTCCTAGATTCCCGGACAGTCAGTGGAAAGGGCACATTCTGAGTCAGACGTGGGTGTAGTGGAGAAGGACCAGAGCATGGCCCCAGGGCATGCATCCCTCTTGCCTGAGAATGGTGTAATACTAGTTGTGACACCAGGAAAAATTGTTACTTGGGTAATTATAGCTCATCCTATGACAAGGCTGGCTGAATGTGTTGAAGAATAGTAAAGGAGCCTTGTATTCAAACCTTTGGTTTACCCCTCTCTAAATCAAGAGATTAGAATTCTCTAGGTACAACCTGAGAAAGGGAAAAACAGAAGGAAAATAATCATAACAACACAATAAATCATGAGTCGTTTATATTCTTACTTCTGAAGTTAAAACTGCTTATTCTTCCCACCCCACCCCCAAGTCAGCAAAGGTTCACTTTGAAAGGTCGAGTAGACTACAAATGCGAATTCTGTGGCTTTGTTCTATAAGATTTCTATTTCTTCTCAGAAAATCAAAACAAAACAAAAGTAACTAGAACACCTGAAAATGATTCAGGTTACAAGTGTGCTAAGCTTTTATCCCATTCTTTCCTCTTCGCATTCCTTAACCAGCATGTCTGTGTGCAACCGAGATCTTCAGGACCTTACACAACTGGTTCTCCACATGAAGTTGTAATTTTCTATTCTCTGACCTCAATTTCCACTGCTGAAATTGAAGAGTATAACACCAGAAAAACGAGAAAGTGACATGGGAACACAGCTCTCTCAACAGTCAGGACAGATATCTCCAAATATAAAGACGAAAAGGAAGGATGAAAAATACAGTTTATATAAAATTACTTTGACAATATCTTACAAGTTATCCTTGGATCTTTTCAAATTAATCACATGCTCCTGTGGTTTCTCACTGCCTAAACAATGAAGTCCAAATTTATTGACATTGTCTTCTTCCTTCTTTCTAGCCTCCAATATATAGATTCTTGCTATGACTGTTTTCATTGCACCACTCCTCTCATTTTAGAACTTCCAGGGGGTCCCTGCTTGCTACAGCAATAATTCTCAAGTGTACAGGCAATAAAGTTTGATTGTAAGATTTAAAGCTAGAAAAGTCTGGGTCTGAGTTCCTGTCCGTGACTGACAAGCTGTGGGACTCTAGACAAGTACCTTAACGTTTCTAGTCTCCATTTTCCTCTATGTAAAATGGGAATAGGAATGATGTCTATCTCATGGGGTTGTGAATGAATATAGATAAAGTCTTATGGCAGTGCCTGGTAACTGGCACACCTTCCATAAGTACTTGACAAAATACATGTAACCTCTTGGGATTTATGCCTATCCCATTCCTATAGGCTAGCCTTTTGATCTATCATCTTTCCAGTCTTATTAGTTGCAGGTCAGAACAACTAAACTACTCAGAGTTTGATGAATATGCTCTACTGTTCCTTTAAAGCTGACAGACACATATCTTTAAAGAACAAAGCTAGACATGACCTCTTCAAGAGTTCTTCCCACTGCTCAGATACAGGCGACAGCTCCCTCCACTGAGCTAATTCTGTACCTTCTGCCACCCTTCCCCAGTGAGGACAGTGCAAGGCCTTGCTTGGTCAGGAAAGTCACAGAAGTGGGCAGAAGGTTTGCAGCAAGCTCTCCAAAGTAAGGTGTTACTCATTCTCTCAGGAAAACAGGTCATGGAGACCTCAGGCATTGGTGAGAGAGGGCTCAAGAGATCACGTTTACCAGTGGAGGGCCTTGGGAGAGGCCAGGGAAGCTGGGCAGAGGGAAACAAGATCTGGGGACTCACAGCCCTGGGACCTGGTCGGAAAGTCCTCTAGGTTCCTTTTTGTTACTGGGATGCGAAGAAGGAAGCTTCTAGGGTTGGTGGTTTGGTGGAGGCAGATCTTTCAGGGACTTTTATGGAAGCTTTTACTCTGGAACCCAGAGTGACAGTGCAGTGAGTCTCCTACTCTATGGGCCTTCAAGCAGCCCTGCTGGGGACAGGACTGCCTGGTGGTATGAGAGTGATGATCTAGGCTTGTGACACAGATGCCATGGGTGAAGATTGCAGCCCTGCCATCTGGGGCATTGGCAGAAAGGGAAGGGCCAAGTCCAGGTGACAGGATGTGGGATCTGCGAGTCAAAAAAACTGGTTAAAACTCTTGATCATTTTTCAAATTCCCAAAACATTGACTAGTTGGGCCCTTAGGCCCTTAGGTTATTGCTATCTCTAGAATAGCACAGCCCGTGGAAACACCTGCTCTACACGTATTGTGAATTACAGGGTTTATGTGTCTATATTTCCTCTCTTTTTATACTATGGGTGCTGTGAGCCTAAGCATGTGATCATTGCTGTCAACAGTGCCAACCAGAGCAGAACCCACAGAAGATGTTTGATAAATGTTTATTTAAAATAAAAATAAAACTATCTTCTGGCATCTAAGCAGGCCCTGAATTCATTTAACTTGGCTATACGATGGCCATTCCATCATGACCCAGTCTAGAGGCCATTGCCTTTCCACCACTCAAGACCCTATGTATTGTTTCCTTCAAGGACATTATATCTCAGAAAACTCAGTTTTCTAGAATGTAATTATTAGCCACCTGTTTCCCATTTTCATTACATACACTTAACTGCCAACAAAATCTTCTTAACAGTCTGAGCTAACCATTTACCATGAGCTAATCATGACATATCATGAGCTAATTAATTACCATACTTAATAGCTAAGAGAAGACTTTGAAACTTTAGTTTACATAGTTTTTGATTAAGCATTTTAAAACACTTAAAACTTGACAGTAGACTCCATTTCTACTCTGGTGACATCTGAGAAAAACCACTGGTTCAGTGTGCCAAAGAAAGGTTGATGGTGCCCAATATCACTTCAGATCAGGAGTGATGGCTTCCTGTTTAACAATGTCACAGGTGGCTTGGCAAGTGGCTTCTTGATTCTCAGAGCTGGAAAGGACCTCATGGACTTTAGTTAAGCCCCTCAGTCCTCAAGTTCTCCTGAAACAGGGTAAGCAGGCCAGTGTCACAAAACTAATTATTATCAGAACTAGAACCCAGGTGTCCTAACTCCCAGCCCATGGGAAAGAGCCCCATGCCAATATCACTCAAATTTTCTTTCTAATTTCCCTACAATAGGTAAAAGAATTTTAAAACTCTGTAAGAATTTAGAGGACTCTGGGTCCACCTTCACATCTCCTGTCATTTTATAGATTTACAAGGGGAGACTCAGTGAGGTTGGAGGACTCATCCTTAGAGTTAGGAGTGAAATAGGGATTATACTTCTGGTGCTCTGGCCCTCCCTCTGATTTCTTTTGGTATGAGAATGATTTAAATAAATTTAATCCCAACTGAATACAGGATACTCTCAGCTTTAAATGATGTGACACAGCTTGAAATGATGGTCAGTACTGCCTGCCCAGCCCCCCACGGCTGCCATAGTGGGCTGCTCTCTGAGAAAGAGCTCAATGGGTACTAGGGTTATGGACAGAAAGACCAATCCAGTTGGTTCCCACCTTGTAGGCTCCTGGGAGGACATAAGCTTCTTAAGTAACAATATATCTAGCCAGCCATTGCTATGACCACAAATCAAAACATACTTGTTATAAGGTGTGGACACGGTGCTGGTCTACACATAGGGAAGGTTCTCCAGTGCTTGGGTTGAGCTGGCACAGGTCATGCACATGATTGTTATTTTTCTTCACATATTTGCATATTACTAAAATCATCTATCCTCCTTGAAGACTTATTCCATAAGAATGTATGTGCATATGCATTATTAATTAACATTAGTGATCATGCTCAACATGGTTTTCCCCTACAATTATAGTTTAACTTCATTCATTTTTATGGCTAGGAAATTGATATTGTTGCAACTGGTTCAATATATTTTTTAAATATTTTTTTATTTTTATTTTTTTACAGAGACAGAGAGAGAATCAGAGAGAGGGATAGACAGGGACAGACAGACAGGAACGGAGAGATGAGAAGCATCAATCATTCATTTTTCGTTGCGCATTGCAACACCTTAATTGTTCATTGATTGCCTTCTCATACGTGCCTTGACCACGGGCCTTCAGCAGACTGAGTAACCTCCTTGCTTGAGCCAGCGACCTTGGGCTCAAGCTGGTGAGCTTTTGCTCAAACCAGATGAGCCCTCGCTCAAGCTGGTGACCTCGGAGTCTCGAACCTGGGTCCTCCACATCCCAGTCCAATGCTCTATCCACTGCGCCACCGCCGGTCAGGCGGTTTAATATATTTTGTCGAAGTACTTTCAACAGCTTCCAATGGATTCATCTATACTCTTTTTTTAAAATTTTTAATGTTTATTTTATTAATTTTAGGGAGAGAGGAAAAAAGAGAAAGAGAGACAGAAACATCTATTTGTTCCTGTAGGTGCACTGACCCACGATTGAACCTGCAACCTCTGTGCTTCTGGATGATGCTCTAAACAACTGAGCTATCTGGAAGGAGCTAGTCTATACTCTTTATATTCACTTCACCAGTCCACATAGTCAGAATTGTAAAAATACATTCACACCCAGTAAAGGCTGTAGTATTATAGTTCATCTGTTGTCCATTAGTTACACACACACAGACAATCCTCTACTGCTTTGTTAGTGTGAAAAAAATGCTTTCATTAAAATGAGCTAAATAATTTCTCTAAACTATGATAGTTAGGATTATTTATAAATGCAGGGCCAGCTCTTTTTTCAAATTATAATGGCTGCTTTCCAGTTACTTATTTCAAAATTAATGTAGCTAAGTGATATATAGCTTATCCCATGAAAGCTATGCACTGTAGCAAGAATAGATACCTGTATGATGTTGATAATTTCAGAAGTTTATCTGGAGATTTATGATAACAAAATCCTTTGATATTCAGTAATTCAAAAGTATTTCTAAATGGTTAATGGACACATGGCATGTTACTGTATACAAGATATGTAAAAATAAAGCACATAATTTAGAGAGGAAACTAACATGCAGATTCACAATTACATTACAATATGTTTGCTAAAATGGAGTACCATATGAGCAAAGCTGGAAAGAGAACCAAAAGTTTCTTACAAGAGGCAGTTTGAGCAAATACTAGAATGACAGGTGGCTGCTCTCCTGCAGGAAGAGGATGAGCAACTGTGGTCAGGCTTGTTGTGGAGGAAGGATCACTCATGCTTTGAAAGGATGAATTGGAGGCAGATCTGAAAACCCATTCCATTATCAATCAGCTTTCTTCCTGGCTAACCAAAGATCTATTGCCAAAATCATAATCACTCAGGAAACATACTCTGAGCTACCATCTGATTTAGTCCAGTGCTAATTACAAATTGGTTATTCACCACCACATTCTTAAATGAGCACATTCATTATGAGGCTGAACGTAGTCCCTTACCGATGAGACTGCTCTTAAGTGTGGCAATATCATTTCCCTTTACATTGACAACTGATTATTGTTTCAGAGGTTTCTTGACATGTAGATTAAAAGTAGTAAGAGGAGAGTGAGTTTAACAAATGGTTAGATGGAATTCGATCAAGTTACATGTGTAGACAGAATCTTTCCACAACTCCTCCCAGGCATGAGAAACAAGCAACAATCATGCCCAAGCCACTCAGAGCAATTTACAGAATCTACTCTGAGGTATAGAATTCTTTAGGAATTTACTTACATTTAATTCAGAAATAATCTCAATAATTAATTTAATTATTAAAAATTCCAAACCAAATCTAGTTTCTCAGCTAATAGTTTCCTTCCTCCTTCCTTCCCTCCTCCCATCCTGGTTGAACACCCATCACTTCCTAGATAACAGAAGGGCAAACGTTCAAAAGGAATTATAGAGTTTCCCACAGGCATTTGGTGCTTCTTGCTTTTATTAGTGTAACTAAGAGCAAAAAAGAAATACAAAAACTAATATAAGCACCAAACATGGAGCATGTGGGAGCCATATAGCATGGACACAAAGAATGCTCAGCATTCGAGTGTCTCTAAATAATAACTGATGACAATGATATTTACTCTTGTTCATAAAAGGTTAAAAATCAGCTTCACATTTAGTTAGGATGGGTTACATTTTATAATAGAATGATTTCTTACTAAAGTAGTTAAAATAAAAATATTGATGTTTATATTGTTCTCACCTCCTGGAAAACCAGTCTGCATGGAATAACATTGTTTGGGGGATGTCTGAGGAATCACTCCAAGTACTTATCCAAGACACAAAATACACACCTATTAGCAAAGTTAAACTTAATATTCTTAAAATCAATGCTGTTTATAGATGAGATCACTGACAAGCCGTTAATTACTGATGTAAGCAAACCTCACCTTCCCCAGATACAGAGCTTTCTGAGATCTGGAAGCCCAATAGGGCCAGTTAAAGAGAGTAAAAGAAAATACAAGTGTATCACAATTACAAGAAAAATCAATGCAGATTACAGTATCTATTAATAGATGGGCCAAGGTATTATTTTGGCCTACTAGCAATAGTGTGTGAACACACACCTGTTTGTGCGTCTTTGTGTGTGTGTTTACAGGGTAGCAAGTCAACGGCAAGTAGATGTCATTACCCATTGTTTTCTTCAAGTTATCTGAACTTCTTTGTGCACTGGGAAGTAATATGAGGCATTCTGAATGGACACAAATAAAAGCAGGGAAGTGGCAGGGGAGTCTAGTAGGTGATTCTGGAAATGAAACGTCAAATATCAATTCCTGTGTGCACATTTTATCTGCGTCATTGCCATGGTTCTGAGTGTTCCGAGAAGGGAAACACTTGTATGCAAATGATTCATCTATATACATAAACACAAATTCACATATGTTTTGCCATCTTTGTCCTTTTTTTTTCCTTTGTCCTTTTTGTAATCCAAGAGTATGGCTGGGAGATACCTTCCATTTTATTTGGTGAGGACAAACAGTATTTTTCTGTGTTTGATGTGAGTTCTTGTTCTGACCGGTGACTGCAGTTGCCATGGAGTCTGGAGTTTTTTTAACACAATCTATTACGTAGTCATGAAAAGAATCACCTTGAAAATAATCACCTCAATCTTGCTTCTAGCCCACAATGGAGTCTAGCTCATAATAGGTGCTCATTAAATATTTTTTGGTATTAAAAACTGCCTGTGCGCTTTGTTCAGTTGTCTATAACAATGTATGTTCCCCACCCTGGGCTTCGGGCTCCATGTCCCCCTGACATCCTTTCATTTTCCTTCATTATGCACTCCCGTCTCCGAAACTCACCAGACTGGAGGAGGTGCTCTTCAGCAAGACCCTTCTCAGTGGCATCTCACTGCTGCACACATTGTCTAACACTAGCAGAGAGACAGTGTTTTGACTCCTGTGTAAAATGTTTTTGTACCACCTGCAAATATCACCCTTTTATACTTCTGCGCGATCCAAAAACATTTCATTTTTCACTTTGTTCCCATCTCGTTGAATGGCACAACTATCTATCCAGACCCTTAAGCCTGTAACCGGGAAGACATTCTTTCTTTTATCTTCTTCACTCATCCCACTCATCATCAACTCCTTATTACTTTGCCTCCAGTATCAAGCCAAAGTCTTCTCAGCTCCCCAGGGGTTTCCGAGAATGAGAGGAGGTTTGTCAGAGAGCTGAGGCCCGGCGTGAACGTAGCTGCAAAAGCCGGAGCAATTATTTCTCATTTAGAAAGCATCTTGGTTGAAATGCCTTTAGCCTAGGCACCAAACCAGTCTGAAGTTCTGCTCAGAACACAACCATGATGCTTTATTCTAAGTTCCATAAAATGATATCTATTTTGCTTTTAAAATCAAAGAAATGCCATACCAGAATTTTCCTTGAAAAAGTAAGTCCCAACTGCCTCATTTGTTTAAGCTTAGAGGATCTTTTAGGCACTACAGAGGAAGGTATTATTGCATTAAGTTTTTTTTTTAAAACCAACTTTTTATGTAACAAAGTGAGTTTCAAAGGTTGATATAGTGACTTGGGAGCTATAGCAAATTCTGCAGTTGAAGTAGATTTGATTTGAAGATGCAGGTACACTGGGCAGCTAATGAAATGTAACCCAGCAAGAAATATAACAAGATGAACTGTAGAAAAGGAAAAAGGAGACAGGGATGTAAACAGGGATATTATACCAGGTTTCAATTCTTTGGTTTTGTTTTCCTTACCTCTGTCTACTTTTCTATTACTCTATTATGCAGCATCAAAACAGATCCTGAAGGGGCAAAATAAAGGGCACCCACTTTTTCTGCTTTTGGAATAAGAGACAATTTTAAATTTGGATCTGAATGTTCAAGGCTAGATTGTTTTAACTTTATAATCTGAGTTGTTTTATTATTTTTTACCCTCAGAAAACAATAGCATTTTAGCACTTACATGGAATGGAATAGCCTTAATTCAGCAAAATTCATATAACAAAGATGTACTGAGTGTCTCCTAAGCACTAGGTACTATTCAAGGCATTGAGAGTCTGGTGTTGATTAAAGATGCTACATGGAGGCAACACACACACACAAGTGTCTCTTCTCTTGAGAATCTTAAATAAAATCATTGTACAATAAGTCCTCACTTATCATCATCAATAAGCTCTGTGATTTTAAGCAAAGTGATGCACAATGAAACCAGTTTTATGATAATTTAATTGACATAAACAAGAGTTAAGTTCCTATGGCACCTCTTCAATGTTATAATAAAATGATGTTGAACAAAAAGTTATTCAAGAACTTAGTGCATAGAAAACATTCTAGCAAAGGTTACTTTATGAGATAAAGGTACATAAAGAGAGGATAGTCAAATAGATAATAAAAATTTGTAAATTTTTATTGAATACTTACTATGTGCTATATTCTGTGGTATATTGTATGTACCATTTTATTTAATTCTTAGAACAATTCTATGACACAGGAACTGTGAACTCTACTCCATATTGTGAAATCTGACATTTGAAGAGTTAAACCCAATGCCATATAACTTGTAAGTGGTAGAGTCTGGATTTGAACTGAGGTTTGATTCCATAGCTCACACTTCCTAAGCAGGCTACACCACAGAGGCTAACAGCGTTTTCCAGAAACAATGTAGAGAAGATGCCTGCAAGGCTGTACTAGAACTCCAAGGTCACTTTAATACTAAAGTTCCCTACCTGTAATTAAGGCAAGCCAGTTTTTTTGCTAAAGGATCTCAACTGGAAAACTACTCTTGTCCAGCAACATATCCATAACAGGAACTGGACTCCAGAAAAATTCTGCTGAATAGGGATAGAGACTGTAGGATTGGCTCTGCTTGCAGATTTACTGAAAATTTTAGGCTTTCAAACAACAATAAAACCATAGTGGTACTGCTTTCAGGTATGTTTTTCCACCAGACACAGCCTGCCCATTGCTGAGTTGGTCGCCTGTGGGGACCCTCCCCTTTCTTCACAACAGAGGGGATGCCTGCCTGTAGTTCTGGACTCTGTGCTGGTGACCTGTGCCTGCTGCAAGTGGTTTTACCCCTCTTTCTACTCACCCTACTATCCCTCATAATTTATAGTCCAGTTAAATTCTTCTAATCCAATTCTTTTTTTTAAACAGAGACAGAAAGAGGGATAGATAGGGACAGACAGACAGGAATGGAGAGAGATGAGAAGCATCAATCATCAGTTTTTCATTGTGACACCTTAGTTGTTCATGATTGCTTTCTCATATGTGCCTTGACTGTGGGCCTTCAGCAGACCGAGTAACACCTTGCTCAAGCCAGCAACCTTGGGTCCAAACTGGTGAGCTTTGGCTCAAACCAGATGAGCCTGTGCTCAAGCTGGTGACCTCTCTCAAACCTGGGTCTTCTGCATCCCAGTCCGATGCCCCATCCACTGTGCCACCACCTGGTCAGGCTTTAATCCAATTCTTACCATCTTGGTATTTTGTCCTTTCACCTCTCCCCTACTCCATCAAGACCAACTCTAACTTGCCCACTAATTTTTTTTTCTTAATTTATATTGGGATGACACTGGTTCACAAAAACATACAGGTTTCAAGCGTACAACTCAATATAACAGTATCTGCACACTGCATCATACACCCTCTGCTCCAAGAAAAGTCTATTTCTGCCCCTGTTTCCCCCTCTTTGCCCACCTCCACCTACCCCACCCCCTTTCCCTCTGTCTATTGCCACCCTGCTGTCTATGTCTGGGTGTTATGTAGATATATTTTTTGGCTAATCCCTTCACCTTCTTTCATCCATCTAGTTCCCTCCCCTCTGACAGCTGTCTATCCATGCCTCTGTTTCTATTTTGTTTATCAGTTTATTGTGTTCATTAGATTACACATGTAATATGTCACATGGTATTTGTCTTCCTCTGACTGGCTTATTTCACTTAGCAAAATAGTTCCAAGTCCATCCATGTTGTTGCAAAGGTAAGGTTTCCTTATTTTTTACAGCCATGTAGTCTTCCATTGTGTATATGTACCACAGCTTTTTATCCACTTGTCCACTGATGGACACTTGGGCTCTTTCCGGATCTTGGCTATTGTAAACAATGCTGCAATAAACATGGGGGTGCATACATTCTTTTGAATTAGTATTTCAGGATGCTTAGGATACATTCCTAGGAGTGGGATCTCTGGGTCATAAGGCAGATCCATTTTTAAGTTTTTGAGGAAGCTCCATACTGTTTTCCATGGTAGCTGCATGAGTTTGCATTCCTACCAACAGTGTATGAATGATCCAATTGTCTAATTTACTCAGCACTGCCAGGGGACTCTCTTTTGGGTAATTTTTAAAAAAATCCTCAACCCACTGGAATGACTTTTGCAGTGACAGTTGAGTATGATTTGGTGTGAGAGCCATTTATGGGGCTGGGCAGGGTAACTTAGTGCAGACCCACCAAGCACTTCTGATGCCGAGACTGCAGGGCACCTTTGCTCTGAAACACATTTGCTTCTTTGGCAGATTCGAGGTCTTATTCATATTAAGATCAGCAAACTCTTACTTTTCTACTAAGAACCACATTCCAAAATTACAGCACTCTCAGATCCGACACTCTCCACTTCGCTGTCAATTGTATCACTAGATGAATACTTATTAATCTTTTTTTTTTATAATTTCTGTAATTTTGTAATCAGTTTGAGCTGAACTGATGACATATGTCAGGGAGCGAGATCTCAAATTCTCTTGGTCTTTTGCTTTTTAATAGTCTGATGGGAGTGCTAACAGCGGGGGGAGTGAGAACGCTCATTATTAGTCTGCACAGACATAATTTTCTGGGCAGTTCACAAACACAGAGAGGCAGCTGTCTTTCACTTCCCACCAAGGGGCATCCCACAGAGTCTGCATTTATAAGGTTCAACCTGCATTCAAATAAGGTTGAAAATAAATCAGATCCCATTGACTGAAATACCAAGCTCAGGCAAATCTACACCTTCCTTTAAACTCCTGGTCTTAATTACTCTCTATGACTGTTTGGACATGTAAAATATTGTTTTACTTTTTAAGTTGATAATAGTAACTCTGCAGCAATTTATAAAGGGATAGCTTGTATCAGACCACTCTGTTTTGGGGAGAAGGTCACTGAATTGCCATTTAGCTCTCAACTTGGACACTCAGCCATGTTATAAAACTTCTATAGATTAATTGCATTGAAATAACTGGAACCAGTTGTAATAGATTAACTAGAATATTTTTTCCTAAACAGACTTTTACATGCCTAGTGGACATTCCTTTAGAGCACTGAACTTCAGCACCAGAAACAGTAAAAGGAAGAAGTTTGTGTTACTTGAAGAGTTATAGTATATTAGGAACTCTATTATTTTCTAAATGTACATTGCTACTTAAAATGCATCTAGCAGAAAAGACTTTGAATGTTGAAATTCTTGCTTAGAAGTATTAATAAGGATATTAGATCAGCAAATTTTGACATTCCAATACTAGAAACAATTCTTCCTTGATACCAGGGAAGATGTGCATGACATTATATCTATCTATCTATCATCTATCTATCTATCTATCTATCTATCTATCTATCTATCTATCTATCATCTATCTAAAGTTCCATCCTAGCAGAGCCATTGTACTGCACAACTCTAGGAGTACCATTAACATTGAGGTAAACGATGACCTTTTCCCAGGAATTGTGTAGGATATGATCTTCATAGTTTTACATGGAAGACTTAGAATCTGCCAATAGAATTCTTGCCTTGCCATGGGAGGCACTCAGTATTTCTCAGTTCAGAACACATGGGAAGAGAGAAAGATTTTGCTATCCATGAATTACTAATGAATGAGCTATTATTGTTCAATAACAGCTGCTTCACTCCTTCATACTCATTCCTGTTGAAGTCCATCTCTTTATTCATTCTCCATTTTATCTTGGGGTCCAGATGGAATTTGACTACATTTTCCACCATACTTGATACAGTGTACTTGGAACAGTAGGTGCAAGAAGTCTTTGCAAACTGTCCTGGAAATCAACGATCAGAAACAACAAAGGATATATGAAGTAGCATAAAAGCCAACTTACTGTTGAATGTTTGGAGCACAATCTGTACCTCAATATCTGTGTGTATTGTTGTTTCACATATATGTGATATACATTCAAATGTGTATGTATATATGCATATGCACACATAGGTATTTATGTTCATCTTTGGGAGTGTATATATATATATAATTGTATATGTATAGGTGAAATCTCTCTTTCATATATATATATATATATATATATATATATATATAAAATCAAGTGCCCAGGGTGATAAATATCTAGGCAAGAATGGATAGCCATATTGGAAAAATAAATTTTGATGCCCTATGTCACATACTATATAAAAATTTTATGTGGATCGTAGCTCTAAATGAGAAAAGGATAAAGTTTTTTTGGGGAAAAGAAACGATTTTCAAAAATTCTCTACCCCAACAGAAATGCATCTAAATGTTCACAGATCAAAATGTTTATAGCAGTAATATTTGTCATAGCTCCCATCTGGAAACAACACAAGATCTATCAATAGTAAAATAGATACACTGTGGTATGAGAATGAATGAATTCCAACTACATGCACAAACACAGCCACCACTTAGCATAATGTTAAGTGAAAGAAATCCAGATTTAGAGAGTATAGTTCCATTAATATAAAGTTCATACACAGATAAAATTAGCTATGGTATTAAAAGTTAGCATGCTGGTTATTTTTGGGAGGAGGGACAGAGACTGCGAGAAACCCAAGGGAACTTCCAGGTGCTGTGTCTCGATCTGATTTATCAATTACACAGGTGTGTTTACTTTCTGAAAAGCCATTAAACTGAATATGTATGCTTTATACACTTTTTTGGTATGTTATACTTACATATCACTCCAATAAAACATTCACATTAAAAAATAGCTCCAAACATTTCAAGAACATGTATTCTATCCATGGGAGCTTATTGATGATAGTAGCTGGTATTAACCTGCTTTTTATAGAAAGTACATTTTTGCTCAAATTAAGCATATGCTTTTGTGTTAAAAATCTTATTTGATATTTGGAAGAAAACACACTCTTAAAACAAAATGCTTCTAGGCATCTGTTTTGAATGGATTTTTAACGCCTCTGAAAGTCTTTTTATTGATAATGTGCTAAGACAAACATTTTCAATTTTATATCATGGACTTGAACACACTATGCTTTTACTCCTAAAAGATCAATAAATGCTTATGCTAATTAGTTTGATATTTGTAATGCCAGAGTGGAAGTCACTTTGCTTATGTGTAGTAGTGAAACTGCAGAATGCCCAGGGATGTCCAGATCTGTCATGCTTTTGATGAATATGAAGCCACAATCAAGATCTGCTTAGCCAAAACTCCCAGCCCAAATTAAGAAGTATGCTTCCAAGTTTTATTTCGTTCTTGTATAGATGGCTGTCTACTACTTGGAGAGCATTTCTTCATATAGTTCAGCCTAATATTAGGCTTAGATCCAAGAATGTTAGGATTTAATTGCTCATTTCCCCTGTAAGTGGTTCAGCATGTTATTACTTGGCTACAATCACTGATAGTGATCGTAATATAGACTTGGAAGTGGGGTATGGAAGGGACAACATATTGTTTTTGATGATAGCCATGGAGGACGGGGCATACTCATAAAACTGACTTGAATGTAGGCTGGGTTCAGAGTCATTCATTGTGTTTTTCTCAAGATTACTATTAAAATGCACTTCCCTAGGATTCCTATATTTATGTCACTCTGAACAGAGGACTAGATTAGGGTTAAGAATGCCATCTGTTTCCCATCCAAACAAAGTGTAATTTGACTTAACAAATGTTTGAGTGCTTGTACTTCCAAAGCAATGAAGTAACCTTATAAGCTTTCACATGACTACACATCAACCTACATGAAACACATACATATATATACATGAAAACATCTATCATCAAGAAAAATCATTTAGGTACAGATTTTTAGATAGTTTTATTTTTTAAAATTATATATCCAGACATGACCTGTCTTTCAAATTGTAGTCCTACACTGTATCATCATCTGTGTGCTTGGTATTTCCACTCTGAATGGTCCTCTATTACCTTAACAGGAGTGTATCGAAATACCAACCCATCACCCCCAGTCCTAACTGGCTTTCCTATTTTAGCAATCACATACACCATCAATCTTTTAGTTACCCAAGGTCCAAAGCTATTACTCTCATTGTAGTTTTAATTTGCATTTGTCTAATGGCTATTTATGGTGAACCCTTTTCTATGTGCTAATTTGGCCATTTCGCATATCTTCTGTGGTAAAGTGTTCACGTCTTCTGCCTCCTTTCGATGGATTGTTTTCTTATTCTTGAGTTTTAAGAGTTTGCATTTTATTTTCTAAAGAGTTTTTAAAATAGTCTGTATATAAGTCCTTTATCAAATATATGCTTTATAAATATCTTCTCTCAATCTGTGGCTTGTCTTTTTATTATTTTAACAGTATTTTTCCAACAGCAGAAATTTTTAATTTTAGTAAAGTCAATTTTGTTCTTTCTTATTTTTAAATAGATAGTGCTTTAATATTAGGTATTAGTAATCTTTGCTTAGTCTGAGGTCACAATAATTTTCTCCTATGTTTTCTTTTATAAGTTCTATAGTTCTAAGTTTTACATTTAGGCTTAAAATCTATTTTGACTTAGTTTTTATAAATGGTATAATTAGGACCTTTTTTTGCATAGAGATGTCCAGCACTATTTTTAAAAAAAAGACTTTGTTTCATTTTATTTGCAACTTTGTGGAAAATTCAGTTGACCATATATATATATATATATATATATATATATATATATATATATATATACCTGTGGTTCTATATTTTAACCCTCTATAGGGTACTGTTGTTCTATTTGTCTATCTTTTCCCCAATATCATATATAGTTCATTAGTTTGTTTTTCTTAGTCATTTTATGCATGAGGTTATATTAAATCCCTGCTACTTCATCTTGGTCAAAAGTAGAAGTTGCCATGCCTTTTTTTTTTTTTTTTGGCATACCTCTTGTGTCAATCTTTGTACAATTTATTTAACGTATCACATTATCTCATCTGACACATGAAATACAATTGTAATTTTTCTAACTACTCTCCCTGTCCTTGAATTTTGCAATTTACTTACTCTAACTCAGTCACAGTAAGTTTTAACTATTTTCTATTTGCCTTCAGGATTTGAATTTGCAATTCAAATTCCCAGTCTGGTATATGAGATCCTCTACAATCTGATCTCCATTTATCTTTCCAAAGTTAATTCCCAAATATACTGCTCACAAAAATTAGGGGATATTTCAAAATAAATATGAAGCAATAAAATATCCCCTAATTTTTGTGAGCAGTATATTTCATCCAGGCTGAACTAAACCATGCTTCCCCGAATCACTGTACATCACAGTCTCTGCCTTGTTATGATATTGTCCCCAAAAGAAACATTCTGCTTTACGTCTATCCTTAGTAGGTAAGACAGCAATTTTGTAGGTTATTTAACAATTTAAGTAATTTAACAGCTTCTCATAACAAAGCTCAGGAATTCAGGTTCTTTTCATTCATTAACATTAGTATTTGACAAAGTCTGATTTTTTCTCATGAGGTGATCAGTTTGTCTTATGCTTTATTACTCTCATGCTTAGGTTTATCACTGTGGCATGTGTCTTGTAGGTGCTTAGTAAATATTTCATGGTTGTTCTCTGTCTTGTTCATGTTCTCTCACTAAAAATGCAAATGTAAGTTTCCCATCTCTGATCACCTGCCAGTACACAGCTTCCCGGTGACAAGTGTAGGAACCCTTCATCTAAATTCTTACCTCTCATTTGCAACAACACGCATGGACACTGTGGAAAGCAAATTCAGTCAGGCAATGAAGGGCACATGCCAAATGATTTCACTTATATGTGGAATCTAAAAATCAAAACGAACAAGACAGAAATAGACTCATAGATACAGAGAACAAACTGATGGTTGCCAGCAGGGAGAAGGGTCAGGGGACAGATAAAAAAGGTAAAGAGGAGTGAAAGGCACAAGTTTTCAGTTATAAAATAAATATTATGGGAATGTAATGATGTACAGCAGAGGGAATACAGCCAATAATATTGTAATCACTTTGTAGAGTGGCAGATGGTTACCAGACTTATTGTGGTGATCACTTCATAAGGTATATAAATGTTGAATAACTATGTTGTACACCTGAAAATAATATAATATTGTATGTCAACCATGCTTTAATAAAAATGAAAATGAAAAAATAATGTTCTCATCTCCTTCCCCATTTCTCTCTCTGGAAAAACTCACGAGTCACCTCACATATGGAAGATTTTACGACAGGCTGCGGAATGCCATTGAAACAATTGATGGCCAATGAAACAGTACGAACATGTCAGCCTCTCCCCAGTTCAAGCCCTGACACCTGGGAAACCTGTCTCTAGTACAGTTCTAGCCAGCTTCAAGCCCAGATAATCAGGAGCTTTCCCACTATCTCTCAGAAAGTATGGCAGGGTTCTTTTGGCTGGGTATTCAGATAAGTCAAAGTTCTCAGTACTCTAAAGAGAATGTTCTTTCTCTATCTCCTATGCTGAGATACTACCCCATCTCCTGATGTAGCTAGCCCAGTGGTCCTTAACCTTTTTTATATTGTGGCACACATTTAAATATTAGAATTATTAACTACCATGATGTATTGTAATAACAGCTCATGGTACCTGTAAAAGGATCCATAGTTGTCATTCCCTCTTTTTCTTTTTTATTAAGATTTTATTTATTCATTTTAGAGGGGGGGGGAGAGAGAAGAGGGGAAGGAACAGGGAGCATTAACTCCCATATGTGCCTTGATCAGGCAAGCTCGAGGTTTTGAACGGGTGACCTCAGTGTTTCAGGTTAACACTTTATCCACTGCACCATCACAGGTCAGGCTCCACAGTTGTCATTGTCATGGTCCCCTCCTGTTTTCAAGTTTGTGGTGTATGCCACAATTTCTTTCAATTATCCCTGGGTGACTAAAGGCAATTATCTTGGACTATTCTTGCTGCCTGGGATGCTCTTTTCCCAGACACAGACATGGCTTACTCTCTCACTTTGGTCATAGCTCTGCTCAATTGCCATTTCATTGGAGAGGTCTTTTCCAACTTCACCAGCTAAAACAGCACTCAGCTTCTAACATTCTCTGTCTCCTTATTTCATTGGAGACTATAACTATAGCACTTACTACCACTTGCTACATTTATTACTTTGTCTCTTCTCCATCAAGATATAGGTGGAGCCTATGCGCCTAGAAAAGTGCCTGGCACATAGTAGATTCTCAAAAAGCACTTGTTGAATGAGTGAACAAATGGCTAGAATGCTTTTTGCTTTGGTCGATTTCACTTAGACTCATGAGGCAGAATTCTCTGGTTAACACACAGTCATTATGGCACCAGTGGTGTGTTCCACAACCCCCTTATACTCTGACTTCTTTCATCAAGCAGTACCCACATCAGTAGCCAACATGAGTGGCCCAGCACAACTATCTGAGAGATAGCACCATGACCTCAAATCAACCTATAGGGATCTTTGCTTGGTCATTTTCCCCTTAGCCTAGCTGCTACTACCCATTTGTCATTTAATGACTCAACTCTCACGTAAAAGCTGGTCCAGCACACATTAATGTTAAAAAATATTTTTACATGTACATACACGTGTAGGCAAAGAGGAAGAATTATGTACACATAATTGGGAAGAGGCTAGTGGTAATAGCAAAAATCATGAGCTTGCCCTGGCCAGTTGGCTCAGTGGTAGAGTGTCGGCCTGGCGTGCAGGAGTCCTGGGTTTGATTCCCCGGCCAGGGCACACAGGAGAAGTGCCTATCTGCTTCTCCACCCCTCCCCCTCTCCTTCTTCCTCTCCCTCTCCTCTGTCTCTGTCTTCCCCTCCTGCAGCCGAGGCTCCATTGGAGCAAAGTTGGCCCGGGCGCTGAGGATGGCTCTGTGGCCTCTGCCCCAGGCACTAGAGTGGCTCTGGTCGCAACAGAGCGACGCCCCGGATGGGCAGAACATTGCCCCCTGGTGGGTGTGCCGGGTGGATCCTAGTCGGGTGCATGCGGGAGTCTGTCTGACTGCCTCCTCATTTCTGGCTTTGGAAAAATACAAAAAAAAAAAATCATGAGCTTCTGGATCTGGGATCTAGCCCTGCTTGACCACAACCCTAGTCTAGACTGCAAAGGAAGCTGCCAGAGCCTCTGCTTCAGCATGTGGGCTCTCAATTAAAACTGCAATAAAGCAAAACAGAACTCTATGCAATTTTGTGTTCACTTGTTTAATGGCGTGCTCCAGGTGAGGTTTTGGTCATTCAGACACAAGGATACTTTACCTACAGAGGTTGTTTTTAGGGTACATGTTGGCTAAGGAATAGATTTATGAACACAAGTTAAATACCTAAGAGGAGAAGTTGGGAATGGCTTCTAAAATAAATAAAATACATCATAAAATTTAAGAGGTTAGGGATGGGAAAATACATAGAACTGAATATTATACCATTTCAAAGATTTCAGAAAAAGAATCCTAAAGAACATAACTCAGTTGAACTAAATTCTGCATGTAATGGATACCCACATGATTCTTACTCTGGGTCTTCAGAGGCCAAAAGAATCTCATCATCCAAAGTTGCCTATACCTGCCAGGACTCAAATTCCTCCTTCATTCACTTAAATAGCAATTCCCCACAAGATACATTAGTGGGCAGAAGGGTACAAGATAATTACAGTGACCAAGTCATCCTGGTTTGTAAAAAACTTTTCCATTTTCACACTAAAATTCTCATGATCAGGGAAACCCCTCAGTCCTGAGCAAACTGGACTCACCCTTTAGATATCTACTTTTAGGAAGTTATCATATACCAGACCCAGGACTGGTTTATCTTATGGGGGATTGTGGTCATTGCCTGATGTACCAATAGAAGAACCATAGACTCAGAGTTGTAATATGAGCTGGATTGGGCCACTTTGGGGTCTGGTAGAGATTTCTTTTTCTTTCTTTTTTCCTCAGATCCTATTTTTGTTGTTTACTAGCCCTGTGACCTTTTGTAAATTGCTTGTTTTGACCCTCCACTAATAGAGTTGGTTATTATACAAATTAAATATGCAAACATGGAAAGTATATATGTACTTAGTGCTATGCCTAGTATTTAATAACCACATATTTAATAAGCTGAAATAGATGGTACCTCATCAATATCATTGCTGTGGGCTTTGGAGGCAAGGGTTCAGGTTCTGGCTTCATTACCTATTTTTGTGAACTTGGGAAAGTAATTTCATTTCCTTCAGCCTCAGTTTTCTTATCTGTAAAATGAAGACAACTAGTGCAGCTGTCTTTTTCCCAAAGAATTATTATAATGAGACAATGTCAGGAGCAAAGTAAATTGTAAAGCGTGATTCTAATGCAAAGATTCAAGATGTAATACTATGTACATGCTGAGAAAAGTGGTGGACTTTCTGAAATAAATGAATAATATCAGTTATATTTATTTTAAAAACCATCATTTGCAATACTATGTGTATTTCTGGTTGTTTCACTTTATTAAGACAAGAATTATTTCAATAGGCCTAGAAAAAGGCAACCAAAACAGACAAGGGGACAGAAGAGATGTTGAATGACCAGATGATGACTCAAGTCTAGAAAATAATAAATAGCATAAAAAATTAACTATAGAATTGTTTGTCAGTGCCCCCCCCAAAAAAGAAAATACTCCGTGATTTTTAGACAGATTTTAGGACAAAAATAAGGAACTACTTTTCCTTAATATAGCTATCAACTCACAGGGCTCATTAATCCAAGATTTAAAGCTTAGAAACATAAACAACCACACAAAGTTCAAACTACCTTACTGTAGACTACTTGTGCATGTGTTAAGTAATCAATTATGGACTATGTCCTTAATTCTGCAGTTTAGTCAAAGAAAGCACTTTCAATATCAACTTCAATTTGTGCCCTAATCTGAAAATTCTTTCTTATTCCACTTTACATGACATTGTATAGCCCTATTATAGTTTTTTTTTTGATGAATAAAGAATAAATAATTCTAATATTCATTTGTCTGTTTGCCCACCCATCCATTTATCCATTTCTAGAAGAAGTTCTTGTGATCCTGGCACTGTGCCAGACATTGCAGATAGAGAGATATATAAGACCCAGTAATTAAGGAGGCTTCATAGACCAGTACAGTATTCTTATATTTGAATATATTATTTCTATTTTTAAAAATCTTGCTCTTAACATCACTTTCTCTGTGAAGTATTTCATAAATTTCATCTACTAATATTCACCAAAGACTCAATGGGACTCCCCAAACCTTTTATTTTTGGAAATTACTCTCATGCCTGGGTTTGTAGTTATAGAGATGTACATATACACATATTGGCTCCATACTCACTCAGAACTTGGATATAAGCTTCTTAAGTGTAAGAATTGTTTTTACTCATATTTGAATCTCAGAGGTACTCTGTGTTGTTTACATTCCATAACATTTCATTGGGTAGTTAAGATTAGACTAGTCCCAATTAAACATTCTCATGTTCTTACCAATTCCTATTATATCAGAGGTTAATATATTTAAAGTTGTCAATGGCAACAGAAATAAATAATTTAGAGTAACATGAATATTAACTACAATCAAAAATTAGAAGTTTAAAAATCTGTTTGAATAATTATCCCCACATCAAATAATATGTCAAACAATTTGGTTCTAGAAATCTTTTAGAGATGTGTGCTATTTTCAGTCACACTTTCAAATGAGAACATCAGTGCTTGTTCAAAGGTATATTATTGACACCCATGACTGTGTGTGAAGCAATATGAGAGTTTAGGACTCAGAAGTGAAAAATCCTATTAAGAGTCCTATTAAATTCTCAAAAGCATTAAAAACAGCCATATCAAACCAAGGAGCTGATATTGGACACTTTAGAAGTGGTAACTACAGAAGCAAATCCTTATTATGTCAAAAATACAACTCAGAAAATATCATGGTAAATCAATAGATTTAAAAAAATTTACTTATATATTTAACTTTTGGATAGATTGCAGGGTTATATAAATTATATATTCTAATATGGTGTATGTTTCAACAACAAAATGTCAATGATACAAACTTGAGATGGGAAATTGAACTGTATTACATAGTTGACATAGTGCAGGTTTCTCTACAATAGGTTTACTGTATGAACCATTTCTTAAATAATCAAAATGATGAGTGACTAACGTCTAATTAAATGTTATGCCCTGAAGGATAAAACTCTATATAAGAACCAAATATTTGTTCAGTATTTTGAAATAAGACAGGTTGGCCTCATAACTGTTTCAGAGTCCATGTCATGAATTTACATAAGTCCATAGTTTATGCCTGTAGCTAATATTAGTGGTGGTCATCAATAATATTTGTTTTCTCCTTCTTTTTTGGCACACCACAGGCTATATTTTTCAGCTACTTTTTATCTAGGTGGTCCTGGATGACCAGTCTGGTCAATGGCGGGTAAAAGTGATATGTGCCTCTTCTAGGCCTGGCTCCTGAACGTACCTTGAAACCCACTTCACCTTCCCTCTCCCCATTTGCTGAGGGTGTGGAGGGCCCACTACAAGACTCTGTAGCCTGATAAGATAGTAGAAAAGATGAAAAGAGTTTGGATCCCTGAATGACTCTGTGCAACAGAGCATCCCAGCCCTAAAGCTGCCATGAGCAACAAAAAAATCTTCAGTGCTCTACTTGTATTTCTGTGCTACTTCATGGACCTACATTTTATAATTTATCTAATGTTTTATCTACTTAACCCTTTGAAATGCTGAATAGATTTCAGAAAATTGGTTTTGGTGAAAATACCCATCAACAGATAAATGGGTAAAGAAGAGGTGGTATATACACAATGGAATATTACTCAGCCATAAAAAAGAATGAAATTGGAGTGACATCAGAGAAAATGGCACCATGAGGAGTGCTCCCGATACCTCTCCCCAAAATTTCAACAAGTTCTTCAACCAGTGACAGAAAAATATATCCTTGGAGCGTCTGGAAGTCCCACACACTGAACACAAAGGTATGATCCAGTGAAACATTGACTAAATATATAATCAACCCTGTAGGAAATAAGACAGAGAACGGAACACTCAGCCTTCCTCATTAACCTGAGCAAGGGCTGTTTTCACTTGGAACTGAGAGAAAGTGGGGGCTGGGAGCGCAGAGGGAACCAGGCTGCGGCACAGACGTCCAAGCCAAGGAAAGAGTGTGTCCGCGGCGATTCAACCTACACAAGCTAACACCGGTGCCAAACCCCAGCAAAGGCAGGCAAACGGCAGCCGCCATTATCCCTGATATCCTGATTGGCGAGCATGGATAATGTGCAAGAGGTTCCTCCTAGCACCCTGGGAGTGGGCACCTATGTTCCCTGACAGAGGGGCAGGGTCAGAGGCCTCTGGGTGTGCTGCGACCAGAGTCTCGGTGTGGTCCCTGCACCTCCAACAGCGCCTAGGGAGTGTGTGAAAGTGAACTTCCCTACACCCAAACTTCTCTGGGCGGGCGGGGTGCCTCACCCAGAAAAAAAATATGAAAGTGCTAGAGGGAGGGGCATGCAAGCACCTTGCAATCTGTCTCTGGAGCAGATCTGCAGATCCAATCACTGAAATTAGCTTAATCCACAGTCTGCTCACCTCCCAACTGACTTACGTGGCTCTAATTGACAAGGTCTCTCTCAGATCAGCGATCTAAGACAAGAGACATGATATTTTTTAGTGCCTCTTGCTATGCATGTAGGGCAGGGGCAACTTCCTGTCAGCTGATACAGGGTGAAAAACACATCCTACAGAACAAACCTCAGAGAACACTGCAGAAGTTAGACAAGATAGGCTGTAGGTTTTTTAACAAGGAAGAAGCCTTCAGGAAACAATACCATGGAACGCTAAGGCAAATTTAACTAGATATACCTGGGAAACTGAACAGAAGTCAATACGCACCCTCCTCCCCCACACCTACTTAAGCTGGTGGCTCTGATTGGCATAGCTTTCATACTCAGGACTGTACATTAAAAAGAGGGACTTGGCAGCTTTTAAGACCTCCTGTTCTGCAGGTAGCGACTAGGGCATATTCTTCCCAGCCAAAACAGGTTACAAAGTGCAAAAAGCCTGGGGAGAGTGGCCCCACAGAGTGCTGAGGCATACTGGACATGCCTGGAGGCTCATAGAAAGGCACCTTGAGACAAATTGGCTCCCAGCCCTGCCTGATTACGCTGGTGGCTCTGACTGCCAGAGCCTTACCAAGAGCCCTGTGCTGAGTGGGGATAGAGTGGGGATTGGCCAGCTCTTTGAGCCTTTTACTCTCCAGGAAGAGGCAGTGGCAACCTCATAGCTGGATCACCAGGCTGCTAATTCAGGAAGGAGAGACTAGGAGAGAGGCTCCAGGAAAATGGACTCTCCCATTGGTAGAGCCTGCAAATGCTAACAAACCCCGACTACCAATGAGACTGAAGCCTAGTATGTGACATTGCCATAGAGACTCATCAACTGCAAATCTCTACTTAAGCATGCCACAGGGGCAGAGCCTGGGGTACAGAGCCACCAACCAGGAAAAGGGAGAGGAAAAAAAAGGAAGAACATAACCTCTCAAAATCAAGAAAAATCCACAGACTTTATAACTTTTTCCACTTTTTTTGTTTCTTTCATCTTCTTGTTTTTATTATTTTTTTTCTTCCACCTTGGTCCTTTTATTCTCTGCCCATCTTATTCTTTCCTCTTCATCTTAAACTACATTACCCATAAGTGTTACATTTCCCATTTTTTTCTTTTCTTCTTCCTTTCTCTTTATGAGGGTTACACTCCAAAACCCTTAACATTTTCTTCTTTTTTTTCTTTCTTTTTTCCTTTTTCTTCTTTTCTTTTTTCCTTTTTCTCCCTCTCTCTTAGTTTCTTCTTTTCTCCATTACTTTTCCTCTCATTCGATCCTCACTCATGAACAAATTATTTTATTTTGGACTCAAGTTTTTTCTTTGTGGCATTTTGGATGCTTTTTACTTTACTTTTTTACTCATTAGCATTCCCCCTAACCCTGGCTCTCCATTCTATCTAGTTTTTGTTTCACTTAATACAATAGTATTTTTTTTATTTTTCTTGTTTCTCTCTTATCCATTTCATTATATCTCTCAGTTGACCATCATTTACAAGCAAATCATTTTATTCTTGAACCAAATTTTTTTCTTTTTTTGCATTTTGTGGGTCCCTAACTCTTTTTTTGTCCCTTTATCACTTCTCCCCAACTCAGCCCCTCTGTTATAGGTAGTTTTTGTTCCATTTAGCACAGTATAATTCACAGTTTTTCACAGTATTTTCTCAAGGAGGAAGGGAAAAATGGAAAAAAGAAATAATAAATTTTTTTTTACTTTTTTTTAATACTTTTTATTCTTTATTAATTCTCATTAGTGCTCTTAACAAAACCATCCTCAGATTCCATTAAGGAAAAGTAAATTGAATATCATGGATACAAAAGACAGAGATGTAGCACAGACAGATGAGGAAAAATCTATGGAGAAAAAATTTAATATATTGGAAACCTTGGAGTTAAATGACAGAGTTTAACATAGAAATTCTAAAAATACTCAGAGATATACAAGAAAACACAGAAAGGCAATTTAGGGAGCTCAGAAAACAACTCAATGAACACAAAGAATATATTACCAAGGAAATTGAAACTATGAAAACAAATCAAACAGAGATGAAAAACTCAATTCATGAAATGAAAAAAAGAGGTAACAAGCTTAGCTAATAGAACAGGCCAGATAGAAGGGAGGATTAGTGACATAGAAGACAAGCAACTTGAGGTACAACAGAGAGAAGAAGAGAGAGACTCAAAAATTTAAAAAAATGAGAAAGCCCTACAGGAATTGTCTGACTCCATCAAAAACAGTAACATAAGAATAATAGGTATATCAGAAGGAGAAGAGAGAGAAAATGGAATGGAGAACATATTCAAACAAATAATAGACGAGAACTTCCCAAGTCTGTGGAAAGAACTAAAACCTCAAATTCAAGAAGCAAACAGAACACTGAGTTTTCTTAACCCCAACAAACCTACTCCAAGGCAAATCATAATGAAATTGGCACAAACCAACAATAAAAAAAAAATTCTCAAGGCAGCCAGGGAAAAGAAGAATATAACATATAAAGGAAGACCTATTAGATTGTCATCAGATTTCTCAGCAGAATCTCTACAAGCTAGAAGAGAATGGACCCCAATATGTAAAGTTCTTGGCTGGAACTTCCAGCCAAGAATACTATACCCATCAAAGCTATCCTTCAAATACAAAGAAGAAATAAAAACATTCACAGATACAGAAAAGATGAGGGAATTTATCATCAGAAAACCCCTACTTCAGGAAATACTAGAGGGCATTTTCCAACCAGATACAAAGAACAAAACAAAACCACAAGTAAATGTTCCACCAAGAACACAAAAAACCTAATTTAAACTGTGACAACAAAAACAAAAAAGGGGGGGAGAGTACAAAGATTAACAGTAGCAAAGGATGATGGAGTGCAGAAGCACTCATAAGATAGTGTACTACAATGAACATGGTAGGTACCTTTTTTATTACTTAATGGTAACCACCCCTGAAAAAACCACCACAGAAGCACATGACTTAAAAAAGGTAGTAACAGAGGAAAGAAGATTGGATTACAACCAAACAAAATCAAATGATAGAAAAAAAGAGAGAGGAATCAAACAAGATACAAAACTAACAGAAAGCAATTTACAAAATGGCAATAGGGAACCCTCAAGTGTCAATAATTACACTAAATGTAAATGGATTAAACTCACCAATAAAAAGACACAGAGTAGCAGAATGGATTAAAAAAGAAAATCCAACTGTATGCTGCCTACAAGAAACACATCTAAGCAACAAGGATAAAAACAAATTCAAAGTGAAAGGCTGGAAAACAATACTCCAAGCAAATATTCAATAAAAAGCAGGTGTAGCAATACTCATATCTAATAATGCTGACTACAAGACAGCAAAAGTACTCAGAGACAAAAATGGTCATTTCATAATGATTAAGGGGACACTGAATTAAGAATACATAACAATTCTTAATATGTACGCACCAAACCAAGGAGCACCAAAATATATAATACAGCTACTGATTGACCTAAAAACAAAAACTGACAAAAAAACAATCATACTTGGAGACCTCAATACACCACTGACGGCTCAGGATCGTTCATCCAAACAGAAAAATCAATAAAGATATATTTGCCTTAAACAAAACACTAGAGCAATTGAATATGATAGACATCTACAGGACATTTCATTCCAAAGTGTCAGAGTATACATTTTTCTCTAGTGTACATGGAACATTCTCAAGAATTGACCATATATTGGGCCACAAAAATAACATCAGCAAATTCAGAAAAATTGTACCAAACATATTTTCTGATCATAAAGCCTTGAAACTAGAATTCAACTGCAAAAGAGAGGAAAAAATACCCACAAAAATGTGGAAACTATACAACGTAATTTTAAAAAATAAGTGGGTCAAAGAAGAAATAAGCGCAGAGATCAAAAGATATATACAGACAAATGAAAATGACAATATGACATATCAGAATCTCTGGGATGCAGCAAAAACAGTAATAAGAAGGAAGTTCATATCACTTCAGGCCTATATGAACAAACAAGAGAGAGCCCAAGTAAACCAGTTAACTTCACACCTTAAGGAACTGAAAAAAGAACAAAGACAACCCAAAACAAGCCAAAGAAAGGAAATAATAAAAATCAGAGCAGAAATAAATGAAATAGAGAACAGAAAAACTATAGAAAAAATTAATAGAACAAGGAACTGGTTCTTTGAAAAGATCAACAAAATTGACAAACCCTTGGCAAGACTCACCAAGGAAAAAAGAGAAAGGACTTATATAAACAAAATCCAAAATGAAAGAGGAGAAATCACCACAGACATCTTAGATATACAAGGAATTATTGTAGAATACTATGAAAAACTATATGCTACCAAATACAACAATCTAGAAGAAATGGATAAATTCCTAGAAAAATACAACCTTCCTAGACTGAGTCATGAAGAAGCAGAAAGCCTAAACAGACCAATTAACAGGGAGGAAATAGAAAAAACTATTATAAACCTCTCCAAAAATAAAAGTCCAGGCTCAGACGATTATACTAGTGAATTTTATCAAACATTCAAAGAAGACTTGGTTCCTATTCTACTCAAAATCTTCCAAAAAATTGAAGAAGCAATACTTCCAAACACATTTTATGAGGCCAACATAACCCTCATACCGAAATGTGGCAAGGACGGCACAAAAAAAGAAAACTACAGACCAATATTTCTAATGAATACAGATGCTAAAATACTAAACAAAATACTAGCAAATTGAATACAACTACATATTAAAAAAATAATACATCATGATCAAGTGGGATTCATCCCAGAATCTCAAGGATGGTTCAACATACATAAAACAACTAACATAATACACCATATCAACAAAACAAATAATAAAAAGCACATGATCTTATCAATAGTTGCAGGAAAGGCATTTGATAAAATACAACACAACTTTATGTTTAAGACACTCAAAAAATGGGTATAAAAGGAAAATATCTCAACATGATAAAGGCCATATCAGGGGTCCCCAAACTATAGACCACAGGTCACATGCGGCCCCCTGAGGACATTTATCTGGCCCCCGCCGCACTTCCGGAAGGGGCACCTTTCATTGGTGGTCAGTGAGAAGAGCATAGTTCCCATTGAAATACTGGTCAGTTTGTTGATTTAAATTTACTTGTTCTTTATTTTAAATATTGTATTTGTTCCCATTTTGTTTTTTTACTTTTAAATAAGATATGTGCAGTGTGCATAGGGATTTGTTCATAGTTTATTTTATAGTCTGACCCTCCAATGGTCTGAGGGACAGTGAACTGGCCCCCTGTGTAAAAAGTTTGGGGACCCCTGCCATATATGATAAACCATCAGCTAACATAATATTAAATGGCATAAAACTGAGGACTTTCCTTCTTAAATCAGGAACAAGACAAGGTTGTCCACTCTCTCCACTCTTATTTAACGTGGTGCTAGAAGTTCTAGCCCGAGCAATCAGACAAGAGAAAGAAATAAAAGGCATCCATATCAGAAAAGAAGTAAAGGTTTCACTTTTTGCACATGATATGATCCTATATGTCGAAAACCCCAAAGACTCCACAAAAAGATTGCTAGAAACAATAAACCAATACAGTAAGGTCGCAGGATACAAAATTAATATACAAAAGTCCATAGCCTTTCTATATGCCAACAACAAAACATTAGAAAACAAACTCAAAAAAATAATCCCCTTCACAATTGCAACAACAACAACAACAAAAATACCTAGGAATAAACATAACAAAGAATGTAAAGGACCTAATGAAAACTACAAAGCATTGTTAAGGGAAATTGAAAAAGATACAATAAAATGGAAAAATATTCCTTGTTCTTGGATAGGAAGAATAAATATAATCAAAATAACCATATTACCCAAAGCAATATACAAATTTAATGCAATTCCCATCATAATTCCAATGACATGTTTTAAAGAAATAGAACAAAAAATCATC
The DNA here is from genome assembly GCF_036850765.1 of Saccopteryx bilineata. NCBI lineage: Eukaryota > Metazoa > Chordata > Mammalia > Chiroptera > Emballonuridae > Saccopteryx > Saccopteryx bilineata. Next base: position 65,638,365 of record NC_089492.1, read on the forward strand.
AGATTGATATGGAACTACAAAAAAAAAAACCAGAAAGCCAAAGCAATTCTAAGGAAAAAGAACGAAGCTGGGGGCATTACAATACCTGACTTCAAATTATATTATAGAGCCACGACAATCAAAACAGCATGGTATTGGCAGAAAAATAGACACTCAGAACAATGGAACAGAATAGAAAGTCCAGAAATAAAACCACATATATATGGTCAAATAATTTTTGATAAAGGGGCCAACAACACACAATGGAGAAAAAAAGCCTCTTCAACAAATGGTGCTGGGAAAACTGGAAAGCCACATGCAAAAGAATGAAACTTGACTATAGCTTGTCCCCTTGTACTAAAATTAATTCAAAATGGATCAAAGACCTAAATATAAGACCTGAAACAATAAAGTACATAGAAGAAGACATAGGTACTAAACTCATGGACCTGGGTTTTAAAGAGCATTTTATGAATTTGACTCCAATGGCAAGAGAAGTGAAGGCAAAGATAAATGAATGGGACTACATCAGAATAAAAAGTTTTTGCTCAGCAAGAGAAACTGATATCAAAATAAACAGACAGCCAACTAAATGAGAAATGTTATTTTCAAACAACAGCTCAGATAAGGGCCTAATATCCAAAATGTACAAAGAACTCATAAAACCTCAACAACAAACAAACAAACAATCCAATAAAAAAATGGGAAGAGGACATGAACAGACACTTCTCCCAGGAAGAGATACAAATGGCCAACAGATATATGAAAAGATGCTCAGATTCATTAGTTATTAGAGAAATGCAAATCAAAACTACAATGAGATACCACCTTACCCCTGTTAGATTAGCTATTATCAACAAGACGGGTAATAGCAAATGTTGGATAGGCTGTGGAGAAAAAGGAACCCTCATTCACTGTTGGTGGGACTGTAAAGTAGTACAACCATTATGGAGGAAAGTATGGTGGTTCCTCAAAAATCTGCAAATAGAACTACCTTATGACCCAGCGATCCCTCTACTGGGTATATACCCCCAAAACTCAGAAACATTGATACATGAAGACATATGTAGCCCCATGTTCATTGCAGCATTGTTCACAGTGGCCAAGACATGGAAACAACCAAAAAGCCCTTCAATAGAAGACTGGATAAAGAAGATGTGGCACATATACACTATGGAATACTACTCAGCCATAAGAAATGATGACATCAGATCATTTACAGCAAAATGGTGGGAACTTGATAACATTATACGGAGTGAAATAAGTAAATCAGAAAAAAACAAGAACTGTATGATTCCATACATTGGTGGAACATAAAAACGAGACTAAGAGACATGGACAAGAGTGTGGTGGTTACCAGGGGTGGGGGGAGGGAGGACATGGAAGGGAGGGAGGGAGGGAGAGAGTTTGGGGGAGGGGGAGGGGCACAGAGAACTAGATGGAGGGTGGCGGAGGACAATCTGACTTTGGGTGAGGGGTATGCAACATAATTTAATGACAAAATAACCTAGACATGTTTTCTTTGAATATATGTACCCTGATTTATTAATGTCATCCCATTACCATTAATAAAAATTTATTTAAAAAAATATAAAATTAGAAATGAGAGTGGAGAAATAACAACTGACACAATGGAAATACAAAATATTGTAAGAAAATACTATGAAGAATTGTATGCCAAAAAATTAGACAACCTAGATGAAATGGACAAATTTCTTGAAGCATATAATCTTTTAAAAATCAATCAAGAAGAATCAGAAAACCTAAACAGACCAATTACAACAAATGAGATCAAAACAGTTATCAGAAAACTCTCAACAAAGAAAAGCCCGGGGCCAGATGTCTTCACGATTGAATTTGACCAAATATTTAAAGAGAAACTAATTCCTGTTCTTCTGAAGTTATTTCAAAAAATACAAGAGGAAGGAAGACTTCCAAGCTCCTTTTATGAGGTGAGCATTATTCTGATTCTAAAACCAGGCAAAGACAACACAAAGAAAGAAAATTATAGGCCTATATCCCTGATGAATTTAGATGCTAAAATCCTCAACAAAATATTAGCAAACTGGATCCAGCAATATATGAATAAAATCATACACCATGATCAAATGGGATTTATTCTGGGGAGGCAAGGCTGGTACAATATTCACAAATCAATCAATGTGATTCATCACATAAACAAAAGGAAGGAGAAAAACCACATGATAATTTCAATAGATGCAGAAAAAGCATCTGATAAAATCCAGCACCCATTCATGATCAAAACTCTCAACAAAGTGGGAATACAGGGAACATACCTCAGCATGATAAAAGCCATCTATAACAAACCCATAGCCAACATCATACTCAATGGGCAAAAATTAAAAGCAATCCCCTTAAGATCAGGAACAAGGCAGGGGTGCCCCCTTTCACCACTCTTGTTCAACATAGTCCTGAAGTCCTAGCCACAGCAATCAGACAAGATGTGTTCATGAGAGAGATTATGAAGGGTTTGAGCCTTCGCCTGATGACCCTACACATGTGGTGCAGTCCATTGTTGACTTGGGGAAGTCCATGGGTTTGGAGGTGAGCGGTGAGGATGCAGAAGAGTTGGTGGATGACCACAGTGAAGAACTCACCACTGAAGAGCTGCAAGACCTTCACCTAGAAGTGCAGCTGACGGCAGATGAAGAAGTTGCTTCAGATGAGGAAGAGACAGGGGAGAATGTGCCTTCTTCACAGATTAAGGACATCTTCTCCATGTGGAGTAAGGTACAGGGGTTTGTGAATAAAAATCACCCAGACAAAGCTGCTGCAGGCCATGTTTTAAACTTGTTTAATGATAAGGTCTTGCCCCACTTTAGGCAAATCTTAAAGAAGTGACAGAAACAGACCTTTTTGGACAGCTTTCTTGTGCAGCATGGGTCCATTGACTCTGAAGCAGGTCCTAGTGCCAACAGATCAAGAAGGGAAGTGACCCCAGATAATGTCTTGATAACTAAGGTCCTAATGGAGAGGGATTCCCCTTTCAAACAAGATCTGCACCTCTCTCTCTCATCCTTGCTGTCTTCCATATGCCAAGAAGAGTCTTCAGAAAGGTAAATACCATGTTGTGTTCATATATGCTTTACATTAGTAGTCTTTTATAATCATTTTATATTAATTTCTTATTGTTTTTAGTGTTAAACACTACTTTTATGTTCTATAAGGTGTTTTTTGTATGTATTTTGGAGTGTCCAGAATGAATTAATTGGATTTACATTGAATCATATGGAAATAATTGCCTGTGTTTTCATCAGTTTTGGATTTCGCTGATTGTTTTCAGATAGATTATTGATGAAAACAAGGCATCACTGTATTAGTTTCAGGTGTATAACTCAGTAATTAAACATTTATATAATTTACAAAGTGATCACCCTGGTAAAACTAGTACCCACATGATATCATATATAGTCATTACAATATTATTGACTATATTCTCTATGCTGTACTTGACATCCCCATGCTATAAGTATGCTATAAGTACGTTTTTACTTCTTAATCCCTTCACCTTTTTCACCCATTCTCCCAACACTTCTCCCATCTGAAAACTATCAAAATGTTCTCTGTATCTATGAGACTGCTTCCATTTTACTTGTTTATGTTAAAACTAATACAATGTTATATGTCACATTATACCTCAACAAAACAAATCCCTTATATAGATATACTTAGAAAATTTGTAGAATTTTCTACCATGCTAACAAATACCTCAAATAAAGACTTTTGTGAATACAGAGCTCATTAAAAATATTTTAAAATGAAAAAAAAAACGGGCATCTATGAAAAATTCAGAGGTAGCATCATACTTAATGGGAAAAGACAGGTTACTTTCCCATTAATATCAAGGAAAGGGTGTCTTCCTTTACCATTTCTATTCAATATTTTATTGGATTTTTTAGTTATTTAAATAATCCCCCCCAAAATATATAAAAGGGATACAAATTGGAAATAAAGAAGTAAAACTCTTTAATAATAGTTGACAAGATTGTACATGTAGAAATCCTTAAGAATTACATAAAATCTATTAGAACTGTTAAGTGAATTTAGCAAGACCATATAGTAGACCGAAGTTATGGTCTCCAAAGATACCTATCTTCCAATACCTTCTATGGCAAAAGAGACTTAGCAGATGTGATTAAGTTAGGAATCTTGAGATGGAAAGATTATTTTGGATTATCTGGTGGGTCCTAAATGTAATCACAAACATTTTTATAAGAGAAGGCATAGGGAGATTTGATGACAGGAAGAGGGTGATGTGATGATAATATTGGGCTTTGATGGTGAAGGAAAGGGCCATAAACAAGAAGGACATGTAGCTACTAAAAGCTTGAAAAGAAAAAGAAAAAGAATTTTTCTCAGAGCCTCCAGAAAGAACCAGCCCTGCCAACACCTTGGCTTTCATCCAGTGAAACTGATTTCTGAAAAGAACAGATTTGTATTGTTGTAAGCCTCTGCATCTAGGGTAATTTGTTATAGCAATATTAGAAAATTGACAATATATAAAATTATTTCTATATACTAGCAGTGAAAATTCCAAAAATGAAGGATAATCTCATTTATAAAAATGTCAAAGAAAGGCTCAGGAATAGATTTAACAAATTATGTATAAAATTTCACAGAAAACTGTAAAATATAATGGCAAGGAATTAAATAGTACCTAGACAAATGGAGAAAGGTACTGTGTTCATGGATGGGAAAACTTACTAAGATGACAACTCTTCTCAAATTGATGTATAGGTCCAATGCAACTTCAATCAAAATCCTAGTGTGATTTTTTTTCCCCAAAGTTAGATGCAGGGAGGCAATTAGACAGACTCCCACATGCGCTCAACCTGGATCCACCTAGCATGCCAATTAAGGGGCGATGCTCTGCCTATCTGGGCCGTTGCTCTGTAGTGACTGGAGCCATTCTAGCACCTGAGGCAGAAACCATGGAGCCATCCTCAGTGCCTGGGCCAACTTTGCTCCAATGGAACCTTGGTTGTGGGAGGGGAAGAGAGAGATAGAGAGGAAGGAGAAAGGGAAGGGCAGAGAAGTAGATGGGTGCTTCTCCTGTGTGCCCTGACTGGGAATCGATCCCAGGACTTCCACACACTGGGCTGGTGCTCTACCACTGAGCCAACTGGCCAGGGTTAGTGTGATTTTTTTGACAAGAATATTTAGAATACCAAAACAATTTTTTTTTTTTTAGTTTGATTATATCTATTTTCACAGTTTTATTTATGTCATGTATTACTGGTTTTCCATTTAGAACAATTATAAAAGTTACAGTCTAAAATAAATGCATTTGTTTTTTTTTTTTTTTTTTTTTTTTTTTTTTTAATGGGGTGACATCAATAAATCAGGATACATATATTCAAAGATAACAAGTCCAGGATATCTTGTCGTTCAATTATGTTGCATACCCACCACCCAAAGTCAGATTGTCCTCTGTCACCTTCTATCTTGTTTTCTTTGTGCCCCTCCCCACCCCCTATCCCTCTCCCATTCCCCCCTCCCCCCCGTAACCACCACACTCTTATCAATGTCTCTTAGTTTCACTATTATGTCCCACCTACGTATGGAATAATACAGTTCCTGTTTTTTTCTGATTTACTTATTTCGCTTCGTATCATGTTATCAAGATCCCACCATTTTGCTGTAAATGTTCCGATGTCATCATTTCTTATGGCTGAGTAGTATTCCATAGTGTATATGTGCCACATCTTCTTTATCCAGTCATCTATTGATGGGCTTTTTGGTTGTTTCCATGTCCTGGCCACTGTGAACAATGCTGCAATAAACATGGGGCTGCATGTGTCTTTACGTATCAATGTTTCTGAGTTTTGGGGATATATACCCAGTAGAGGGATTGCTGGGTCATAAGGTAGTTCTATTTTCAGTTTTTTGAGGAACCACCATACTTTCTTCCATAATGGTTGTACTACTTTACATTCCCACCAACAGTGTATGAGGGTTCCTTTTTCTCCACAGCCTCTCCAACATTTGCTATTACCTGACTTGCTAATAACAGCTAATCGAACAGGTGTGAGGTGGTATCTCATTGCCGTCCAAAACAATTTTTAAAAAGAACAAAGTTAGATGACTTATGTTACCTGATTTCAAAACTTATTGTGAAATCATCTAATAAAATAGTATAGTATTGGCATAGAAATAGACATATAGGTCAATAGAAAAGATTAGAGAATCTAGAAAGAGACTAACAAAGCAGTCAAGTAAGAAAATCTTTTCAATAAGTAGTGCTGGAATGATTGGCTATCCACATGCAAACAAATAAATCTTGACTCTTGCCTCCCTCATACTGTACAGAAAAATTATCTCAAAATGGATAAAAGTCTAAATGTGAGAATTTTAAAACTATAAAACCTCTACAATATGAAGATGGCGCCGTGAGCAGCGCGTCCGACAGATCTCCCCAAAATCTCAACAAATTTATCAACTAGAAACAGAAAAATTTATCCTTGGAGCATTCCGGAGTTCCACACACACTGAAAGTGAAAAGACTATTATCACTTGAATCTGAAAGATGGGTTGGAGCTGAGGGTGTGGAAGAAGCTAACTACCGCACAGACGTTCATTCAAGCCGAGGAGGGAGTACGCCTGTGGTGAGTCAACCCGTGCCTGCAACTGCCCGCCCACACTCTGCGAGCAGCCCCTGGCGTGCTGTGAGAAACCCCGCGCGAGCACCCAGTGCCGCGGTCCGGTCGCAGAGTGAGCTCCCTTGCACCGCAAGCGTCCCCAGCGGACCGCGCACTGCGAGTGAGAGTCCCCAGTCACCGGCGTGCCTAGAGCACCCCATTCGCTCACGTGCCCTGAACGTCCCACTTGCCCACACGCCCAGAGCACCCCACTCACCCGCACACCCAGAGTGCCCCATTCTTCTGCGCGCCCAGTGCACCCCAGCCGCCAGTGGCAAGGCAAGCGGGAAGGGCGCCAAAGCTGTCTTTCCTACTCCAGAGATTCTCTCCGTGGGCGGGGCACCTCACCCAGCCATTCAAGCTAACAATCAAGCATTGGGGGAGGGGCGCGCCGGCAGCTTGAAATACTTTCTGGAGCACAGCTGCGGATCCAATCACTGAAATTAGCTTAACCCACAGAATCTGCACACCCACGGGGCTCTAATTGTTAAGATCTCTCTCAGTTCAGCGATCCAAGACAAGAGGCGTGATATTTTTTAGTGCCTCTCGCTAAAGGGGTGGGGGCAACTTCTGATTGACAGAGCCTTCATATTCAGGGATATATGCTAACAAGAGGGACTTGGCAGATGTTAAGATCTATACAGCAAGCAGCAACTAGTGCCTCTTCTTCCCAGCCAAAACAGGCTACAAAGTGTGGAAAGCCTGGGTTGAGTGGTCCAACTGATTGCTAGGCGCTGAACAGTCACCTTGACAACAATTGACTCCCAGCCCCGCCAGATTATGCTGGAGGCTCTGACTGCCAGAGCCTTACCCAGAGTCTTGTGCTGAGTGGGGATAGAGTGGGGATTTCCCAGCTCTTTGAGCCTCTTATTCCCCAGGCAGAAGCAGTGGCAGCCTCATAGCTGGATCACCAGGCTGCTAATTCAGGAAGGGGAGACTAGGAGAGAGACTCCGGGAAAGCAAACTCTCTCATTGTTGGACCCTGCAAACGCCAACAAGGCTTGACTACCAACAAGACTAAAGCCAATTATATGACATTGCCATAGAATCCCATCAACTGTAAATCCCTACCTAAGCGTGACACAGGGGCAGAGCCTGGAGTACAGAGTCGCCGACCAGGAAGAGGGAAAGAAAAGAAAAAGAAAGAAGTTAACCTCTCAAAATCAAGAAAAATCCACAGACTTTATAACTTGTTCCACTATTTTTTTGTTGTTGTTGTTTGTTTCTTCTATCTTATTGCTTTTATTATTATTACTTCTATTTCCTCCACCGTGGTCCTTTTATTCTCTGCCCATTTTATGCTTCCCTTTTCTTGATCTACACTACCCATAAGTGTTACATTTTATTTCTTTTCTTGATCCTTACTCTCCTTTAGGATTACACTCCAAAACCCTTAACTCTCACTCTTTCCCCCTTTTTTTTTTCTTTTCCTTTTTTTCTTCCCTTGTTTTTCTCTTTTTCTTATTTTTTCCTTTCTATTCATTTCTTCTCCTTTTACTTTTCCTCCCATTCAATCCTCAATCACGAACAAATTAGTTAATTTGGGACTCAAGTTTTTTGTTGTTGTTGTTTTGTTTTTGGTTTTCTTTGTTTGTTTTTGTTGCACTTTGGGTACTTTTTACTTTGCTTTTTAACTCATTAGCATTCCTCCCAACCCAAGGTCTCCATTGTATTTAGTCTTTGCTCCACTAAATACAACAGATTTTTAATTATTATTTTTAATTTTTTTCTTCTTTAATTATTATTTTTTATCTCTTTTTTCTGTTTCCCTCTTATCCCTCTCATTATATCTCTTAGTCAACCATCACTTACAAGCAAATCATTTTATACTTGTCTAAGATATTCTCCTTTTTTTTGCATTTAGTAGGTCCCTACTCCCTTTTTGCTCCTTGAACTCTTTACCCCAAATCAGGCCCTCTGTTATAATCAGTTTTTGTTCCATTTAGCATAATATAATTCACAGGTCATCACAATATTTCCCTAAGGAGGGGAGAGGAGGGGAAGAGAAGAAAGAAAAAAGGGGAAAATAAATTATTACTGGTTTTTTTTGTGGGGTGTTTTTCTTTTTTCCTTTTTTTAAAATTTTTATTCTTTATTAATTCTAATTAGTGCTATCAACAAGACCACCCTCAGATGCCAATAATAAAAAGGAAATCGAATATTATGGATACAAAAGATAGAGAGGTAACATAAACAGATGTGGAAAAACCTATGGAGAAAAGATTTAACATATTGAAAACCTTGGAGCTAAATGACAGAGAATTTAAAATAGAAATTCTAAAAATACTCAGAGATATACAAGAAAACACAGAAAGGCAATTTAGGGAGATCAGAAAACAACTCAATGAACACAAAGAATATATTACCAAGGAAATTGAAACTATAAAAACAAATCAAACAGAAATGAAAAACTCAATTCACGAGCTGAAAAACAAGGTAACAAGCTTAGCTAACAGAACAGCCCAGATTGAAGATAGGATTAGTGAAATAAAAGACAAACAACTTGAGGCACAACAGACAGAAGAAGAAAGAGACTCAAAAATAATAAAAAACGAGAAAGCCCTACAGGAATTGTCTGACTCCATCAGAAAGAATAACATAAGAATAATAGGTATATCAGAGGGAGAAGAGAAAGAAAATGGAATGGAGAATATACTCAAACAAATAATAGACGAGAACTTCCCAAGCCTGTGGAAAGAACTAAAGCCTCAAATTCAAGAAGCAAACAGAACACCAAGTTTTCTTAACCCCAACAAACCCACTCCAAGGCACATCATAATAAAGATGACACAAACCAATGACAAAGAAAAAATTCTCAAGGCAGCCAGGGAAAAGAAGAATACAACATATAAAGGAAGGCCTATTAGATTATCATCAGATTTCTCAGCAGAAACTCTACAAGCTAGAAGAGAGTGGACCCCAATATTTAAAGCCCTGAAAGAGAGTAACTTTCAGCCAAGAATACTATACCCATCAAAGCTACCCTTCAAGTACGAAGGAGATATAAAAACATTCACAAATACAGAAAAGATGAGAGAATTTATCATCAGAAAGCCCCCACTCCAGGAAATACTAAAGGGGGTTTTCCAACCAGATTCAAAAAACAAAACAAAACAAAACCACAAGTAACAGCTCCACCAAGAACACAATAAAACCAAATTTATACTGTGACAACAAAAGAAAAAAAGGGGGTAGAGGATGAAGATTAACAGTAGCAAAGAACGATGAAGCGCAGAAATACTCATAAGATAGGGTACTACAATGAATATGATAGGTACCCTTTTCATTACTTAATGGTAACCACCCCTGAAAAAACCACCACAAAAACACTGGACTTAAAAAAGGTAGCAACAGAGGAAAGAAATATGGAATACAAACAAAAAAAACAAATGATAGAAAAACAAAAGAGAAGAATCAAACAAGATACAAAACTAACAGAAAGCAATTTATAAAATGGCAATAGGGAACCCACAAGTGTCAATAATTACACTAAATGTAAATGGATTAAACTTACCAATAAAAAGACACAGAGTAGCAGAATGGATTAAAAAAGAAAATCCAACTATATGCTGCCTACAAGAAACACATCTAAGCAACAAGGATAAAAACAAATTCAGAGTGAAAGGCTGGAAAACAATACTCCAAGCAAACAACACCCAAAAAAAAGCAGGTGTAGCAATACTCATATCTAATAATGCTGACTACAAGACAGAAAAAGTACTCAGAGACAAAAATGGTCATTTCATAATGATTAAGGGGACACTGAATCAAGAAGACATAACAATCCTTAATATATATGCACCAAACCAAGGAGCACCAAAATATATAAGACAGCTACTTATTGACCTTAAAACAAAAACTGACAAAAATACAATCATACTTGGAGACCTCAATACACCGCTGACGGTTCTAGATCAGTCATCCAAACGGAGAATCAATAAAGATATATTGGCCTTAAATGAAATACTAGAACACCTGGATATGATAGACATCTACAGGACACTTCATCCCAAAGCAACAGAGTATACATTTTTCTCTAGTGTACATAGAACATTCTCAAGAATTGACCATATGTAGGGCCACAAAGACAATATCAGCAAATTTAGAAAAATTGAAATTGTACCAAGCATATTCTCTGATCATAAAGCCCTGAAACTAGAATTCAACTGCAAAAAAGAGGGGGAAAATCCCACAAAAATGTGGAAACTAAACAACATACTTCTAAAAAATGAATAGGTCAAAGAAGAAATAAGCGCAGAGATCAAAAGATATATATAGACAAATGAAAATGACAATACGACATATCAGAATCTCTGAGATGCAGCAAAAGCTGTAATAAGAGGAAAGTTCATATCACTTCAGGCCTATATGAACAAACAAGAGAGAGCCCAAGTAAACACTTAACTTCACACCTTAAGGAACTAGAAAAAGAAGAACAAACACAACCCAAAACCAGCCGAAGAAAGGAGATAATAAAAATCAGAGCAGAAATAAATGAAATAGAGAACAGAAAAACTATAGAAAAAATTAATAAAACAAGGAGCTGGTTCTTTGAAAAGATCAACAAAATTGACAAACCCTTGGCAAGACTCACCAAGGAAAAAAGGCACAGGACTCAAATAAATAAAATCCAAAATGAAAGAGGAGAGATCACCACAGACATCATAGATATACAAAGAATTATTGTAGAATACTATGAAAAACTATATGCCACCAAATACAACAATCTAGAAGAAATGGATAAATTCCTAGAACAATACAACCTTCCTAGACTGAGTCATGAAGAAGCAGAAAGCTTAAACAGAACAATCAGCAGGGAGGAAATAGAAAAAACTATTATAAACCTCCCCAAAAATAAAAGTCCAGGCTCAGACGGTTATACTAGTGAATTCTATCAAACATTCAAAGATGACTTGGTTCCTATTCTACTCAAAGTCTTCCAAAAAATTGAAGAAGAAGCAATACTTCCAAACACATTTTATGAGGCCAACATAACCCTTATACCAAAACCTGGCAAGGATGGCACAAAGAAAGAAAATTACAGACAAATATCTCTAATGAATACAGATGCTAAAATACTAAACAAAATACTGGCAAATCGAATACAACAACATATTTAAAAAAATACATCATGATCAAGTGGGATTTATCCCAGAATCTCAAGGATGGTTCAACATACGTAAAACAGTTAACGTAATACACCATATCAACAAAACAAAGAAAAAACCACATGATCTTATCAATAGATGCAGAAAAGGCTTTTGATAAAATACAACACAATTTTATGTTTAAGACTCTCAACAAAATGGATATAGAAGGAAAAGATCTCAACATGATAAAGGCCATATATGATAAACCATCAGCTAACATCATATTAAATGGCATAAAACTGAGGACTTTCTACCTTAAATCAGGAACAAGACAGGGTTGTCCACTCTCTCCACTCTTATTTAACGTGGTGCTAGAAGTTCTGGCCAGAGCAATCAGACAAGACAAAGAAATAAAAGGCATCCATATCGGAAAAGAAGAAGTAAAGCTATCACTTTTTGCTGATGATATGATCCTATACATCGAAAACCCGAAGGACTCCACAAAAAGATTACTAGAAACAATAAACCAATACAGTAAGGTCGCAGGATACAAAATTAACATACTAAAATCCATAGCCTTTCTATATGCCAACAATGAAATATTAGAAAACGAACTCAAAAAAATAATCCCCTTCACAATTGCAGCAAAAAAAATAAAATACCTAGGAATAAACATAACAAAGAATGTAAAGGACCTATATAATGAAAACTACAAGGCATTGTTAAGAGAAATAGAAAAAGATACAATGAGATGGAAAAATATTCCTTGTTCTTGGATAGGAAGAATAAATATAATTAAAATGGCCATATTACCCAAAGCAATATATAAATTTAATGCAATTCCCATCAAAATTCCTATGACATTTTTTAAAGATATGGAACAAAAATCATCAGATTTATATGGAACTATAGAAAACCCCGAATAGCCAAAACAATCCTAAGGAAAAAGAATGAAGCTGGGGGCATTACAATACCTGACTTTAAACTATATTATAGGGCCACGATAATCAAAACAGCATGGTATTGGCAGAAAAATAGACACTCAGACCAATGGAACAGAATAGAAAACCCAGTAATAAAACCACATATATATGGTCAAATAATCTTTGATAAAGGGGCCAACAACACACAATGGAGAAAAGAAAGCCTCTTCAACAAATGGTGTTAGGAAAACTGGAAAGCCACATGCAAAAGAATGAAACTCGACTACAGCTTGTCCCTGTGTACTAAAATTAATTCAAAATGGATCAAAGACCTAAATATAATGACCTGAAACAATAAAGTACATAGAAGAAGACATAGGTACTAAACTCATGGACCTGGGTTTTAAAGAACATTTTTTGAACTTGACTCCAATGGGAAGAGAAGTGAAGGCAAAGATAAATGAATGGGACTACATCAGAATAAAAAGTTTTTGCTCAGCAAGAGAAACTGATATCAAAATAAACAGACAGCCAACTAAATGGGAAATGTTATTTTCAAACAACAGCTCAGATATGGGCCTAATATCCAAAATTTACAAAGAACTCATAAAACTCAACAAACAAACAAACAAACAATCCAATAAAAAAATGGGAAGAGGACATGAACAGACACTTCTCCCAGGAAGAAATACAAATGGCCAACAGATATATGAAAGGATGCTCAGCTTCATTAGTTATTAGAGAAATGCAAATCAAAACTACAATGAGATACCACCTTACCCCTGTTAGATTAGCTATTATCAACAAGACGCATAATAGCAAATGTTGGAGAGGCTGCAGAGAAAAGAGAACTCTCATACTGTTGGTGGGACTGTAAAGTAGTACAACCATTATGGAGGAAAGTATGGTGGTTCCTCAAAAAACTGATAATAGAACTACCTTATGACCCAGCAATCCCTCTACTGGGTATATACCCCAAAACCTCAGAAACATTGATACGTGAAGACACATGTAGCCCCATGTTCATTGCAGCACTGTTCACAGTGGCCAAGACATGGAAACAACCAAAAAGCCCTTCAATAGAAGACTGGATAAAGAAGGTGTGGCACATATACACTATGGAATACTACTCAGCCATAAGAAATGATGACATCAGATCATTTACAGCAAAATGGTGGGATCTTGATAACATTATATGGAGTGAAATAAATAAATCAGAAAAAACCAAGAACTACATGATTCCATACATTGGTGGAACATAAAAACGAGACTAAGAGACATGGACAAAAGTGTGGTGGTTACCAGGGGTGGGGGGAGGGAGGACGCAGGAGGGAAGGAGGGAGAGAGTTAGGCGGAGGGGGAGGGGCACAGAGAAAACTAGATAGAGGGTGACGGAGGACAATCTGACTCTGGGCGAGGGGTATGCAACATAATTTAATGACAAGATAACCTAGACATGTTTTCTTTGAATATATGTACCCTGATTTATTATTGTCATCCCATTAACATTAATAAAAATTTATTTAAAAAAAAACCCTCTACAATAAAATCTAGGAAAATTTTGTGGCGTTTAGTTAGGCAAAGATTTCTTAGATGCGACACCAAAAGTATTTTTTCTTTTCTGACTTGGGCTTATTGTATCATAAGAGAGAAAAATTGATAAATCAAACTTCAGCAAAATTTAAAACTTTGGTCTCAGAGACATACCATCAAAAAAGTGGAAAGACAAGTTACAGACTGCCAGAAAATATTTACAAAACATATCTAACAAAGATTTGTTTCCAAAAATAGAAAGAGCACCTAGCACTCCTGGATATTAGAGTTAGCTTCTTTACCCAGGAACTTGCCATCATGGAAATAAATGTACATGAAACTTGTTTTACTGTATTTATTTCCTTCCCTTGCTTCATTTCTATGAAGTATGACATATAAAGCTACCAATACCTCACGTAAGTTTTAATAAAAAGTAATATATTATGTGTCTGTAAATTACACATATGTGAAAGAATTCATTATTTGAATTATAACTCTTTATCAGGAAGAAAAAGAATGTTTGAAATCCTATACTACTAAAATGAAATCCTAAATGACTGTTTCAGAAATATCAGGTATTATTCTATTAGGTCCAGCAAATGATACCCTGGTAAAAGTCACTACATGCAAGAGCTTGTAAATTTTTAAGTTTTGAGACTGAACTCTAAGAGCCCAAAGTATGTTATTTTTAAATTTTATTTAACTAGATAATAATGAATGTTGTCTTCCCTTTTCATTATGTTTGTCCCTATGGGGGTTCTCATGTCTGACTGTGCATGAAGATAACTTAAGGTGTTAAAATGCAGAGAACCAAGTTTCCTGTATCATAAATTACAATTTGGAAGAGCTCAGTAATATTTTTAAAAACAAATAACCCCTGGTGATTCTAGACCATACTTGACTCATATCCTACCTATTTCCCAAAGTCTTTGTCCCTCTGGAAAATTTATCATGATAATTCTAGTTCAAGGTTCCTCAGTATGCATTTTGGAATATTAACTGATGCTATAAATTAGGATTTTATGACCAAATGAGTTTAAGTACATAGTGAGAAATAATCATTAAGTTTACAATAATCTCACTTCATATTTGCTTAATTAAGCTCATGGCAGGTCATTACACATAAGTAAGCAATGCAAGCTAATACCTCATTGAAAAGAAAAGGGAAAAGCCTGGAAGAACGCCAGGCTAACAAATGCCATGTTGCTAGAATAACTTTTTCTAAATATTGTATCATGATGGCTTCTGGGCACTTGTAGCAATACATGGGTAATAATAAAAGGGGGGGCTAAGTAGAAAAATTAATTAGTTAATTAACTAACTAACTAAACAATTTTAAGTCAAAGTAAGCTTGTGCCTAAAAATTTAAGTAATATTTGGGGGAGATCCAAGATGGTGGTGGAGTACATGGAAGCTATTCTAACCTCCTCCCTGAACCAAACTAAAATTATAATTAAATTATAGAAAAATCATCCTGAATGACCAATTAAAAACTAGCTGAATAGAAGTCTTAGAATCAATGATTTACAGAAGAAGCTATATTAAGACTGGTAGAAAGGGTAGAGATGAGACAAGGGCTGGCTCTGCTCCCACAGGTGGCAGCTGAGGTTACAGAGGGATATCTCAGCTGCTGGCAGTACCCCCTGAGAAGTATTGAGTCTAAATCCCAAGCCAAGCTCCCCAGCACAGAGCACTAGAGCCAGAAGATGTGCCCACATAACATCTGACTGTGAAAACTGGCAGAATTTTTGTCTGCAAGGAGGAGACAGAAGTCCACTAAAAATGCAGGCACCCACTTAAAGGACTGATACACAAAATTTCATTGGTGCCAGTCACCCTGGGCCCCAGCAGAGAGAGGGCAGAGTGGACCAGAGTTGCATGTGGAGAGTTTAAAGTTTGGGGCTCTGGGTAGAAAGCTAAAGGAACAGCCACCAGGATTCCTGTGCTGAGTCAAAAGAGAAGGAAAGGAGATACAGAGGAACATAGTTAACATAATAAAATGGCAACAAATATTTACCTATCAGTAATCACTTTAAATGTAAATGGCTTAAATGCTACAATCAAAAAACATTGAGTGGATGAATAAGAATGCAAGAGCCATATATATGCTGTCTACAAAAGACTCACCTCAGAATGATAGACACACAGACTAAAAGTAAAGAAATGGAAAGAGATACTGCATACAATGAAAATGAAAAAAGTAAAATAAAGCTGAGGTGGCAATACTTAAATCTGACAAAATGGACTTTAAAACAAAGGCTACAGTAAGAGATGAAGAAGGACACTACATAATGATAAAGGGGTCAATCCAACAAGAAAATATAAATCTTTTAAACAGTTATGCACCCCAAATAGGAGCACATAAATATATAAATCAAATCTTAATAGATATAAAAGGAGAATTTGACAATAATACAGTCATAGTAGGGGATTTTAACATCCTATTGTCATCAATGCATAGATCTTCCAGACAGAAATCTCAAGGAAACTGTGGCCTTAAATGATATACTAGATTATATGGATCTATTTGGTATCTTCAGAGCATTTCATCCCAAAGCAGCAGAATAGACATTCTTTACATGTGCACATGGAATGTTTTCTAGGATAGATCACATCTTAGGACACAAAACAAGTCTCAATAAATTTAAGAAAGTTGAATAATATCAAACATCTTCTCTAACCATAATAGTATAAAATTAAAAATTAATTTCAAAAAACCACTAAAATACAAAAACACGGAGGCTTAATAACATGTTTCTAAACAATGAGTTAACAATGAGATAAAGAGAAATCAAAAGATACCTTAAAACAAATGAAAATGAGAGCACAAGGACACAAAATATATGGGACACAGCAAAACCTGTCCCAAGAAGGAAATTTATGATATTACAAATTTATATCAAGAAACAAGAAAATCTAAAATAATCTAACTTTGCACTTAAAGGAACTTGAAAAAGAACAACAAACAAAGGCCACAGTGAGTAGAAGAAAGGAAATAATAAAGATCAGAGAAAAAAATAAATGAAATAGTCTAAAAAAACTATACAAAAGGTCGATGAAACCAAGAGCTGGTTCTGTGAAAAGATAAAAAAGATTAACAAACTTTTAACCAGATTCATCAATGAAAAAAGAGAGAAGACTCAAATAAAACCAGAAAAGAAAGAGAAGGAACAACTGACACTAGAGAACTACAAAAAATCAAAAGAAAATATTACAAATAACTATATGCCAACAAATTGGACAATCTGGATAAAATTAATTAATTCCTAGAAACATACAATTTTCCAAAACTGAGTTGAAAAGAATCAGAGTACCTGAATAGATAGATTACAACTAGTGAAATTAAAGCAGTAATCAAAAAAAATCCCAATAAATAAAAGTTCTGAACTGCATGATTTCACAGGTAAATTTTACCAAACACTCAAAAAAGAACTAACACATGTCCTCAAACTATTCTAAAAAATTTAAGGTAAGGGAAGACTCTTAAGCTTATATTGTGAGGCCAGCAATATACTAATTCCAAAACCAGACAAAGACACTATAAGAAAAAATTTCAGGCCAAGATCTCTGATAAATATAGATGCTAAAATCCTCAACAAAATATTAGCAAACTAGATCCAGCAATATTGTAAACAGAACATATGCCATTATCAAGTAAGATTTATTTTGGAGATGGAAAGTTGGTACAATATCCACAAATTAATAAACGTGATATACCACATAAACAAAATGAAAGATAAAAACCACATGATCACATCAATAAATGCAGAAAAAGCATCTGATAAAATCCAGCACCCATTTATAATAAAAACTCTCTGCAAAGTGGGAATAGAGGGATCATAATTCAATATAATAAAGACCATATATGGCAAACCCACAGCCAACTCCATACTCAATGGGCAAAAACTACAAGAATTTCCCTTAAGATAGAGAACAAGACAGGGATGTCCACTTTCCCCATTCTTATGCAACATTGTACTGGAATTCCTGGCCATAGCAATCAGACAAGAAGAAAAAATAAAAGGCACCCAAATTGTAAAGGAAGAAGTAAAACTGTCATATTTTGCAGAAACATGATATTGTATATAGATAACCCTAAAGATTCCACCAAAAAACTACTAGATCTGATAAATGAACTCAATGAAGTAGCAGGATACAAATATCCAGAAATTAGTTGCATTTTTATATACCAAAAATAAACTATCAGAAAGGAAAACTAGAAAACAATCCTGTTTACAATTGCATAAAAAATACCTAGGAATAAATTTAGCCAATGATGTAAAGACCTGTATTTGGGAAATTATAAGATACTGAAGAAAGAAATTGAAGAAGATACAAATAAGTGGAAGCATATACTGTGTTTATGGATAGGAAGAAACAACATCATTAAAATGTCCATACTACCCAAAGCAATTTATAAATTCAACGCAATTCCTATCAAGGTACCACTGGTGTATTTCACAGATGAGAACAAATATTCTAAAACTTGATATGGAACCACAAAAGACCTTGAATAGCAAGAGCAATCTTGAGAAAGAAGAACAAAGTTAGAATAATTATGCTACCTGATATCAAACTATACTACAAGGCCATAGTGATCAAAACATCATGGTACTGGCATAAAAACAGACATATAGATCAATGGAACAGAATAGAGAGCACAGAAATAAATCCAGGTCTTTATAGTCAATATCTGACAAAGGAGGCAAAAAGATACAATGGGGAAAAGATAGTCTATTCAATAAATGGTGTTGGGAATATTAGACAGACACATGCAAAATGTAAAACTAAACCACCTTCTTACACCATACCCAGAATAAATTCAAAATAGATGAAAGACTTAAGTGTTAGACTTAAAACCATCAAAATCCTAGAAGAAAACATAGACAGTAAAATCTTAGTCATTTTTTGTAGCAATATTTTTTTCTGATATATCTCATCAGGCAAGGAAAACAAACAAACAAACAAACAAAAAAAAAAAACAAATGAGACTACATCAAACTAAAGCTTTTGCACAGCAGAGGAAACTACCAACAAAATGAATGGAAAAATGTATTCACCAAAGATACATCTGATAAGGGATTAACAGTCAAAATTTATAAAGAAGTTATAATATTCAACACCAAAACAATAAACAATCCAATTAAAAATTGGGCAAAGGACCTGAATAGACACTTATTCAAAAAGGACATACAGAGGGCCAATAGACACAGGAAAGCAGCTCAAGGTCATTAATCATCAGACAAATGCAAATTAAAACTGCAATGAAATATCACCTCACACCTGTCAGAATGGCTTTCATCAATAAATCAACAAACAAGTGTTGACCAGGATGTGGAGAAAAGAGAACCCTTACACACTGTTGAAGGGAATGCAGATTGGTATAGCCACTATGGAAAGTGTATGAAGTTACCTCAAAAAAATTAAAAAATGGAACTGTCTGATGACCCAGTGATTCCACTTCTGGGAATATTTCCAAAGAAACTGAAACACTAATTTGAAAAAATATGCACCTCCCTGTGTTCAATGCAGCATTATTTACAATAGCCGTGATTTGGAAGCAGCCCAAGTGTCTACTAGTAGATGAGTGGATAAAAAACTGTGGTACATTTACACAATGGAATATTAGCAATAAGGAAAAAAAAAAAAAGGAAATCTTACCCTTTGTGATAACATGGATAGACCTGCAGAGCATTATGCTAAGTGAAATAAGCCAATCAGAAAAAGATAAGTACCATATGATTTCTCTCATATGTGAATACTAACAACAAATGAATGAACAAGAAAAATAAAGACAGACTCCTGATAGAAAGCAGGCTGACAGTGGTCAGTAGGGGAGTGAGGGGAATGGATGGATTGAAAAAAAGAAAGAGTAAAAAGTGATACTGAGAGTCTTAACTGAGATGGAGGAGCCTCAGAGATTAGAGAACCCTCTAAACCTGCATGTGAAATTTCATGCATATTTCCATTTTGGAGGAGCAGGTACAACCCGTTGTTAGCTTTAAGCACTCTAACATAGTAGCTTTAATAAAGAGGCACTATTTACAGACCTGAAGCTGTGCTGTCTTTGCCAGTCTCTGGAGCCAGATGTTTACGTATATATTTACTTAACGTGGCTCACTGAATAATCACAGTTACGAGTTGAACAGCACATATTCTTTCAGTTTTATAAATACCAGAGAGTTTATAAACTCTGAATGAAAAACGATTTATGGTAATTAAACTCAAACTGTATTTGCTAAGCTAATATAGACCATTGTTCTGAATGAAGATAGCCATTTTCTCTAGCAATCACTGGGTGACATTCCCCTGGACAAAGGAAGTCTGCGGCAGTTGTGGGGTTTTCAAAAGACGTAAGTGAACAGATATTGGAATATATTTTTTCAGAGACAAATGAATCATTAGAGCCACAATTCTAAGGTTTGAAACAATGCGGTGTAATCAACAAATGCATGGTTGAAGTTGGAGCACTGCTGCCTGAAGGCTGATGTTTACAGCCTGGGTCATCTGTTTTCATCTCTCCTCCCAGTGACTTAGGTTGGGGTTTGCAGCGTGTAAGTATATTTTTATGCTATAAAACATCAAATACTAAACATATTGTCCAAAGAAAATGTATAACAATTTTACTTCAAGGGAGTTCCACGTTATATATTATCTGAAAGTAAAAATAACCCAGAATTAGCAAGTGAATTTTGGTGGCTCTGATGATAACACAGCATTCAAACATAAAATTCTCACCACCCACTTCTTCACAATCATGGATTTGTGATTTATTTCCACATTCTCCAATTAGCCTTCTCTAGCCAGGAATACATAAAGACAAACCAATGACTAGAAATATACATATAGTCTATGACAATAGAATATTATAATCATGTTAATTAGTGCTGATGAAAATAATTATTCCTTCACTCAGGCACAAAGCCGGTCCCAGTGTAATCTCAGCAAAAACACGGTGTACCAGAGAGAGCAAAGACTTTGGAGTTCAGAGTCATTTATTTATTCTTTACTCATATATTTATGTGGGCCCATTTTGTGCTAGAAAATACAATAGGAAACTCACAGATACCTTCCCTGATGCCTGAAACTTTGTAGCCTCCATTCTAGGGGTGCTGTTGAGACTATTCTCACTCATTTCTTAGGGTATTGTGAAGGGTACAACCAAAAAGTACCTGGTACAGTATGTAATAAACAAGTAATATTTAAATCTGAATTGTCATTAGCTCCTTCTTAGTTTTGAAAGAATAGATAAGCCATACCTATGAAAACACATGGCAGATCAGGGAACACATTTCCAATTCTTTAAAGGACAGAGTGCAACTGACCTACATGACGACTCCATGAAAGTGTCCTGTTGTCTAGGAAGGATTTTATTTTTAAAAACTGCACCTAACCTCAGATGCCCTACATGGTAAGAGAATGCAAAACATCCAAGGATTTAAACAGACCGAAACCAGCATTTAGGAATGTGTGAAAGTGTGGCTCAAACCAAACTCTAGGGTGGCAAGCAAGAGAAGTCTCATTTATGAAACATCCTGGGAAGAACTGTAACCCCCTTGTTAAGAGTGGAATGTTTTTATTTCTGCATCAGAATCACTTCAGACTCTGAACTGTAACTGAAGTCCTAGTTTGGTGGTTCCTAATCTTTTCTGGGACTCAAAAACCCCTTTTCCCTTCCTTCATGAACACCAGGTTTGGAACGACCACACCACAGTCTGCAGTACTATTATTACTACGACTGCTACTACACTGAGTTTATTTAAATACTTTCTCATTTGTTTAGCAAAGAAAATTAGATATAACAAATATTCCTCATCACGAAAAACAATGAGCACTATCACTTCAAGTTAATTCCATTTTTTCTCACATCAAAGAAACTCAAGGTCCTAATGATTTTATGCAGCCACATCATGGTAAATAAATGTGGGCATTATAGAACATCCAGAACCCCTGCATGACTGTGATGGGTCCAGGGCACCCAAGTTCAGAATCACTGGGTTTGTTATGAAGGTAAGGAAGGATAAGTCAGACTCTCCTACCCACCCCCCCACCCCCTCCACTGAAGAGGAAGAAACAAGAAGAATGCAAAGGAAAGAAGGCTGCAGGGGTAGCTGAGTCAACCAACTGTGGATTAACTACTTCCTATAGTTCTCTGAAAGGGTGCTGAGGGCCACTTGCTACACAGAGAAAGGAAGATAGAATTTATCTGAAAACCCCTTCCTCTTCTCTTTTCTTAAAAGTTTTTAAGACCTTAATTTACAAATTCCAATGCTTATTCTCTGACCTTACCTAAACTCACCCTCCCATCCTAGAGTCATGTGAGTGACGTATACCTCTAGACAAAGGGGTCCCGAGACCCTTGCGTGAAAACCTGAATTCTGTAAGAATTTATAAATTGTAAAAAATCTAACTTCGGGGAGCATGTGTTTTGTTGACTGTGTTAGAGTCACACAGCTCCGCCGGCTAAATAAATCCTACTTTCCTCATCAAGTTGTTTGGGCATTTTTGTCCTCCTTTGATTTCTGCAATAAAGGTTTCTTTCCATTCTGAAGAGCATTTTAACTCATGGTCATTGAGATCACTTAAAGAGTTGTAGTTATTCAATCTTTAATGTCTTAATGATTAAAAAAATAAAAAGATGAATGAGTGCTCCCTATAGTGGATACTTTTTGGAATTTGCTCCACTGGGAGCCCTATCTCTGCACCTTTTCTATGGGTCTGGCCCCAGGCATTTGATCTGAAGCAACTGGAAACTGTGTCCCTGGCCTTAGCTAGCTGGAACATGGCCAAACAGACACTCAATGCTTTCTGCCCAGAATAGAGGATTTCAGCTATGATTCAAAGAGATTGCAAACAAAGGTTGGGTGAGCACAAGGCTCTTGAGGGAAGCTCTGTGATCATGCCTCACAGTCCCGGGAGCCCTGCCTGAATCCTTGCAACACATTTCCCATTTTGGTCTAAAGTGACTCAAATTGGTTTCTGTTACTTGCAAACAATAAACCCTTAATAAATACACAATTCAAATGCTAATTTGTTAGAAAAGCCAGACTATCTATGATAAATAATACAGAAAATATCAGATCTATTAGGTTTTCTATGGAGAATCTGAAACACACTTAAAAGTAACAGATCATTTTCAGAGCACCAGTATATAGGAGCAGGGGCCCTTTTGGGCTTGTGATCACACTCAGATTAATCCAACTTGTGGAACTCAGCACAACATCTCCTCAAAGTATAGGTATACCCTGGAGATACTGTGGGTTAGGTTCCAGACCACAGCAATAAAGTGAGTATTGCAATATAGCGAGTCATAATCTTGCTGGTAAAGGGTCCTGCCTTTAATTTGAAAAAAACAAACAAAAACAAACAAAGACAAAGAAAAACAAAACAAACGCAACATCTGTGAAGCACAATAAAGCTAAGTGCAATAAAATGAGGAATGCCTGTATCTATTTGCATAAACTCATTGACACAAGCCTGAGACGGCTCCAGGTTCTGAGTGGGAAGGGATCTAAATTATGTCCCTAGCAGTAGCATGTATATGAGTACATGTGTACACACACACATACACATACATACATGCCCCTGAAATGTAGGGAGGTACCTTACATAAGCTGTTTCTCAAAGAGGGCTGCCAGAGCCATGGAGAGAAGTCAGGATGGGAAAGGGTGTCTGTGGGAGCCAGTCAGCAGTGAGTCCTCATCATCAGGTGGGACATGGGGGTGAGGGAAGACAGTCTGGTGGTACCCCAATCAATATCCCAGTGGCATGGTCACCCCAAGATGAATGGCACCATAGACAGATTCAGAAAACCATCTAAGACTTTGGGGTCCAAGCTGACCTACACTGGGACTGATTCAACATTCTCATAAAAGGAATGATCTCTCTCTCTCTCTCTCTCTCTCTCTCTCTCTCTCTCTCTCTCCCTCCCTCCCTGAGTCCTTTTGACCTGGTGAGTATACAGCAACCCACACTGACAGGCACAGTTGGGGCATGTACCTGGAGTTGTGATGGAACCAAATCTCAGCTTAACCTGCACAGAGATGGCTCAACTGCAGGGAATGGTGTCATTCCACGGCTGAGGTGACAGGGACTCAGAGGGAGCAGAGATCCCCCAACCAAGTCTCACACAGCTGTGGTCGATAGAAATGGTGTAGATGGACAATTGAAGCTGGCACCTTATGTCCTGGAGGGTCTGGCTTTATGTCCTGGGGTGTTGGGAGAGCTTCTAGTCCAATCTGTGGATGCACTTTTATGCCCTCAGCTGACTGCCAGCACTGTTGGGCAAGTAGCAGAAAAAGTTTTTTCAGGAACTGGAATCAGCAAAGCACATGAGTCAGCACAGCTTACAGTGTGATGGCAAGGCATAGACACATGGAGCACATTTCAGTGCCTATGCATTCACCAAGAGCGGGGTATTATCTTGCACAGAGAAGCAAATAAAGACCCAGTAAGATCTCTTTTGGGAAGCTTAACGTGGGAGCAGGAATCCTCATGAGGGCTTTGGACGGTTTTTCTAGAAGGCCAGAGACAGGTCCCCGAAACAGAGATGTTAGGATACACAGAAAGTCTTCTCCCCCAAAAAGCAAACTCATTTTAAAGGTCACCTCCTTCTCTAGGGACAACTCATTTTTCAACGGCCACATTGACCATTTTAATGGACAATAGATAGTTTTACCTAGTTTTGTTTTGGTAACTGAAAAAGCCTGGATACAGAACCTGGTTAAGTGGCTTGTCTGCAGCTATACTTGGTCATGTTGCTTCCTAATTTCAAGTTTTTATGGGTGACTCCAATGGGTCACTTACTCCATGTAATCAGCTCATGGCTATGCTTTTAAAAAAAGAGGAGGGAAAAGAACTCTTCCTCGGCTCTAGCATTCACGCTTGGTGGAAACACACACACACACTGTAAAGCCAATAGTCGCAGCCACCATCAAAGCCACCTGGCCTGTGTATAGGTTCACATTTAATCCGGACAGATTGTAAAGAAACTGTGGAGCCAAAATCTGATGGCCCATTTTCCTTTATTCTAGACTCGCACTCGACAAGTGAGTAAAAACATACAGTGGGAAAACACTTCCTTTTCCATTCAGGGCTCCCAAAGCCACTGACTTATCTGAGTTTTCCTAGAATCAAAGGCTTCCACCTCTTACTCACCTCTGTTCCCTATCTCCTTTTCCTGCACAAACTGGCTTCTCCTTCACCATTCTGCCATTTTGGCTGCCTCCTCCATGTGGCCTCCCTGCCCTGCTACAACATGGGCTCTTCCTCTCTACAAGAATGTGGTCACTCTCTCTAAAATGGCCTCCTAGTTCCTCCCTTTAAAACCTTTTGGTGCAAAGTCCCTCCCCCAACATACATTAGCATAACCAAACCCCTTCCCAAGCAAGAAGGGTAATTAGTTGTATTAAGTAAGAGCATCACCACATGAGAGCAGTGGCCATCTTTACCAGAGTGAGAAAAAACCAGAAAATACAACTCATTCCCCCAACACACACACACACACACACACACACACACATTCTGGGTAACAAGAAGTGGACAGTAGTGCCCTGGGCAGTTTCCAGGCAGCCTGGGAATATTTCATCCATTGTTTCTAAGGCACAGATTTATAATTGCAGTTTCCATCAGAGGCATTTGACACCAGGAGCATTGCTAAAGTGCTTCCCAGTCTCTAAGTGGCAGCATTCCTTTTCTCTTTAATTCTAAGAGAAGATTGATCTTACAGTATACTGGCTAGTGGGAGGCTACATTAGTTTTCTATATTAAATTAGCTTCTGTATATAATTCCAGTTTAGAGCTGCATTCAGTTGCTATTTATTTCCGCTTTACTCTCTTAGCGCAGAGACAAACCTGAGATTGTGGTGATGGTTAAATGCTAGCCACCAATGAATTTTAATCCTGTTGGTTTTACAACAAGCTCTAAATTCAAATAATTGTGATCTCAAAAGTATTTTTGAAATCTCCAGGCTAAAATTGTTGTCTAGGAATGGGGTCCTTGAGAAGGCTGTCATTTAAATATTCAAAATATGTCTATGTTTGAATCTGACCCCAAATACATGTGCTTATTATACATGAACAAAATGCATTCTAGTAGATGCCGGGGTAAACAATTTGCCCAAGATCTTATCACCCACCTCCATTCTAAAAATGCACAGGAGTATCCCATGGGTGGAGGATTCAGGATATATAAAAACAGAAGAGTTATTTAAATGAAATTTACTCTGAATGAGGTGTCGTGTTTAGGGTGTTGGGACAGAAGCACAATCCTGATGGTGAGGACAGAGAAAGCAGGTGTTCAGGTGGTGACAACTTCCCAAAGACCTTAGAGTTTCTCCTATATTCTAATACTGAGCCTTTCCCTAAAATCTGACATCCATCCCTGTTCATATTTAAAATTTAGGATTAAGTACCTTCCTAAACTCTCTCAGTTGTCTTGTTGGACAAAGTGGCAGCTGATAGACTGGGCTTACTGGAAATACTTTGCAGAAAGAGAGGAGTCATAATATTCAATTAGACACATTTGTTAAATATTTAATATGCATCCAGCACTTTCAGGATTCTGTTCCTACTCTCAGTGGATTTATAGCAGCATTTGGGAATTTAAAAAATACATACATTTTAAAAGTCCAGACCAAACCAAGCAACTAAAAGAACTGAGGAGCTTTTGCAGGTGTGCAGTACCAGAAAGGCACCTCCTCTGGGCCAGATGCTAAGTCACCAGAAGGAATACGACTACTTTGGCTCCTAAAAGAGAAGGTATGGTGACATCAACCATCTCAGAGCCAAGCTGTGGATTTTTTTTTTCTTGATTTCATAAAAACTGTGGCCTTGAGTAAGTTGACTGACTCCTCTAGGTCTTGCTAAGACCAACCCTCAGAGCTTGTTAGAAATGCAGAACCACAAACCCCGGCCCAGCCTTACTACATTAAAATCTCCATTTTCAAAAAATCCCCAGGTAATTTCTATGCGCATTAAGTCTGAGCAGCTTGGCTATACATGTTTTCCCTAATTCTTCAACCTAGGCGATTTCCCTTTCTTTTAAAAAGTATCTACTCTGCTGCTGCCTTGTCTGTGAAAACTAGCCTTTCTCTGTAATGTTTAAAGAGAAGAAAGAGGTTGTTGGCAGCTTTCAACAGATTTCCCATTTCCCTTTCCCAGGGCATTCAAACCAATGCCCAATACCAGCTCTGTGATTAGACAGTATAATAAAGGCACCTAGTGATAAACCAAGTTGATTTAATTAAATGCCCAATTACCTATACATGTTAAAATAACTGATCATATCACAAAAACGCTGGAAAATATCCCATGTCATACAAAACTGCAAATGCCTTTTGGGGTATGGCCAATTAGACAGAAAATAGTGGCTGTAATTCTTTAATACACTTATAGAAAAGTTATGAATTTCCAAATCTGTTCTTTAACATAATGAAATTAGCATTAGAGAGAAACAACATACTTGTCTAATTGAAAATGTTTAGTTTGCTGATTCGACATGTGGTTTCTTCAGCCTTTCTGAGGTATTTGTGAAGAAACTGGATGTTAGAGGAGAGAGAGATAAAAGAAATTATTAGTCATCAGTGAACCGGATGTGTCTGGACCCTGGTAGTAGACTGAGGGAAAAGTGGGAAAAGAGACACCACGCCTTTTGAGGGCATGTCCTTTACCTTATTCATAACTATGTCCTCAGCCAGTTCTTTACAGTACCTGAAAAAATGGCATCTGCTTCAAGAATATGGGTTGAAAAAGTGAACAAATAAATGATAGTCTTAGCAACAGAAACCTTCCTCAAATGGTCGGGAATGAGACACAAAAGGAGGCACGACGGTGTCCCCATGAAGCAGGGCACAGCAGCCCTCGTGGAAGGGAGGAAAAACCAAAGCCAAAAAGATCTCAGAGCACAGGTCAAAAAAGAAACATTCTCTGTTCCTTCTGATTCTCCCCCTTGTCCTTTTCCTTCTGGAAAATTTTCTTTGGTCTCTGAAGGAAGAAATTAGAAAAAATAGCCTGCAACAGAGGGAACAGCAGGGACTTTGAAGCCAAGCAAATCCGAGTTTGGATGTAATTGCCTGAAGGGTGTTTTCAATCCCGACTGCACAGATGAGTGAGAGGAGAGCAGCTGCGCAGGGATGGAGGTGGGGAGTGCTGGAAATAAGCACCACGAATTAAAGGATAACAAAGGCACCCAATGGGGCACCATTTGCTTGCGTGAACATTGCCAGAAGTACCCCTTTCCCCCTTTAATCCTTATTGTTTTATCCTCAAACTCAAACATATCAATCACATACTCTTTGTATAAGAGTAAAATACTTCAAAAGCATATAATATTGACAATAAAAATTCCGTACCCACCCACTCCCTCCCAAGAGATAGCTATTGTTAACTGTAGGGTAAGTATTCTTCTAAGAATATTGCTGCTTTATAACTTAAAATTTTAATTATGTATTTGATATAAACAAAATGCTACTAACTAATCATTGTGGAGGGCTGAATAGTGCCCCTTCCCCCCGGAAGATATCCACATTCTAATCCCTGGAATCTGTGAATATGGCTTTATATGGTAAAAAAGGACATTGCAGATGTGATTAAGGATCTTGAGGTGTGACATTATCCTGGATTTTCCCAGTGGACCTGAAATGCAGTCACACATGTCTTTATAAGAGAGAGGATGAAGATCTGACTCACACAGAAGAGTGAAGAAGGCAGTGTGACTGTGGAGAAAGAGTTTGGAGTGAGGTGGCCACAGTCTGTGGTCACCGGAAGCTGGAAGAAGGAAGCGCAAGAATCTCCCTGGAGCCTCCAGGGGGGAATGGAGGCCTGTTGACACCTTGGTTTCAGTCTCACTGGAATACTGGTAGCAGAAGTATGATTTGGGGGTGGCAGCGGGGGTTAAACACCGTTTGGACTGAATCTATAACACAAAAACATATAAAGAGATGAGCGTGTATGTATGGGTAACATTCATTTAGTTCTTGGGCCTTCCAGAAGAATTATATTTGTACTCTCCCAAGAAAGCCTATGAGGGTTCAATCTGAGTATACCATTTTCTAGAATATTTAATCTATTATTAAAAGTACCTAATTCCCCATAGCAAAGTATATTAAGTCCTATCAATCCTGATTGGCATAGTTAAGAAAGTAATGTATCTATTCCAAAACTCAATCAAGAGTTTTAAGAATTGTGTTTTTCTTTGATTTTTTTTTAAAAGCTAATTTGGGCTAAAACAAACACAGCCAGGTAAAATTATAATTTATTCTTCTGGATAAGGATCAAGAGAACAGAATTTGCAAAATCTTAGGGAAACCTTCAGATCTAAGGAGGACCAGGAGTAATGTATTGCGTGTGGTGAGGAAAATGTATGCATGTCAGAAAATCCCTCTAAAATTTTTATCAATCTGGAAAGTCAGAAAAATTCCTCTGGCAAGAGTCTCTCTTCCATGTCTTTATTTGGGCTGATTCTTTCCCCCAAGCACATACAGGTTTCCCAGTTTTAGGAGACATGGATTATTTGAACAGAGACAAGTAAAGGATAAATTCAGTTTGCAATTCTTGTTTAAATCTTAGGTGGGGGTTAAAAAAACTGAACCTGCTGCCAAAATTTCTTTTGGCTCTTTTTTCTTTTATTGTTTTGGGCAAGTTGAGTTGAGAATCATGCTTAAGACAAAAGGCCAGGTTCTAAATCTAATAAAAAAAATTATGAAGTATTAGTAGAGGTATATAAAATAGTTGAAATTATGAGCTTTAAACTAAAGATGCCTCGAGCTGACACAAAAAGAGAGAGAGAGAGAGAGAGAGAGAGAGAGAGAGAGAAAGCTGGTAGAGGAGAGATATGTCCTTGTGGGCTTGTTTAGTTATAATAGAGCTGGACTATAAAAGTAGAAGCTTGAAAGACAGCACCCAGGTGACATGAAGAGAGTGTGGTCATGTTCGGGGAAGTTGGCAGACTACTCTGACCAGAATAGAGATTTGTTTTGAAGTGAAAAAAAGGAGTCAAAATGGGAAAAGATCTGTAGAGGGCCAAGTTGAACATAGCTGTGGATGCCCGACAGATACCACAACTTTGGACATGCTTCTGGAGACGCCACAGCCCACCGATTGATCTGGGTCATCAGAGAGATGTCACAGAAAGGCATTTCAGGAAGATTCATTTGGTACTGAGGTGCAGAATAGATTGGAGGGGACAAAACTGGAAGCAGAGAGGCAAGTTTTGAGGTTATTATGGCCACACAGGCATAAAGTAATGAATGTGGCATAAAGGACAATGAAGCGAAGGGAGGAGACTGTGAGAAACAGGAAAGATAAGACTAGGTGAGCCAATGAACTAGGGTAGGGAGAAAAGTGACAGAGGTTTTGACCCTGGGTGGTTGGATTTCTCTAAATTAAGTGCGACTAGAGAAAAGAGGCAGAAAGATTGTATGTGGAATAAAAAGAATGAACTATAGGCCCTGGCCGGTTGGCTCAGCGGTAGAGCGTCGGCCTAGCGTGCGGAGGACCTGGGTTTGATTCCCGGCCAGGGCACACAGGAGAAGTGCCCATTTGCTTCTCCACCCCTCTGCCGCGCTTTCCTCTCTGTCTCTCTCTTCCCCTCCCGCAGCCAAGGCTCCATTGGAGCAAAGATGGCCCGGGCGCTGGGGATGGCTCTGTGGCCTCTGCCTCAGGTGCTAGAGTGGCTCTGGTCGCAACATGGCGACGCCCAGGATGGGCAGAGCATCACCCCCTGGTGGGCAGAGCGTAGCCCCATGGTGGGCGTGCTGGGTGGATCCCGGTCGGGCGCATGCGGGAGTCTGTCTGACTGTCTCTCCCTGTTTCCAGCTTCAGAAAAAAGAAAAAAAAAAAAAAAAAAGAATGAACTATATTAGAGAAGCTGGCATCCACATGGAAATGTCCAGCAGCCAACTAGAATATGCAACTGAACTATGGGTAAAATTTCAGGACTGGGAAAAAAAAGGTGTGAAGACTCATCAGAACACAGGCAATAGCTAAAACCATGAAAACCATTTGCATCGTTGAGACAGAGAACACAGAGCTCAGAGAGACAGCCCTGAGTCATAAATAATCTAAGCACCAGGTGAGGGTGGGAGTGGGATGGGGAGGGGCCCCAGTGAAGGAAACAGAGGAAAAGAGGTCAGAGAGAAGGGAGTAACACACTTGGATAATGTCACCGACTTCTAGGAAATAGTACTTACAAAAGGAAGGCGAGGTCTTTGGTAATTTTAGAATTGTATCTCTGCCCTGTCTACCTTAAACTTAACAAACGGCTCACTTTAATATGTTTGAATTAGGGATGTTGTGCTCAATTACAACCCTGCTCTGTCTTTCCTTCATCCTGTTGATCATTTCCTGGCAGACTTCACTCTCCAGGGGAGCAATGTGTATTTTGTGCAGCTTACTCAACTCAAGAGAGATCAACTTCCCCAATCTTTTCTTTTCCAGCTGCACAGTTACAAGGTAGCAGGGAATACAGTCCCCAGATAATAACTAAGCAGCCTACTATGCAAAAGACTCCATTTTAGGGGCCAAACAAACATCTTACTCACTTGTACTTTCCCCTTTCACACAAAAGGTAAGCATTACAAATGTTTAAATAAATCAAATGCAGGCTGGAGGGAAAAGTCTTAAATCTCACATATGGAGTTAATGGTGCCAAGTTGCTTGTTTTTATAAGCACAAGAGCTTTTAAAAGCTGAGCACTCTGGCTATGCCCATTAGATTACATGGTCCCCTCAGACTTTGTTGTATGACATCTGGTACTTTACTGCCTTCCAGGCTAACGAGAAATACCAGGCATGCCATTTGCTCTGTCTCATTGTCGCTAAAAGGTTCCCTTTCCATTTGGTCTTCCTTTCCTTAAAAGTGGCAATATTCTTCAAGGTTTTCAGATATTGAAGGTCTGGTGTTAATAGATTGTTCTTTCAAATTTTAAATAAGTCTTATATCCATTACTCAGAAAGGAAGGGGCTATCCAACTAAAATTTGTACACTAGCTTTACTTGCAAAGTTAAGGGGTAGTTTTGCCCAGATGACTGAGTTTTTGGTACAGAGTATATGCATACGGCTAAAGACTAAGACACAACCAATATCAGGACACTGACTGAGAGGGTCAGGTGCAGAGTAACAACAGAGGCTCAGGGTGACACTTTTTATGGCAAAGCTGGTATTTTACTTTAAGAAAAATCCATATCAAGGGTTAATGGCTTCTAGGATGTGAAAAAAAAGAGAAAAATTTCAAACAAACATGTTTGAATTTCACATATCTGCTTGCCGTGCAAGGGAATTTAGCACTAAAAGATTTTTTGATGTAGGGCTTTACAAACGCTTGCTGCCTGGACTCCCTATATCACCTTTGGCAGGTAGTTTGACCTTCTCAGTGGATAAATTTCATCAGCGGTTCACAAACACTAGTCTATAGATGGGATGCATCACTTGGTAATCATTTAAAAAATTTGATTCTGGGACCCAATTTCTAGATACTCAGATTCAGTGTATTTTGGCAGTGTCCAGGGTGTTTTTGTTTATATTTGTTAAATCTGCAGATAATTCTGATATGTTATCAGCTCTGTGGTCAGCTCAGTTCTTTCTTGGTGTACCAGTCTGTGACTGGGAGATTCTGTGATGAGCTCACATTATCCATATGATAAGTGTGGTCATCAAGGAACTGAATCTTTCCCCAATGAGAAAATGATGGTCTTTCCCTAGTGGCTGAAACAGACACTAATTTATGAACTTGTAAGTCTGGTCTTTAAAACAAATGTTTTCCCTGCAGTTTTTACATTATCATCTTGCCCCGTGATGCCCCTATTTCAGGGGTATATGGAGCATTTGATTTTTTTCTTTCATTTTCCAAAATGTATCGGAAGAAGAGATATCAGGAACACGATGACACACCAAAACATGTAGACCAAACTGAACTCAGGTGTCCTCTTCCCTTGTCTTGCTTGCTCTTATGACACAAAGCTACATAATAGAATTCAATCTCTCATGTTACAGTCAGATAATTTTTGATATTTTAAGGAAGAAGAGGATCTGCCCTCACAAAATACCATTGCCCCATCTCTTACCTACCCCTAAAAAGAAGAAAAGGAAAAGATTCAACACAAACCATATTCCAAAGAAGCATCCCAACAGTGCAAACACTAGCACATTTCAAAAATAAGATTATACACATTCCTCAAAAAATTTCCATTCTCATTTAATAATATGTCATGCACATCTCTCTAGGTCAATGAGTGCTCATGACTCATCCTCTGCAATAGCTTTATAATCT
This sequence comes from Saccopteryx bilineata, assembly GCF_036850765.1. NCBI lineage: Eukaryota > Metazoa > Chordata > Mammalia > Chiroptera > Emballonuridae > Saccopteryx > Saccopteryx bilineata. The sequence continues at coordinate 65,671,816 of NC_089492.1, forward strand.
ATAGTATTGACAGATAGCATACTGAGATTTTTTTTTCCAATCAATTCCTTATCAATGGACTTTTAATTTGCTTTCAGGGTTTTTTTCTTTCTTTCTTTTTTAATCACTACATACAGTACTGCAATAAACATTGTAACACATAGGTTAGTTCTTTTATTTTGGACTGGTATTTTCCAATGAATGGAATTGCTCTGCACAAGTGTGTCAAGATCTTAACTCTTACTAGATTTTGCTGAAGTATTTTCCAAGGTACGTGTAGCGATTTCACATTCCTACTAGGATTGTATGAGAGTTCCAATTTCTTCCATACCCTCACCAGCACTGAGCACTTGCAATCCTTTAAAGTTTTGAAGATCTGATAGATGCTTTAATATACATTTCCCTGTGTGTAAAAATGTGCCTTCTCATGTATATATTGGCTCTTTGCAGGTCGTCTTCTGTAAATGACTCTCTAGGGTAAAATTAAATTATATTCTTCCAAAGTATGGTGGTTCCTCAAAAAACTGAAAATAGAACTACCTTATGACCCAGCAATCCCTCTACTGGGTATATACCCCAAAAACTCAGAAACATTGATACGTAAAGACACATGCAACCCCATGTTTATTGCAGCATTGTTCACAGTGGCCAGGACATGGAAACAACCAAAAAGCCCATCAATAGATGACTGGATAAAGAAGATGTGGCACATATACACTATGGAATACTACTCAGCCATAAGAAATGATGACATCGGAACATTTACAGCAAAATGGTGGGATCTTGATAACATGATACGAAGCGAAATAAGTAAATCAGAAAAAAACAGGAACTGTATTATTCCATACGTAGGTGGGACATAATAGTGAAACTAAGAGACATTGATAAGAGTGTGGTGGTTACGGGGGGGAGGGGGGAATGGGAGAGGGATAGGGGGTGGGGAGGGGCACAAAGAAAACAAGATAGAAGGTGACAGAGGACAATCTGACTTTGGGTGGTGGGTATGCAACATAATTGAATGACAAGATAACCTGGACTTGTTATCTTTGAATATATGTATCCTGATTTATTGATGTCACCCCATTAAAAAAATAAAATTATTAAAAAAAGAATTATATTCTTCCTCATACTATGTACAAAAAAGTTCCATATAGATTAACTGCCTAAAGAAAAAGACTGCAAAATCAGAAGAGCAAAACTCCACATTTTTATGACTTTGAGTAGAAGAGATAATTGACACTTTAAACAAGACACACCTAAATACCACCAAGGAGGAAAAATTAAGAATTTGAATTTATAAGCATTGAAATTGCTTATGTTCTCCTTTGCCTTACAGAAAAAGTCAAAAGACAAATAATAATTGGTTTCTAAAAGGCATGTGTTGTATCTGATACAAAAGATTAATAGCTCTTATATATGGTTCTCTCAAAAAATTGATACAAAAATGACAAATGGAAAAATGAAAGAAGCAAAAAGAAGGGATACATTGTCCAGTGATATCTTTTCACTCTCTCACTGCCCACAGTGATTTCTGTGCTTAACATGTAGACAAAGTGTGTGTTTACATCAGAGTATTGAATAGAAAGTATCCCTTCTCCCACATGACCTTTTCACATTCATAACCATCCCTGCCTATAGAGTCTTTTTGCATTTGGTCCTGATTTCCTTGTGGTGTGTTGCCTTTGGTAAACATCACATACCTAATAATCACATCTAAATTTTCCTTTTGACATTTCCCTCCAACCTCCTCTTTCAACTCTGCAGCCAACTCACAAGCTGCCCAACTGCCTCTAGAAGCCAACAGTTAATATTCAGAAGGCTCTGTACACGAAGCAAAGGGCCCCACTGAGCTCCAATTCACTAGTTCAGGTGTGCACTGCTATGGAAGGACCACTAGTTTTCAAGTTTAGAAACTGAATTTAGAAAAGGCACCTGCATTATTCTTATACACATCTGAATTTAAAGCACTTGTATGTCACACATGCATGTGAGGAGCAGCTAAGGTAATCTATGAGATACATACAAATGAAAGCAAGCAATTGGGTCATATTTTATTTTAAACCATACAGTTAAAAATCATCAGTGGGCCCTGGCTGGTTGGCTCAGCGGTAGAGCGTCGGCCTAGCATGCGGAGGACCCGGGTTCGATTCCTGGCCAGGGCACACAGGAGAAGCGCCCATTTGCTTCTCCACCCCTCTGCTGCACCTTCCTCTCTGTCTCTCTCTTCCCCTCCCGCAGCCAAGGCTCCATTGGAGCAAAAATGGTCCAGGCGCTGGGGATGGCTCTGTGGCCTCTGCCTCAGGTGCTAGAGTGGCTCTGGTCGCAACATGGCGATGCCCAGGATGGGCAGAGCATCGCCCCCTGGTGGGCAGAGTGTCGCCCCATGGTGGGCGTGCTGGGTGGATCCCGGTCGGGCGCATGCGGGAGTCTGTCTGACTGTCTCTCCCTGTTTCCAGCTTCAGAAAAATGCAAAAGAAAATGCAAAAAAAAAAAAAAATCATCAGTGACATGCCCTGGCTGGTTGGCTCAGTGGTAGAGTGTTAGCCTGGTGTGCGGACATCTTAGGTTTGATTCTGATTGGGGCACATAGAAGAAGTGATCATCTGATTCTCTACTCCTTCTCCTCCCCTCTTTCTCTCTCTTCTCCTCCCACAGCCATGGCTCAATTAGTTCAAGCACATTGGCCTTGGGCACTTAGGATGGTTCTGTGGAGTCTTGGCCTCAGGTGCTAATAATAGCTCAGTTGCGAGCATAGCCCCAGATGGGCAGAGCATCGGCCCTAGATGGGATTTGCCAGGTGGATCCCAGTCTGGGCACATGCGGGAGTCTGTCTCTCTATCTTTCTTCTTCTCACTTGGAAAAGAAAAAAAAAACCCCATCAGTCAGCAGTGGAATCATCATGTATCCATTACTTTTTTCTCCCTTAATGGAGAGAGCACATTTCTCACCAGCTCTCATCTGCTATAATAACAATTCCCAGTAACTGCATCATTCAAAGCTCTGCCTTAAATAACATTCCCAGAAGGCTCTCTCTTGTCTTAGACTGGCCCCCCCAATTTTCAGCTGTCAGTTTCTTCTGACTTGGTAGCACACTATATGACTTCTTTATATCTTTAATCATAGTTGTAATTAACATCTACCACCTCGACTTGAGGGTATACTTAATGAAAGCAAGCACCACATTTATTTTGTGCCGAATGGGTAGCATAGTACTAGGCACATGGCTGATGATCAATAAGCATTTGTTGAATGAATAAATGAAAACCAAAGTATTTTGTTGATTTATATCATCCCTGTTGTAAGAATCTGTGATTCCTGTTTGTTCATTTGTACATTATCAATCTCCCTCATTAAAATATGGCCTTCACAAGAATAGGAGCCTTGCCTGCCTTATTCCTCACTCTTTATATTCCTAACGTTTGAAACAGTGTGGGACGTACAGGTGCTTAATGCAAATTTGATAAATATAGATCCCAGAATATGTTGGCTGGCTGAATGGAATCTCTAGATAATCATCATTTCCATTTTCAAACCTTCATAATTGAATATTGTGAGCACTCCCAATCCCTATAAAACTAAGTCATTTACAAGTACCATTTTAACATACCAACATATTATCTATATTATAGACATCTAAAATAAAAATTTCAGTAAAAAGGTGACAAAATGAAGGCTAGATAATGTTTTTTGGATGTATCCTATCTTGGAGACCCATTTTTCTGGATAGCAATGAGTTACCTGGAGTTAAACTGCAATCAGATGCACAGCTGCAAAGCTAGTATTTTTCAATATTCTTTAACCAAAAGCAGGTTTTAAGACAAGATTCTTTTTAAACAAGGTTCTAAAATGCACGAGAAGGAGGCAAAGAAAAAATTATTTGCAAGCTATTGAAAAGTGATTTTTATTCAAAGGTACTTTTTCTTTTAGATGTAAGATTGCAGTTACTGGTTAGGGAGAGAAACAAGCATCCATAGGTCCTAGGTGATGTCTACCCCAAAAGTGAGAAGTTCGAAGTACTAAAAGTCAGGTGAAAATTAAGGGTGAGGGATTTTACCTGGCAGTGGGGTGGTAGAAAAGTTATTCAGACAGAATTTCCTCTCAATCCATGCCCCACAGAGGCAAGATGAAATAGCCCTTAATCTTCTTTGGCAATTTAAAAGGCATTCAACCTGGACTGGGTTCTGACTGTCACTATTATGGCAGCTTTACAAAGAAATTGATGGTGTGGGAAACTGCTAGCAAATATTTTTCCTGAATTTCTATTCAAAATATAATGGGCTAGCTCAGGCTGGGAAAAATAAATGTCATAGGGGAATATATGTAAAAGCATAATGGATTTTCCCTCCAGTCATCTCAAATGCTTTTTTCCTGACCCATTGTATTAAATTTTAAATGAAAATCTAAATACAGACTTAATCACACTGTGGTATTGAGACCACTAAAGGGTTTCTATTTGAAAACCCATCTACTTAAGCACACAGATCAGCAGGACACTGGTTGTTTCTGGTATTATTCTCAGCTGAAAGCTGGAAGCCCTGCTCCTGTGTTTTACAGTCTCCGGGATCTACCGCTTTGGCCATTTAATGCTTCATTGGAATACTCAAAATCTCATTTTGACTTAGAAATACAAAATGAACATGCTGTTTTACTTCTCAGTCATTGGTTTGGCCCTGGGTGTTGTATTTATTAAATTTACTGACTTTTGATTCTTATTTGCAATGCTTCTAGAGCAGCTTTGGCATAAGGCACCACAGAAGACAAAATGCTTGTTATAGGGCTGATTTTTTTTTGGCTGGGTGGGTGGGGGTTGGGACTTAGACATGTTTCAGATTACTTTTTCATGGAATATAAAAGTTGTTCATGCTTTAATTAGAATGAGTAAATACAGAAAAACTATAATGAGGAAGAAAAATAGCGCCTATCATGCTATTACTTGGTCATAACTACTTAATATTTTAGAACATTTTCCCCCAGATATAGTGAACTATATCATAAGTAAGAAATCATACGCTTGAGCTGTTAGTTAATACAGCTCTGTTTTCTCCCATGTCACACTGTACCTCGAGCATTAAAAATTATTTGTAAGCCCTGGTGGTTAGAGTATCCTCCTGAATCACAGAGGTTGCTGGCTTGATCCCTGGTTGTTGGGCAGATTAATTCATGCTCACTCTGTTAAAGATGGCCATTGCTCTCCTGTGGTGATGCTCTCATGTGATAACAGCTAATTGCCCTTCTTGCTTGGGAAGGGGCTAATGTGTGTTGGGGGAAGGCTTTCACACCAAAAAGTTTTAAAAGGAGAAGCTAGGAGGCCATTTAGAGAGAGATCACATTGTTCCAGGAGAGAGAGAGAGAAGCCATGTGGGGGAGAGGAGGCAGCCAAAATGGAGACAACAAGGTGAGAGCCTTTGATTCTAGAAAAACTCGGATGAGTCAATGGCTTTGGGAGCCCTGAATGGAAAGGAAAGTGTTTTCCCCTGTGAGTTTTTACTCGCTTGCCAAGTGCGAGTCAAGAATAAAGGAAAATGGACCACCAGTTTTTGGCTCCGCAATTTCATTACCGTCTGTCCAGATCAAATGCGAACCTGCAAGAGCCAGGCGGCTGTGATGGTGGCCGTTACTACTGGCTTTACACCAGTCAGGGCACATACAGAAACAAAGTGATGTTTCTGTCTCTCTCTCTCCTTCCTCTTTCTCTAAAATCAATAAATAAAATTTAAAGAAATTATTTATAGACATTTATAACAGGCACAAAGATCCCATAATGTGCACTATAATTAACCTTTCTCTTATTGTTGAACATATTAAGTAGCTATTGAAATTTTGATTAAATAAATACATTGGGAATAAACATCTTTTCCTGTACTCTAAACCTCTGACCACCATTTCAGACAATTCCCTTAGGTAAGCTTCAGAAAGGCAACTATTGAAAATATTAATGCTGTGACTAGCTTACATTTATTGAGCTTTAAATGTTAAGTTCTATCCTAAACACTTTACATACATAAACTAATTCAATATTAGTTCAGTTTTACAGATGAAGAAACGGAGGCACAGAGCAATGAAGTAAGTTCCCAAGGCCATAGAGATCAGCAGCAGCACCAGGAGCCTGTCAGGAATGCAGAGTTTCAGGCCCTGCCCAGCCAGCCCTCAGGAAGCTGAGCTGAATCTGCATTGTTAACAAGATCCCCGGTGATTCATTAGCAAATTAAAGTTTGAGAAGCTCTAATAAGACACTGTAAACTTACTAGATCTTTGCTACTATAATGGAAAATTTGCATATAAACTGCTAGTATTTCTAGACTAGAGCATGAAAAAACAGTCCTTAATTAAAGCTTATGTTAGGCTGAACCATATGAAATTGCTGTTATTTTAGGTTTAAGAACAAGTCAAATGCTGGCAATTTATAGTGGTTCCACCTGAGTGGGTAGAGGGGTAACAATAACAAAATGTACAGGAATCCACAGTCTTGTGTAGAGATTGGACTTAAAGCATAAGACAGGGTTCCGCCCCCTCCAAAGAGTACACAGGTTAGTCAGGAAGAATAATCAAGTAAACAGACAATTCAATACGAAGTGATAAGTGCTACCTAAGAGCGTTCTGAGAGCTCAGGAGGAAGTTATGTGATGTTCTGGAAGATAAAAGCTATTAAAAAAAAACAATGATTTGCTTCTATTGATGGCAAGCAAGATGGGCCTGCAAGCCTTAGCTGATAAAACAAGCAAGTGAAGAATGTAAAGTGTTCCCCAAAGTGAAGGAGATGGGAATTACCACTTGAACTGCAAAAGCAAGATGATTCCGTCCTTGCCGGTGACAGCAGGTAAAGAGAGTTACAGGTCTGACCATTTAGGGTGCACTGTTCTCATGGGCCCCCACCTGGCCATTTCTGATTTTTAAGTTAATGGCTATTTTTAGGTTGGGTGAAATGCAGAACTGGCTTCCCACTGTGCTACAAGATGAAGAGGAGAATCTTGTGAATAATTAATCCTTAAATACATGATATGTTTACCAAAAGCGATACTTAATACCTTCTAAATAGATTATACAGTATGTGTAAGAGCACAAAACCTTTGTTAAATATTTCCCACAGAAACTTTCCATTCTCGGTATGTATTTTTTTTTTAAGTATTTTCAGTTTGCTGCTGCAGAAGTGGGATCGGGTCAGCATGTTAAATTTGCATCTTCCTGTGGGTTGGCTTGGAACAATTCATTCCACTTGACCATTTCAGCTATTTATTATGAGTTCTTTCTGAGAAAGAACTAACCTACCAACAGGTGGGCCCAGGGTGAGCTATTCATCTGGTAATTAAATGCTAAGTTGCTTTAAAGAGAAAAAAGTAAAAAGAGGCCACGCTGGTGGCAAGTCCTTTGGCACATCCGTCATACATTTTCTTGAGAAACTGCATTAATGTCACAACTGGAGAGTGATTCTCCAACCTTGGGATCTTCCTATTGCTCTTCCCAGCTGGCCCTCACCTGCTCGTCCTCCACCATCCTCAGCTCCGTAAGTGAGGCTTTCTGAGATGGAACCTTTCTCACAGGGACTGACTGATCGCACATGCTTTCTGTCTGGCTATCTACAGACTTTTCTGAAGTTTGGCCACGGACATGGGCAGCACGCTGAGCTCCAATCATGAAAGTCTTAGTCTGAGGACACTTTCAACCACAGAGCACTCTATTTAATCAATACTCTCTGGTCAAATTGGTGCTGTTACCTTATTTTTAAAAAAAATTGCCTATACTTTCCGGGGCCATTCTGTCTCCGCGGCACCCAGAATGTACAGGGTAATCAATCTAAGTAGGGGAGCTGAGTACAGGAATTGCAAGCAAACTTACGTTCATACTGCACCAAGACGGCTAAAGAGTAAGAAAACCATGAGCCAAACAGAAGCACATGGACAACAGTTCTGAGAGATAAATTGGAAGATATTTGGCTTGTAAAAATTATTCAGGGAGTAGAAAAGATGTTAAACTCAACATGGATTAATGATGAAGGAACCATTTATAATCTCAGGTGAGTTCATATGTATGCCTTAGGGCAGCGGTTCTCAACCTGTGGGTAGCGACCCCGGTGGATTTCCGATGGCTTTAGGCGACCCCTGTGTTTTGGTCGTTCGACCCCCACCGGGGTCGCAACCCACAGGTTGAGAACCACTGCCTTAGGGGATAAACAACCATGACAGAAAGGCAAGGGTCACTTCTGTATAGTCGGTAACAGGTGATGGCCAATAAGCATGTGGACCAGCCAGCACCCATTCTGGCTCTCGACAGGCAACAGCAGCTTAGGCTCAGCCTCAGTTAGCTCCCCAATGCAGAATGCTCCTCAGAGCAATTTTAGGGCCCTGCATAAGTAACAGAACTGAGACCGAACTGGGGTGATCATGTGAGTGATACCCAAACCACACTGAACAGAGAAAAAATGACAGAAGGGTGGAGAATATCACACACAGCCACATACTGGTGGCAGCTGTAGGGGTCACCACATTCTTCCTGTAGCCATTAGGGGCAAATGGTTTCTATTTCTCACTACTTGTCATCGAGGAAATCCAGTGTGGCAAACTGCCAGCAAATGTCAGCAGTTTGATCCCCAATTTGTCAGTTTCATTCTTTGCCTGCCTTCCTCCCTTCTTTACTCCCTCTCTTCCATCCAGCTTTTACTGAATATGCCAAACACTACTGGGGGTCTGTGAGGATACAGGTAAGAATAAGCTACAGCACCTCTCTCTCAACTTGCTCATCACCGAAAAAGAGAGTGAGCTTGTGCACCAACAGCCGTAACACCCCACAGTATGTGTTGATTGTTATAGATGTCAGAGCACCATGGGGCCTCAGAGGAGGGAGCATCACAGCTGATTGGTGGCATCAGGGAACTCTTGCAGGAGGAGCAGTGCTTGAACCAGTTCATGACAACTGGACAGGCAGAGAAGGGGGAGGGCTTCCCCAGAAAAGTGCCACCTAGACAAAGGCACAGAACAAGAGAGGTGGAGGTGATCCTGAGACATTTCACCACTCAGCCCCAGCTTCACCTGCATGCTTGTCCTCCATACTGGTTCTCAAACTTCAGTTCCATCTTGGGAAAGACTCCTTAAAGCCCAGACCTGAGCTAGCCCCCAGGGTTCCTGAGGAGAGGGAGGATGTGGCCTGAGAATTTGCATTTCTAATAAGTTCCCAGATGACACTGATGCTGCTGTCCGAGAATCACTGTTCAGGGATCTGCCAACTGGGCTCCCACCAGCTGCTGGTTCCCAGGCCTGGCAGTTTCTACTCTCAGGTATTCGCATGCCTCCTGCTCTCACTTTATTTTTCTTATCTCTTCTCCTGACATTCTTTATCCCCTTTCTATGCTTTATCTTTACAACCCTTATTAGAACATAACATTATGGTTTATTAATATCCTGTCATCCCATTAGAATACAAATCCTAGGAAAGAATGATGCCTAAATCCCTGTCCACCTCTAGGCCTTAAAATAGCGCATGGTAGGCACTCAGTAGTGTTGACTAAATGAATGAGATATTGTCTTGGAAAGAAAAGGCAGGGTTAGGGACCCATATAGTTTGAAACAGAGGATGGAAGTCAATATAACTCAGGTCAGATGCTGTACTGTCGCCATCTTATCAGTAAAGATACATTTCTTTGCTCTTATTAGTAACAGGTTTTGGGTTGGGAGACACGGAGGGTTAGGCAGACTGGGGACTTGAAGTAATGGGAGCATTTTTAGAAGCACTGTTATAGAAAGCAAACTAGGTTTCTAGAAAAAAAAGAAGAGATCCTCATTTTAGGCAGAGGAAACAAGGCAGACTATATTTGTTTGTCTAGGAAATACCAAAGTGGTTTTCCTATCAGATATTTATTAAGATGATTTTCTACTCATCCCTTGCAATCATTTCCCTTCCACACAGAGATCTGAAAACTTAGGGAGTACTGGATGCCCCCAGACGTGTCCTTCTTTTCTGCTCTGCTGAAAATCTTTTCAGCAGCAATTTTTACTCCAAATAGTTCGCTACACAGGCTTGTCTCAAATGCCCCCTCATACCAATTTTGATGCCAAATACATTGCTAATCACATCATTATACATACATTCTATACATTTCATGGAAATAGGATTGATAACAGGACCCCAATCATATCTTATTACAAGTCTTATGTCCTCACTACAGTCACAAACATCACAAAAAGAAACTTAGGAAACATTGAGGCACTTCATGTATCAGTCTGATAGGAAGAGGTCAAACTGAAAGGTAGATGGGGGAAATGAAAATATGGCCAACGAGGTCACACCTACTAATGGTTACAGATTCTGTAAGCACAGAAGAGACCAGGATATTACTCTGATGATAAAACGTGTGGTCATGTAGATGTTTCATCTTTTAGCAATTGGTAATCTTAAGACAAAAATGCTACAAAAATACAAAGAAAATGAAGGTATAGATAGCAGGAAGAGGTTGTATTGACCTAATATACTTGTGTTGTCTTTTTTTTTTGCCTATTTTGATCATTTTGATTATAACATAAGCCCTCAGGAGGCAGAGACTCTGACTCTATTTTGAAGATTTCTAACCCAATTTTGGAAAAAGAAATGATGGCCAGGTAGTCATCTCTGGTACTCCTAGTACTTGGGTCAGGAAGATAGGAGGACAGGAAAGATAGAGAAGATGATACCTTCAGTTCTTAGGTAACTGACAGGAGGAGGGTGAGAACATTTGGCTGAGAACACATTTAGACATTTTCATAGGTCTTTTACTTAATTCCCCAGGAAGATAGAAGGTAACAGAAAGGTAATCAATTTTGTAACAGGATGTGTCTATATGAGAGCCTTTCCAACTAACATGAGGCATAATAATTTACTGAATATAATACCTTATATTATATTCCAATTTTAAAAGTACTTTATCAGTTCAGTCAATGCTAAAGAAATACAAATTAGTGGCAGCCTTTTCCTTATCCTCATTCTCTTCGGCTGCTGTTGCCGAATGAAAAATTTTTTTTTTTTCATTTCATTCTGAGCTGCAGAAATTGCTCTAACACGAATCTTCAGAGTTAAGGGTGTATTCTTTCTGCTTCCAATTCCAGCTTGTTTTCTCTATCAGTTTGTGTCCCAGCAGAAACAATTCTGTTCAGATGATGTAACTAAAGAGACTTTGGCCCTGGATGGTTGGCTCAGTGGTAGAGCATCAGCCCGGTGTGTGGAAGTCCTGGGTTTGATTCCCAGTCAAGGCACACAGGAGAAGTGACCATCTCATCTCCAGTCCTCCCCCTCCCACCCACCCTCTCTCTTCCTCTCCTGCAGCCATGACTCAAATGGTTCAAGCAAATTGACCCTGGGTGCTGAGGATGGCTTAATGGCCTTGCCTTAGATGCTGAAATAGCTCAGTTGCCAAACAACAGAGCAGTGGCTCAAGATCAGCAGAGCATCGCCTCGTAGGGGGCCTGTAGGGTGGATCCTGGTCAGGGCACATGTGGGAGCTTGTGTCTCTGCCTCCCTGCTTCCCACCTCTCACTTAAAAAAAAGAGACAAAGGAACAAAGGAGGGGAGAAAATGTTGTAAGAGGGCAGGGAGAGCTAGCCATTGGCAGCTTGTCCAGCAGGAGCATGATTGTGGAAGCTAGCGGCTAGCATTGGAGCTGACCCTAAAACTGGGAGGGGAGAGATGATGAAGAAAGACCCCTACCTTTATCTCCTCTTGTCCTTCATTCAGCTGCCAGGAAAGGGAGCCAGCCACAGGCCACAGAGGCAGAACTCACAGGCATAGTGAAGAGAAAAGCAGAGAATGGAGGTGGGGGGATAGATTTCTGACATCAGTCTTGCTTGACTTGCTTTTTGGCTTCCTACAGGCTTAAATATCTATCCACATGCTTTTGTGGAACTGTACTGGTTTGAATGAGGAGGGTCCATGGTGGCATGTTCCAGGTGACATGTAACATGAGGAGACATGGAATGATCCTCAATAATCACTGGGTTCCTGGTTCCATTACAAACTCATCTCTGCCATCAGCTGGACCCTCAGTGATGTCTGGTGGTCCCTCTGAAGGTCCAAGTCATTACCTTCAGGAACATTTTAAAACTAAATCACCTCTCTTTTTTTTAGTTCCCCTACTCACAATCTCTTCATGGGACCAGGATCTCTCCTCCTACTTTACAGAGAAAAAAGAGGCCAGATAGCTTTCTGTCTTGCCAGAGACCTAACTTCATCATTCAGCCCTCTCTCCTCTTTATCTACATGCCCTATTCCTGCCACTTCCCAATTATAGGAAAACGTGGCCATATTTTAAGAAGTGAAAGCTAAAATAACAAAACCCTTCTTCAACTCATTATTGACTCTCCGTCTGCACCACTGCCCTCCCCCATGAATGTTTCTTGACCTTATGGTCCACACTCCCTGATGATTTTCTTACAGCCCATTCTTCCACTTACCAAGTCCTGGTTTTTATTCACCACACCGACAAAAGCACCTTTGATAATAATGCAATTGATTTCTTAATGGCCAAACCAGTGGGTGCTACTTTGCAGTACTTGATGTGACTGACTCCTGCTTTCTTGGATCCCTTACTTTCCAGGGTTTCTGACCATTCCTGTGTGTCATAGTCTCTTCCTAGGCCTTCACGCTAGTTTTCTCTTTGTTCTATTCAGTTTGGGGCTCTCCATCCTTTTCATGTAATGAGTACTTCCTGGATGCTCCATCCTACACTCAAGGCTTCAAGAAGTTCTGTTTCCCCATCAGTTACTGGAATCTATTTTACAGTCCAGATCTCTTTCTTGAGCTTCAGACCCACCTGTCCAATGTATAGGCACCTCAAACTCTACATATAAAGAAATACTTAACTTCTCTTCAAAGAGCTCAGTCTAGTTATTCAATCCTAAGAATCACTTTGCACAATTCCCCCTTCCTTCTCCTCTTTGATTACCTAATTGTGGAAAGTCTACCTCCTAAATATTTCTTTAATTGGTTCCCCCCTTTCCCTTCTCTTGTCACTGCCATAAGCCAGACTCCGGTGTGTATTACCATAGTCACCATAACATGCCAATCTTCTTGCCTTAAATCTTCAGCTCTGAAATCTTCCCCATTCAATGATGGTGTTGGGCAGTTAAGATATATATGCTCACTTTGTTAAAGATGGTGCTGCCCACGTGGAAGCCCATCGCCCAGGTAATATTAATGTGTGTTGGGGGCGGGCTGTGGGCAGGCAGGATCCTTGTAGCCTGGGGCTTTGGGTTTAGGACTAAGCCTTTCCCACCCTTTTTGATGTGGGGTGGTGCAATCCCATCATGCCTCAGATAAGTGACTTTGTATTAGAGACTTCCCTATTTTGTATATTGGATTAAAGGTTTGGATTTCTGCACTATAAAGTGGGGCAGACAGGGAGCTTGCTCTCTCGGTTCCTGAGATTAGCATTAGAGAGGAGAGCAGAGAAAGGCCATGTGGAGAAGGCCAGGAGAAGCAGCCAAGATGGTGAAGTGCTGAGTGAAAAGCTAGTTTGTGCACAGTTTGTGCAGGAAGAAGGAAGGACATGGGAAATAGGCGAATAAGGCTGGTGAACTAGAAACCTTTGATTCTAGGAAACTCGGATAAGTCAGTAGCTTTGTGAGCACTGAATGAGTGGGTTTGGATCCCAGTGTGTGTTTTTACTTGCCTGCTGGGTGCAAGCTAGGATAAAGATGATGGCCCACCAGTTCTTGGCTCTGTTGTTTCATTACCGTCTGTCCAAATCCAATGCGAACCTGCATGGGCCAAGCGGCTGTGATGGTGGCCATGGATACTGGCTTTACAGATGGCAAATAGAACTTTCTTTAAATAAAAACTAATTATCTAAATTTTATGTCTAAAATTCATCATTAGCATCCTGTCATCTTTGGGAGAAGTCATAACTCCATAGAACATAAGCATGAAACCTTACCTCACCTCTCCTTACTCCCTTTAAGAAAAATTCCCTTAATTTAGCCATACTTAATTGCTTCAGTTCTTTAGACTTCACAAAGCTCTGTTACCTGTAATTTTTTGCACATAAATTATATATATTGCCTGT